>NC_140796.1:25147074-25592074 GCF_037176805.1 Vigna unguiculata
AAACACAGCTAACCAGAACACTGAAACATCTGAAAAAAAAATGATCAAAGGCTGACAAACTTCAGTGCAATAGCAAAATCAGAAAGCAAAACAAAGGGAATATTGTTAGGAAAAAGAAGGGGTAGTTAGTTATGATAGTTTAAACATTGTGTTAGTCCGTCAGTTTGAGTGGTTGGTTAGATATAGATAGGGGGAGAAGGATAGGAGAGATTCACATTTGGGGTTGTCATTGTAAGTTAAGCACTGACTATCTGGAAAAGGAGAAATCCTTTGAGAAGGGAAAACCCTTGGAAGAAGAGTGAGTGCTCTCCCGTTTCTTGTTCTTTTTATTATATTCCCAGTCAGCTTTTGAAGATTGTGAGCTGGTGGATGATAAAGACAACCAAAAATGAAGGAAAAAGGTTTTGTGGGCGGCACAATGGATGAGTCAAAAAAGGAAAGAGACAAGAACCACAGTTGAACTATGGGTTTCAACAGTGAAGGATCTATGTATATTTTGCATGGCAACCAAACTTTTGTCCCTGGAACTACTAGATCAAGAGTTGCAGGTAGCAACCACCATGGTCCAAGCTACACAGTGCCCACTCATACTTCCACCACCACTGAAGCTACTAGATACTGTCAAGCATGTGGTGGTTAGAAGGGTACCTAAAAGGAAAAAATGGGTGCCATGGGGATATCAAAGAGTAGTGCATGTCTTTGGCAATAAATATTTGGCTCAAACAAAGCAGAAAAACACAAATGTAATGGGTATTTTGTATGTCGGGTATAATTTTAGACCCAATGGGTCAACCCCAATTTAAATGTAGCGTTTGGTTCAAGAGCAAATACTTTCTAGTAGCCTAACTAAATGTCATATTTTATTGGGTCCAACACAAAGGATATATAGCTCAAATCAGACTTCAAAAGGCTTTTCTGAGGTTTCATTAGCTCCTACTTTTACCGACTTGTATGTTCGACTCCACAGCAAAGCTAACCTTAGTCCTAGGTGTACTATTCAATAGTGGATAACAGTGCAAAGTGGCCACCCCCAAAACCGCTGTAGCGGGATAGTGGTAGTGGGAAAATTGTTATTTTTATCCTGGAGTAGTATGTTAACAAAAAACAAAGAAAGGTGTAAGTTTGACCAGAAGTTGTAGGTCTTGTCAGAAACGTTGTTGGAAGTGAGAACAGAAAAGATGAGCCTCACTCCAAAAAGATGCACACATGTTATAGAACAAAAAAATAGGTTTGAATGAGGTGTGGGTAAGTACAGTTGATATGGGATTTGTTGTGGCCTGACTCACTGATTCATAACCTGATTTTGGAAGCCTAATTGGAATAGTTTGACATATCTATCCTTTCAATACTAACAATATGGTTAGAAAAGATGGGAGAATTTGTTCTGGATTCCAAGATGATGTCGAAGCCACTTTTTAGAATCTAAAAAGTTATTAAAATATTCAAAGAGAGAATAAAAGGTCGAATACAGTTGATATGGGATTTGTTGTGGCCCGACTCACTGATTCATAACCTGATTTTGGAAGCCTAATTGGAATAGTTTGACCTATCCATCCTTTCAATACTAACAATATGGTTAGAAAAGATTGGAGAATTTGTTCTGGATTCCAAGATGGTTTCGAAGTAACTATTTAGAATCTAAAAAGTTATTAAAATATTCAAAGAGAGAATAAAAGGTTGAATCACGAATTCAACTTCACCTGCAACTGCAGGGGGTGTTCTTTGGTGCCACTGCACGTGCTGCTATGTGTCAGCAAGAGAAAAATAAGCTCTCAACCCCGCAGGGAAAAATAAGGTCTCCAGAACAGCAGGTGAACATCTGTTAAAAATAAATCTCCTCTGCAAACGGTGGGTCCATTTGGCCAACATGGTTTTGAAAAGGCTTTAGAACCATGTTCAACTAAGAAAAAGAAGCATCGAACTGAAACTGTGTTTCTATGACAACACATGGATTTATTTATAGAGAGAAATAAATCACTACAATAAATAGAGGGGATTTGATATCATCTCGTAATAAAAATATGACTCTAGAATAATGCGGATATGACCCTTGATATTTCTGATTATAGAGATATGATGTTTGTTATTTTAAAGACATGATCTATATTTCTGTAATAATAACAATTAATTTAAATGAAGGCAGAAATGCTCAACCTTGTGATCTACTATTTTCTTGTTTATTATTTATTGTTGTCGTTATGTTGTTGACAGAATACTTCTTTTACGTTTATGGTTCCTGTAAAATGAGTTGTTTTGTTTTTGGTTGATTCCTAAAACTTTTTACTTATTTATTTGTCCCTCTAAAATTTGAAATCAATGTTGTTAATCTATATAAAATAAGTGGATTTGGGTTTTCATTGATATATATATTTTGTTCTTTGGTTTTCATCCCATCAAAATTTATATATTTGGTTTTTAACTCTAGTATTTATTTTAGGACAGATAAATAGCATTCATTTTAGGATTCAAAATTAAAACTTTTTGGTAGGACATGTTGGCATGACATCACATATGCATTAATGGGCAATCAGTCTATTTACATGGTCATGGGGGCTTCCGTTAAGACTCAAACCAATCACTTGATGTCATACGATGGCATGGAGCAGAGGTATTGGTTTTAGATTTGAGGGGTGGAAACCCAATACAACTTCTACGAGGACCAAAAGCAAAATTTGCTCATTTTACATGGACGAAACATATTTGAGCCCTGCTTTTATATATATGATGTCATTCCTAATTTTTAACCTTGTATCTTTGGGTGGTGACAGGATGATGAATCCTATATCTTACCTGTGCTTTTACGATTTGATGGTCAGCCTGATGTTGACGAGGAGGTATTTGAGACAATAACTTCTGCCTTTCCTTTGTTTCCTCTCAAATGATATCTACAAGATGATCCTGTATATTACTCCTTAGAATTACTCTTTGTTGCCACTTAATAGTTGGCATACATTAGCAATGTCTGTAAGGATTAACATACAATTGTTATTAGTTGCTTTGTTTTTACAGAAGACATGGATCTCTTATATATAATAATACCACATGCTACTCATGTATAAAATATGTAGTAGCTATTGATTTCTGCTGAGAATTATTTGTTCTCCTTATTTCCCCTCTTTTTATATATACTTGCAGATTGCTTGTTATGCAGGGAAATATTCTGTATAGGTTTCCATCTCTGCAGAGGACAGCTTCTCAAAAGAGTAAGAGGAAAGAATATGTTGGAAGGAGATGGGCAGATTGGGTTGGAATTGATAAGTTTTTCCAAGAGAAAAAATGGCAATTCAGGTTTTGTATTTGTATTTTTTATGATCCAGTTGTGGTTATCCATATATATTTATTAAAACATGACTGTAGTGCTTGTTCTATTTTGCAGTAAAACTGGCACGTCTGAGAGAGCAATGGTCATTGGCCTAGGTGGCCTTAATCTGTTTGGAGTCATTATTCTCGGAACCATGTTGAAGTATGTTCTTCACATGATGCATTACATCATTAGTTAGTTTTTCAATTTTCTTTTTGTTTCAGTGCTCTCACTTCTGTTTTTCATTGATCAAAAGAGATATGGCAGTTGCACCCAGTAGCTTCATTAAATTTGTAGCCGACATATTTCCTCTTCTTCAGGTACTTACTAATATTTCTATGTTCAAGCAACTAGGTTTTTCAATGTTGAAAGAGTTATAAATTATCTTTTAGAAGGAACATTTTTACATAGGTTGATGATATTTCTAATTTTGGGAATTTGATGGCAATTTAATAGCTGCAAATTTAAGATGAGTTAATGATGGGGTGGGTGGTTCATGTGAACATGGGAGTGGTCACTTTCTTGATACCTTTGTAATTTATGAAGGAAGAAAAACATTTGAAGATGAAGAAGATTGTAGTAGGACGGGTTAAATAAAATGACTAATGAAGTGCCTTCCACCAAAACACTCCCATGATCACCATCACTTTTTCCCAACATCCCTTACTAATTTTAGACCTTTGTTGGAAAACCCACATCGACTAGAGATAAGACAAATTTACAGTTTACAAGTGAGTGCAAACTGTACCTTACAAGATAATTTTGTAAGATTGAGTCAGACTTAAAGTTTATTTCTTCAGAATCCATTATATTATTCACACTTCCAACGACAAGATACCATGTCCTTCATCATCCCTGATGTGTTACGAGCCCAGTAAACGTTAGGTCACCCAAATGGTTCAAAGGTTATGTTTGAAATTAAATAGTCTCCCTTTTTACTGTCCTACAAAAGCCCATTCTTGCAATCCTGTTCCAACCCTTATATGTACATTCTTACAGTTTGACGTGAATGAAGAAACTACTTTTACTATTTGTCTCTGTATTTTACTTTTGCATATTCCTTTCTAGTTTAGATTGTGGTGCGGCCAAACAAAATATTGCAACACTTGTGTAATCATTTTATTGATGCTTCTGTTGCTTTGTCTAGAGTCATGGCCATTAACTAAATGAGATAAAATGCAAGCATTGAGAAATATAAACATTATTGGTCAAAATACGTTCATACCTTGGCAACTGTTTTTCTTGAATGCGTGAGATAAATTGTGATTATATTTATTAGCATTGTGTAAATCTTGTGATTATAGTTATTATTAGCATTGTTTAACATCAATGTCTCATACGTTGTATGGTAATATTTGCAGATTTATGCTGCTTCTTTCTTTGCAATTCCTCTTTTCCGGTGGTTTTTTATTCAGAAAAAGAATGATGATATTGAAAAGAGAAATACAGCTAGGGAGCAGTGTGCACGAGTTCTTGAATTACCAGACACTTCACTAAGGCAGAAGGTATGATTTTTGGAAGTCATCTTGACCATATAGTATATTGATATCTTTATCTCCTATATTTTATTTCCTATAAAATTAAAGAGAATCTTTCTTTAAATTTATGAAGGCAACCTTGTGTTTGTTTATGGAAACATAAAGAAGAAGCAAGGAAATGTTGGACCTGTTTTAGACCTTCATTTCTTGCTTTATATATTTCTAATTACTCTTGGCTCTCTTTTTATAATACAGTTACTATTTTATAGTTTACAAGTATTCCGAATAAATTGAACGAGGATGTAATTAAATTTTGAAAATGATTCCTTGAATGAATTGTGTATCATTAAATTAGCTCTTCCAATCTCATTTCTGTATTATTTTTGGATGTTGTTTCTTATATAAATGCTTTCTTTGGATCTGCTCGTGTTGTTTGAGGGAGTGGAAGTTTAGATAGGGGATTGCTTTTTTCAGGCATAATGTCTCTGAGAAATTCTTTTTCTGGCTCTCAGCTTTTCAGTGCACGGGACATGGCCCAGAAGACAGTCATAGGAAAGGATCAAATTGTGTATAGCACTGACAAGGACTTACTTGAACAAGATTACGAAACTCGTGACTGGGATAAAAAATTTCGGGAGCTTGAGAGGTCCGATTAGAAAGGGTCAACTATTAACACGTTAAACAGGTAAATTGGGGTATGCTTTATTTTTTCTTTACCTTTGATTTTGTTTCGTAGACGATAATGTATTTTTTAATAGTTATACTTTTAAGTTTTAGTTAATTTTAAATTTATATAATTTTTGTTTAAATACCAAATATTTGATTAAAATTAAAATAAATGTAAATAGTTTGATAAAAATACTTTTTTTTTTTGCTTTAACGATCCAATAATTATTTTAGTTTAGGGGCTTCAAGAAACTACTGTGGTGGTAGCGAGGGTGTGAATTGTGAAGCTGATTTTTTTTTTTTTAAATTAAGAGAGGTATGGGAAGATTTCTTTTAGTGAGAGGTCAAATGTAAATGAATAAAGCAACTAGTTTTTCAACTTCAAACGCGTCTTGAAAAGTGCCAGAAAATGTAAAAGCTCTATATTTTCGTAAAATAATCTTATGAGATAGTGAAATAAAAAGAAATACATAATAGAAGGTTTACTTCATTGAATGAGTGTTATTGTAATTAAAATTTCAGGGAGTTAGCTTTTCTCATGTATTGAAAACTTGAGCAGCACAGAAAGCATGGATGTGGCTCTGGTATACTGCAGTATGTACTGGTTCATCTATCAATTGTAATTCATTTCTTAGATCCAGTAAATTGAGTGATAAAATCTGTAATTCGAACTATAAAATTAGTGAAAATTTCTGTAGGACAAGCAATAAAACTTGATAGGCATTGCCTTTGTATTACGACTTTATACGTCAGTGTTGAAATGTATTAGCGCGAAGGTGAAGAAAATCAACGTTTATCGTACAAGTACCACGGTCATTGGGAAGCAAGACTGTGTAAAGATATTGGTCCGGAAGTTTCTCCTTTTGCGCAGGTGAAAACGAAATTCGTTTTGCTTCTTTGACTTTTTATCTTCGTAATTTTGTGTTTCTGATTTTGTTCTCTTTTATTTTAGTTTGTCGTTTATCTTCTATCATAACACTTTATTGTTTGTCTTTGTAACGTATAGATAAATTGTTTTCAAAAATATTAGTTTGAAATTAATAAAATATACACAAACTAGCATTAAAAAATTAATATTTTTGAAGATCTCAAATTATCAAAGATGAATACCTTAAAAAGAAATTTTACAGGAATGTAGTTTAAAGTCTTAATTTAAGTATGATTTAAATATGAATATCTTCAAGGGTTAAAAGGATATTGAATTTAAAAGATAATTGGTTGTATTTATGTCACAAGGGGTGTTTTCTTAAAGTTGTCATGATTAATTTCTTTTATTTATTTATTTATTTATCAATACTAATGTTTACATTTAGTTATTTTTTAGAATTTGGATTTTAAATGATAATACGGCAAATTAGAAAGATTTTGTGGACGTAAAATAACTAACTATTTTTCACAAAATAAATAATTTCGTAGTCAATTCATATGATATTTTTAGTCGAAAGGAACTCTTGTATTAATAGTTCTCTTTCATAAATCACCGTCGGTTTATTTCAGTATTATTTTAACAATAATCATTTAGGAATAATGATAATAATAGCCATCCATGTCTAAGATAATAAGGTTTGTAAACAATAATCAAAAGATCATAAAATTTCTCACTAAAAAGAATGATGGTTTGTTGATGTATGTAAGATTGATGCTTTCTCTTATGTAAGATTGAAGCTCTCTTATAGTTTGCTGATTGAACATGAACTATGTTCTCCATGAAGCTTTTTAATGGGCACAAAAAAAATGGGTAGTTTTTCACATTGTGCAATGTAGTCTCTCTTGAATAGCTTTACATAGGTTTAACGTAAATATGTCTATGATTATTGAGCAACTTGTGCGTTTTTTAAATGTCTTTTCTTTTGTCCAATGAGCTTTATTGTAAAGAATGCATTAGTGCATTTTATGAAATATTGAATATTTTTCTTCTTTATGTGACATTTTAATAGTTGGATGTACTTATCTCTTTTTAGGTAATGTATATCTCTTTGAATTTGTCTAAAGAGTAATTTAATCTAATATTATATGTAATTGAGAACTAACAAATAGAAAATTTTCAATTAAATAATATTTCTGACCCACTTCTATTTAAATTTTTTTTCTACAACAGGTAATAATAACGTGTCCAACTCTCATAATTTTGAACCTTCAAAAAATAAATAAAAAAGAATAAAATTTCTCTCTCTTCTCACCCTTCGTCTCCCACACACAAAATTTTCCTCTTTCAACCTAACCTCTTCGGCTTCATCTCTCTCTTTCTCTTGAGCTTCATCTTTCTCTTCAGCTTCATCTCTCTATTTCTCACTCACTCACACAGAACTTCATCTCTTTGGCCAACAGAATCTCATACGCTTCATCTCTCCCTTTCTCACTCACACATTCAAATCTCTTTTCATTTTTGTTTTTTTAAGACACTTCATGTCTCTCTTTCTCACTCAAACATTTAGATCTCTTCTTATTTTTTCTTTTTTACGATTCATCATGCCAATGTTTATCACTAACACATTCAAACCTCTACTTATTTTTGTTTTCTTTCTGATTACAATTATGGTTGAGATGAATGAATGAGGAGAAGATGGGTTACAAGCAAGACTGTGAAACATCAGAAACTTTGCACAAGATTTGATCTTTTTCGTTGTAGAATGAAAATGGTATGTAAAGTTCATATTTCTACTCAGCTTTCAATTATTTTCAGCTTTCTCAAGCAAAGAAATAATCTTCTTTTAATATTTTCTTTTATCTAAGTGATTTTTGCGTTGATTCTAACTTTGTTTTTGTTTAAATGCTTGAAATGAAGAGGTTGAAGACATGTCAAACTCTGAAACAGCGAAAACTTTGCACGAGATTTGATCTTTTTCGTTGCAAAATAAAAATGGTATGTAAAGTTCATATTTTTACTCAGCTTTTGGTTATTTTAAGCTTTCTCAAGCAAAGAATGTTAGGTTTATATAAGGAGGGGGTATCATTGGGGAAATACAACACCAATGAGACCTGAGCCCAACTACATAAGGCATTGACACCACTCTCAACCCAAAACCTTAAGGCAATGGGTTTATGGGTCTTTATTCTTATATAGTGCTCTACTTTCTCATTTCTGGTCAATGTGGGACTTAGACTTACACTTGGATTCCTAACAATCTCCCCCTCAAGGGTGAGTCCCTTCAACCACATTGGTACATTCCCCCTCCAGTGGAAGCTGCCCAACCACGAGTACTCCTTTTCTGCCCTTTTCTGTACCGCCGTTCTTATTAACGGGACACGCTTACTTGGAACCCTTATCTGGGACCCTTGCCAGAAAGACTTTCGATACTAGGACCATACTGGTACTGCACTCGTCAGAGCCGATATTAACCATCGGCTCTGATACCACTTGTTAGGTTTATATAAGGAGGGAGTATCATTGGGGAAATACAACACCAATGAGACCTGAGCCCAACCACATAAGGCATTGACACCACTCTCAACCCAAAGCCTTAAGGTTTTGGGTTGAGAGTGGTGTCAGTGTCTTATGTGGTTAAGCTCAGATCTCATTGGTGTTGTTCTCCCTAGTGAAACCCCCTCCTCTGTAAAACCTGACAAGTGGTATCAGAGCCGATGGTTAATACCGGCTCAGACGAGTGCAGTACCAGTATGGTCCTAGTATCAAAAGTCTTCTTGGCAAGAGTCCCAGGTAAGGGTTCCAGGTAAGCGTGTCCCGTTAAGAAAAGAATGGTGGTACAAAAAAGGGCAGAAAAGGAGTACTCGTGGTTGGGAATGCTTTCGCTGGAGGGGGAGTGTACCAATGTGGTTGAAGGGACTCACCCTTGAGGCGGAGATTGTTAGGAATCCAAGTGTGAGTCTAAGTCCCACATTGGCTAGAAATGAGAAAGTGGAGCACTATATAAGAATAAAGACCCATAAACCCATTGCCTTAAGGTTTTGGGTTGAGAGTGGTGTCAGTGTCTTATGTGGTTAGGCTCAGATCTCATTGGTGTTGTTCTCCCCAGTGAAACCCCCTCTGTAAAACCTGACAAAGAAATCATCTTCTTTTTATATTTTCTTTTATCTAAGTGATTTTTGTGTTGATGCTAACTTTATTTTTGTTTAAATGCTTGAAATGAAGAGGTCAAAGACATGCAGGACTTTGAAACAACAGAAACTTTGTACAAGATTTGATCTTTTTCATTGTAGAATGAAAATGGTATTTAAAGTTCTTATTTTTCTCAGCTTTCGGTTAATTTCAGCTTTCTCAAGCAAAAAAATCATCTTCTTTTTATATTTCCTTTTATCTAAGTGATTTTTGCATTGATCCTAACTTTGTTTTTGTTTAAATGCTTGAAATGAAGAGGTCGAAGACATGCAAGATTCTGAAACAACAGAAACTTTGCACAAGATTTGATCTTTTTCGTTGCAGAATGAAAATGGTATTTAAAGTTCTTATTTTTACTCAGCTTTCAGTTATTTTCAGCTTTCTCAAGCAAAAAAATCATCTTCTTTTTATATTTTCTTTTATCTAAGTGATTTTTGCGTTGATCCTAACTTTATTTTTGTTTAAATACTTGAAATGAAGAGGTCGAAGACATGCAAGACTCTAAAACAACAAAAACTTTGCACAAGATTTGATCTTTTTCATTGCAAAACGAAAATGGTATTTAAAGTTCTTATTTTTACTCAGCTTTCGGTTATTTTCATCTTATGTTTCCATCTGATTCCATTTTTTATGTTAGATCGATTATTTGTTTCAAGAATACAACCAAGGTAGAAACTTTTCTTCTTCTCTGGAATCTTTTCTTCTTCAAACAGATTTTAGTACTTTTATGGCTCTTTGTTTTTATGATCGATGAAGGTTTTCTTTCATATGAATGACATACAAGTTATTAGATGGATGAAGTGTTTGAAGAATACAACAAAGGTAGAAACTTTTTTTCTTTTGTCAACTAGATCAAAGTATTTTTGTATTTGTTTCTTAGTATGTTGAATGAATGTTTTATTTCAGATGAATCAACTATTTGAAGAATACAACAAAGGTTGGCTTTTTTTTCTGTCATGAAGGAAGATCGATGATCTGTTTCAAGAATACAACCTAGGTAGAAGCTTTTCTTCTTCTCTGGAATCTTTTCTTCTTCAAATAAATTTTAGTACTTATGTATGACTTTTTTTTTGTGATCAATGAAAGTTTTTCTTTCAGATGAATAATGTACAAGTTTCTAGATGGATGAAGTGTTTGAAGAATATAGCAAAGGTATAAACTTTTGTTCTTTTGTTTGCCGGATCAAAGTAAGTATTTTTGTATTTCTTTTTTGGTATGTTGAATGAAAGTTTTATTTCAGATGAATCAACTGTTTGAAAAAAGACAACAAAGTTTATTCTCTATAAGTTTTACCTCTTCTACAACACATGTATGTGTTACTTTTGTTTGAAATGTTTCATTTGAAAAATGTTATATAATGATTTTATCCAAAGTTATTTTTTCTATTCAAAAGGTTTCATTTGACAAAATTTATTTAATTTAATCCTTTATTACGCAATCAATTTTAATAAATTGTGCGTAAGTGCAGGAATTCTCTTTAATGGCCAAAGATATGCAATCAATGTGAACCATCATGCTGGCTGTACATTTGTGACGGTTGGAAAAGTCATAATAAATATTTATATTTGAGTGCATTTATATTTGTGAATCTATAACTTTTTATTAAAAATAATTTTTTTTACATTTATTGATTTAACCATAATCTTTATTATTTAATAACTCGTGTAAGTGCAAGATATGCAATAAAGAAAATACTTAATAAGGTATTTTCGCAATAGTGGACTTACAACTATTGTGCGCCATGGATCACTAAACGAAGTCCAACGTAATTTGGTGATAATAACAATGTCTATGAAGATAGGTCGTGGCTGGAAAAAGTTTTGTGCCTTTCACTCACTAAAGGAGAAAAGTTCTGTTATTTTTGAAGTTGAGAGTGAAAAGACAAGCATGCATGTAAAAGTTCTTTATAATCTACCATTGCATTGTTTTAATATGTGTAGTTTATTATTTTCTCAAAAATATCAAGTAACTTGTCATTTTTTTTTATTTTATATTTTATATACTTTTGGAAGAGTCATTAATTAAATTGTTAAGAACTTTAATGAAAGAATGGACAAAAATAAATAATAAGAACTTTTTAAAATATTGTTAAACTTTTAAAGGTATCATGTTAATATGAATTTTTGTATCATATTATATTCGTTAATAATATGAACTAAAAATCTATGAATGAAATTAATGGATAAAATTAGTTATTATAAATAAATAAATTAATTTAAATTGAATTGAATAAATATTACAAATTAAATAAATTGAATTGAATTAAATTAAATAAATATTAGAAATTAAATGTTTTATTGTCATTAATGTTTTTCATATTTCAAGATTACAATTACATTTAATGCAAATGTATTCCAAGATAAGTTGACGTTTTGCACTACTCAAGAAACAAAATCTATTTGTATTACGAAATCTTTTCGAATTCCAACTCATGAAATCTCTTTGTATTTAAAATTTGAAAAGTAATTACTTTTGAAATAGCACTTAATAATATTTTTAATTTCACTGATGTAATTAATGACACACAAAACTGTCGTATCATTGACACTAGGTTTTTTTTGTAATTCAAAATTTTTTAAATATAATTTGAAAAATGACGAAGAAATTTAATTTGCAACAATGATAAACATTTTTGTATTCCAACATATATGATGGTTTACACCGCTCAAAAAAAGATAATCTTCCAACATGTTTTAGAGGTAATTAATGTCATACCTAAGTCAGAAATGATTAACAATATTTCAATCTCTTCACATTATCTAAGGTTATTCACATTATTTATCAAATTTCTTTAGAATTTGTAATTTGGATAATAAACAATGAACTTTAAAACTTAAGTTTAGTTATTTTTATTATATAAAGTATTTATCACAAAAAAAAAATGTATTACATAAAATACCAACCTAACATAAGATTTTTTTTTTAAGTTTAAGGTAGCATCTTTAAAAAACTTTTTCTTCTTCCAAGAAAGTAATTAATATTAACAACAATAAAAAATAACTTTTCATTCTTCCAATGTTACTTCAGTTATCTATCATTACTTATTAAAGAAATAATGTTTATTGGGCTCCATGCTTTGCCAACTCATGGTTCTCAAAATTTAAGAAAGTTTTCCCTCTTCCCATATGTCTTTCTCATTAATTATGGCATATTAAGAAAGTAAATATTTGTTGTGTCTCAATGTGATACATCTGCATAATTAAATCCTTTTAACAGTCATTTCTTGTATTATCATTTATAATTTATAATTATAATTTTCTATTTTATCACAATTATTTACGTAATTTCTTGAAGAATGTTTGAAAAATTCTCACCTTTTGCAAAGTTTAACTTCCATAAAATTTTGCCCTTTTGAGGCATTAATTATGAACAAAGAAATTAGTTTTTTTTTTCTAAGTGCACAATCATATATGTATCTTTTCAACATTCCTGCCAAAAGCCTATTATGATTTTTTATTTTGTAAAACTTTACGTAGCTTCTTGAAGAAGCTTTGTACAATGTTGAAAAGTTCTTGAAGAAGCTTTGTACAATGTTGAAAAGTTCTCACATTTTTCAAAGTTAATCTTTCAGGACACAATCTCTTATTACTCCAAAATAAAGAAACTTGTGTTCTTCCAAGTTATTAATTATAATGAAAGCAATTACTTTTGGTGTCTCAATGCACTATCATATATAGTTGTGCATTAAGTCATTTTTAACTTAGCTTCCTAAAGAAGCTTTTACAACTTGGAATACCTACTTTCAACACATTTTTTTTTTAATTCTGACAACATTAACTATGAACAACATTTTACTTTGCATGTTCCCACAAAATGAATTGATGTTAGAAAGAATATCAAGAATTTCTCAGAATATGAATAATAGTTATACCACAATAACTGCAAATAAAAAACTTCTCACTTTCTCAAGAATTAATTTACCTATTCCAAGATGATTGCATTAATAATTATTACAACATTAAATATCAACACTATGAATGATGGTTTGTGGCACTCAATGCACATCCAAACATTGCAGTGTTATCTACATGTTCAAATTGAACATATCTACCAAATTCTCCCCTATACAATGCACTTTAAATATTTGTACAACCTAATTGATTTAATGTATTATAACTTATAATTAATATTAATTTAATTTTTTTAATTCAATTTCTTTGTAAACATTTCAAAACCTCTCAATTAGCCATATTTACTTCTCATCTTCCACCATCACCTAAAGTGCACTTAATTATTAAATTAGTAGTCTATATTGTACATGGTTGGAATTTGAAGTTTAAATAACTGAATTTGAAACTTACTATTTTTATATTTTTCTATGTACAATAGATGAGTAAATAAAAACGTTATTACATATCATAATTTATTCTTCAGATATACGATATTTTTAATTCATGATTTTCTAATTTAAATTGGACTTCTGAATTTAAATTGTTTAAAAAAATTTAATATTATTTGAAAATTTTATTTTTAATATTAATATCGAATGACATGTAATCCTATATTTTATTAACTTCTCGGTATGTAGTTATATATTGGAAATTCACTTCATTACATTTTGGCATATGTTAGTGTATTAATTAATTTTACATACATTTTTTTTAATTTGTTTAATTAAAAAAAATAAAAAGGTCTATAGGAAGTTTTTACTCACTCATGCTCAAGTTTATTTCTTAGAAGGATTTACTTTTAGATTTTTCAAAGCATCTTTACAAAGGTAAACTAAAAATGTTATTCTTTTAGATCATTTATCTCAATAAAATGCAAATGGTGGTTAATAAATTGTCCAAGAATAATATATATATATATATATATATATATATATTAGATATATATAATACAAAATAAATACATGTAATTTATAATATATAATATATATTTACTCAATAAGCTTTCCATACTTTTCAAAACCTACTTTTCATCTTCCAAAAATAAAAAAATGTTAAGAAGAATAAAAATAACTTTTCAATTTCTTCTACTTCCAAGGTATATTTTCTCAACTTCTTAAAGATGAAGAAACTTTTATCTTTTCCAACATGTCTTCGTCATTGATTAAGATTAATTATGAAGAAACCAATAATTTTTTGTGTGTCTCAATGCAATGTTATATTTGAATTTATTATATTATAATTTTAAATAGAAAATATTTTAAAAATCTACCTACCTTTTTTAAAAGACTTTATACAGGTTTCAAAATTCTTCTTAAAGTTGCTTATTTAATAAATTTTCAATGTCAATAATATAAAGAATAAATGAAAAACTAAATTTTTGGTCACATTGTCAATAAAAAAACTTCTCGCATTGTCAATATCAATCACTTTTCGTCTTCCAAAAATCTTGCAAATTTCCCTCTTTTAACACATTGTCTTTTTGAATTATGATTCTATTTATTGTGAACAACAAAAATTGTGATTTGTGGAACTGAATGACTGCAAAACATCAATCAAACATATAATTAAGATTTAAGACATTCCAAAACGTATTATTTATCAATTTTAAGTATATATAAAATATAAAAAATTTATATTATGATGTTTTTTTTGAGATGTTACCTGTTGTTTGTTTATCACTAATATTCATTTTTTTTATTGTTGTTATATATTATTGATTAGTAATTAGTATTAATAAAATTGAAAGGATGGCTTAAAAATATTGTTTTGGAAATCAAAATCTTCGTCCATTAATGTGTTTAGAAGATGATTGATCTAATATTACTTATTATGTTTATATTCTTAACTTTATACCAATTTATGATTAAATTCAAATATTAATTTAAGAATAAATTTATGTTTATGCAAAATTAATATCATATTATCATTTTATATTTTTTTTGTATAATATTACATTACATTGAATTTACATTGGGAACTTTTTTTTTTCATTTAATGTCCTTGAAAACCGAACTTTTCATCTTATAGTCGATTTTTTCAAACATCAAACATTAGATAATATTAAGTAATATATTCCTCCTGTCTTTTTTAAAATAAATTTCAAAATTAATTGATTGGAAATCAAATCTTTCTCTGATTTTAAATTGTGAAAATTTTCTCATAATATATATAATAATAATAAATTTTGGATTCAAATTTGAAATCATGTGATAATAAAATTTAAATTTAACATTTAAAATAAAAAGTATATACAATTTTTTATAATAAATATTTTAATATTTCTGATAAAAAGATATATATTCAAATATTCAAAAAATTTGATGACTCATAACTGTATAATAATATATTATAAAATGTAATAATATTTAATAACAATATAAATTTAAAATGTCTTAATAAAGTTTGAATTTGAAATTCAAATAAAAAAAATTGTAATATAGTGTTGGTTTTCTTATGAATTTTTTAATTTATCAAAATAATTTTAAGATATTTTTAATTTATGAGAAAAATTCGTATTTAAGATATTATGAAAATCTAAAAATATAAATTGAAAAAAATTAATAAAAATACAATAATAATTACAATTAAAAATAATAAAAATTAAAAATATGATATAAAAGAATAAATAAGTAATATAATATTTAAGAATAAAAGCTTGTGGTTCTTAATAATATAATAATATATTAACATATTAACTCTAATATAGTAATAACAGTAATAATAATTAAAATATATTGTAAAACAATAAATAAATAATTGTAAAATCTAAAATTTGGTTACTGATATGTATGTTTTCAGATTTGTTTTTGGTTTTTCGAATACTTTTCTTTAATTGGTTCAATTTTTTTTGTTTGCAAATTTTTTTCGTTCACTTTTGCTTTTTTAGATTTTTTTTAACCGTGTTCATGTTTTCCATTTTTAAATTTTTGTGTTCATTAATTTGTAGATATTTTTAATTCCATTTTTGTTAGACATATTTGTTTTTCTAGATTTTTGTTTTCAATTGGTTCAAGTTTGTGTTATTTAATTTCAAATGGTTGTATCCAATTTGTACATTTTCTATATATATATATATATATATATATATATATATATATATATATATATATATATATATATATTTGCTTCCACATTAGTATAATTTCCATGATTCCATGATTTCTTTTGACTCTGGCTATCTCTCTTTATATTCCTCTTCTTGGTTTTCATAATTGCAAATGGGTATTCTAAATAAGATGAGAATGCATGTTGATTATATTTAGTCGTTTCTTTTCCTTTATTTGGTGATTATGAATTAAAATCACTAATTTCTTGATTTCCAAGATGTTGGGAGTAGGGTTTGAAGGCTTTGAAATCACTAATTTATAATTTTAACAATAATATTAATATTAAAATTTTGAATATATTAATAATATGTGGTTCAATATTTGCACTTGAAACAAACTTATTTATGTAAATATCACATAAAATATATTAGTATCAATAATTTTTAAAATATTATTTGTACCTATTATATTAATATTCAAATTGGAGTAGACATATACCTCTTTTTCAATTTTGAAGAACTTCTCTCACACTTAAACCACATCACAAACACATTCCAAAATAATTTCCCTTTTCTTATGTATTAATTGGACAAATACGTGTTCTTTTTGTTTTCCTTTCTCATTAGTAATTATATTTTTTGTTTCACAGTTTTCATGTTCATTATAGACCATGTTTTTAAGTAAGTTATTTTTTATTGTCCTCTCTATGCATTTAAAGTTTCGTGCAAAAGATGTGATATGGTAAATTGTTCCCATACTTTTTCAGAGGTCTTGATTATAACACCCCATTTAATTAATAATGCTAATTAAAGGAAATGTCACACAGAATTATATAAGAAGCAAGATCAATGGAGTATAACATCGCTCCTACAGATATCCAAAGTACTTAGAGGACAATAACCGAGGCACACCATGATGCCGATACAAAACAGGGTAAAAGATCTAAAGTATCCAAATACAATGCTAAATAATGCAATACATGGGCTCCAGCCCTAACGGAAGACACAACGAGCAGAGTCCAAATCCAGATGACTAAGCAGCGGAACCACGATCACCCTGATGACCACAGGGAGTTCTCGCATCTGCTCACATCAATAAATTGATGATCATCGCAAAAGGAGAAAACCAAACACACAGAACATACAACAAGCAGAAAGGGTAAGCTAGAGTAGAAAATAGTTTATCATACTGTCACACACACTTTCATATTCCAACATGTATATATATCAACCAATCATGTTATGAATCGCACACAATACACTAAGACTCAGACACTACTCATTCAGATACATATAATTTGTTGGATTCAACGGATGCTTGCACTTGTGGTGGCCTTTCCTACTCTACCGAGCTGCTCTACCTAGCTAAATGTTACAGTCTTTCATCCCCCCCACACAAGGTTAGCCTTGAATGAGTTTCAGGCCTCCTGCTACTCTCATCACTAGAGTCAGTACGCTCTATGTGAGATGAACTGACTCTTTAGAGTGTCAGGATGCAACCTTACCTTGAATCTTTACTAAATTATATAGATGGGGCACCACCATGAACTCCCACTAACAGGGGTCATGGAATTACGTCCCGACCAACTGAGGCACCACCATGAGATCTCACCTAGAGATTCATGGAATTATGCCCTAACTAATGAGGCACCACCACGAAACTATCGTGGAATTACGTCTTAACCCAACCAGCATCATGTGTCACAATCCAATATTTACTTATTATGAATACAAATCTCATGCCAACATTTATAACCAACATTCATTCATATTCCATACCCAAACCATACCAAACTCATCATTTTTAGCCCATGAATCATTCCATACATACATCATGCCCAAATGATGTTAAACTCATCCATCACAGACCATAATTCATCTTGCTCATACATAATCACCCAATTCATGCTTTAAATGTATAATTAATCCAAACCTATGGCTAATATCCAAGAACAAAGAAACCACAGAACAAGCACACTTCTCGCCCAGCTCCTCGCTTAGGCAGAAAGGTCTCGCTCAGGCGAGAAGGTCTCTCGCTCAGACGAGCTCCTTTCGTCTCGGCGAGGGCTCGAAGAGAGGAACAATGGCGCTGTCACGTACTCTCGCTTAGGCGAGCCCTCCTCGCCTGAGCGAGACTACCCCTCGCTCAAAACGGAGACTCGTTGCTTAAGCGACAAATCGTGCAGGAAACCTGGGCGGGTCTCTGTTAGTCTTGCCTAGGCAAGACATGCTCGCTTGGGCGAGAAAACTAGTGCTCACCACTGTTCTCTCGTGCAACAGTCACATAAACGCAATCCCAACGGCTCAAAAGGAATAAGCTCACAATAGCATACAACTTATACAATCACGAAATATCATCAAGGCAAGCATAAAAACCGAAGATCAAGTAGAACCTTAACTTCCTTTACTTGGAAATAGCTAGAAAAAGGCCCCGACTCTAAGCAGTGGAGCACGACAGCTAAAGGAACAACTTAAGGAGTTGGAAAAATTAAAGGAATAGTAGGAAATGAAGTTACTAAGAGGAACTTTAGCTGGAACCAATACATAATGCTTGAAATAGGCAAGTACAAGATGAGGGACAACTTACGTGAAGTAGGATGAGCTCGTACGAACTTGACAGAGGCGAAGATCAAACCTTAGTAGAGAAAGGCTATTGCAACTCTAAGAGAGAAAAGAAAAAGTTTTTTGAAAGTGAAGAGAATGAGCTGGTTAGGATAGTTTAGAGTCTTGGACACTCTATGGGCCAGCCTTAGGCCCAACTGACTAGGATAGGCTCTTAAATTTTTAGGGCAAAAAAAAAAAAGAGGGTTTTACATTGAATTACTTTTGGAACTTTAATTCTTAAAAAAAAGTTTTTTTTATTGTTTTTGAACGATTGTCACCTATTAAGCTTAAACATTAGTTTAAAAAATAATTTTGATAACATACACATAAGTGTATTATTACAAAATGAAAATTATAAACTCTTAAAATTTTTAAAGATATAAAAATTACTAACAATTTTTTAATTTCATTTTTTTTGTAAAATTAAGATACATATTGCCAAATTTGAAATTCCAAATATATGATAATAAAATTTGAATTTGAATTCAAAATCACAAAAATCCATAAAAATATGGTAATAAAATTTTAATTTGACATTTAAAGTCAAAACAAAAATAAAATCCAAAATTTATCCAAATAAAAAAAAATGTATCTAATTTAGAAGATAAATATAGTACTTATATTTATCAAAATTAATTATCTTATTGAAATTATTTGTTTTGTATAAAATTATATATAAAATCAAACATGATAATAAATAATATATATATATATATATATACATATATAAATTGATTTTTATCTATTTTATTTATTTTTTAAAATTATTATAGAATCACTTTTTTAATACAAAATAAAAAAACAGACAAGTTACATTCTTATAACGATTTTAACAAACAAGTTTTTGAAATTTAAATGAATTTTTTTAATTAACATTTAGATTTTTTTACAATACAGAACATTTAAATTTCAAATATATGATAGCAAAATTTAAATTTAACATTTAAAATAAAAAAAACTAGTAAAAATATGATACCAAAGATTAGATTTAAAATTCAGAGTCCAAAACTGTAAAATATTAAAGACTTTTTAATGAATTTTTAAATATTTTTTAACAACTTTCACGTATTTTTCACATTTCATAAAAGTTTAAACAATAATTTAAAATATAATTTTTATAACATATACATCAATGTATCATTACAAAGTAAAAATTATAAATTTTTAAAACTTTTAAAAATATAAAAATCACTAATGACTTCAATTTCAATATTTTTTTTCTAAATTAGGATACATATTGCTAAATTTGAAATTCAAAATATATAGTAGTAAAATTTGAATTTAAAATTCTAAATTGTAAAAGCTATAAAAATATGGGAACAAAGTTAAAATTTGAAATTCAAAATCCAAAAAAATTGTGAAAAAATGACTCCAATAAAGGAGTCTACCAAACCAAATGTCTAACCTTTGTATTTTTGCAGGGTCTACTTTTTATATTTGTCTATGCATGGTGTATATTTTGTAGTTTTCAATCATTTACCATTTATATTTTGTTTGTATTGTCTAACATTTGTATTTTTAATGAATCTACTATTTATATTTATATGCACAATCTATTATTTGTGGCTTTATATTGTCTATCCTTTACATATTTTGTATGGTCTAACTTTTGTATTTTTATAGGACTTACTCAACAATTTCTAAATTGTTCATCATTTTTATTATTAAGGAATCCACTATTTGTAAGGCCCATTTTTTATCCTGCCCTATTTTTATAGGGCCTATCCTAATCAGATGGGCCTAAAGGCTGGCCCATAGGGTGCTAAGGCCCCTAAAGCAACCAAACACTCTCATCCTGCACTCACTTGCAAAAAGACAACCATTTACTCTTGCCTTTTCCTCCCCACAAAAGCTCTGCTAGGGTTTGAGTGAGCTCCCCTATTTTTCCCCTCCGTTGAACGATTCTTTCCAAGTAAGTTAATCTCTCTTGCGTTCACTTCTTTTCTTCAAGTTTTGGTTCCACGTTAGTCTCTGTCATTGCACATTTTTGTTCATTCCTTACTGTTTTCAGTTTCGTTATTTGCTTCCGCTTTAGGTGCTAGTCTGCTAAGGATCTCATTTACTTGAGTTAGCATTTTCCAGGTAAGGAAAGTTAAGGTTTTGGTTATTCTTTGATTTTTTGCTTGCTTTGGTCTTGTTTCATGTTATTGTGGCTTATTTGATGTTGTGATTGCTTGAGAAATGATAAAAATTTGTTTGGTTGTGAATGTTTGGCTGTTGCATGCACGAACAGTGGAGGAACCTGGTATTTTCGCCCAGGCAAGCTAGTCTCGCCCAAGCGAGAGTACTAGAAGTTGTTCCCTGGAACTTGCGCGAGCTGTCGCTCAGGTGACGAGCTCTTGTTTTGAGCGAGAGCCCATCTCGCTCAGGTGAGAAGGTCTCGCCTAAACGAGAGGACGTGAAGGCCCTATTCCCACTTTTCGAGCTCTCGCCTAGGCGAAAGGTGCTCGCCTGAGCGAGAGAACTTTCTTGCCTGAGTGAGGCCTTTCAGCCTGAGTGAGAACTGGGCGAGAATGTGTCCAGGCCTTGTTTTCTTCTTTGTTCTTAGGTGTTTGTCACATGTTTGGTTGGATTATTATGATAAAGCATGAAATGAGTGAATTTGCATGAGTAAAAGGGTTTATGGACTGAAATTGATGAGTTTGGCATGGTATACGTATGAAATTGGTTGGAATGAGATTGGTATGCATGATAACTTTATGCTTGGTTGGTGAGACATGATTTTGCTGTGGTCAAGACGTAATTCTACGATGGTTGCGTGGTGGTGCCTCATTGGTTAGGACGTAATTCCATGGATCTCTAGGTGAGATCTCATGGTGGTGCCTCATTTGGTCAGGACGTAATTCCACAATGGTTGCGTGGTGGTGCCTCATGGTCAGGACGTAATTCCATGACCCCTGTTAGTGGGAGCTCATGGTGGTGCCTCATACTTAGGACGTAATTCCACGAAAATCGTGGTGGTGTCTCATTATATAATTTAGTAAGGATTCAAGTAAGGATTACATCCTAACACTCTAAAGAGTCAATTAGTCTCACGTAGAGCGTACTGGCTCAAGTGGTGAGAGTAGCAAGAGGCCTTAGATATTTGAAGGCTATCCTTGTGAGTGGTAGGGTGAAACCTATTGGCAATTGGCTCTGCAGAGTAGTAAAGGCTACCACAAGTGCAAGCATCCGGTGAATCCGACTAATTATATGTATCCGGATAAGTCATGTCTTGAGTCTTAGTGTGTTGTTGCGAGTCATCACATGATTGGTTGATGTATGTATCTTTGACTATGAAATTGTATGCAATGATATGATAAAACGTTTTACTACTCTAGCTTACCCTTTCTACTTGTTGTATGTTCTGTCTGTGCGGTTTTCTCTTTTTGCGATGATCATCAATTTATTGATGGGAGCAGATGCGAGAACTCCTCGTGGTCGTTAGGGTGATGAAGACTCCGCTACTTAGCCTTGGTTTGGATTCTGTTGTCCAAGTTTCTTTTAAGGTTGTAGCCCATGTATTTGTCTGCCTCTTGGGCAATTATTTTAAATACTATCGATCCTTGTACTCTGTTTTGTATTGGCATTGTGGTGTGCCTCAATATTCCATTTTAAGTACCTTAGATATCCGTAAGGAGTAGCGTTTATACTCCATGACTTTGCTTCTTATATTATTTTGTGTGACATTTCATTTAATTAAGGTTATTATTTAAATGGGGTGTTACACTATTATATTTTTCTACATTTTTTACTCAATATTTCATTTAAAATTAAATTTGATTTCATAATTTTAATTAACTAAATCTTAATATATTATTTAAAATAATTATATACAATACATTTTGTTAAAAATATATATATAAATATACACTTTTATCATAAAATCAAGTAAATAAGTATTATTGAATTTTATAAAATAAAATATTTATATTAAATTTAATTATAATTTTATAATTTTAAATTAATTTGATAAATATATGTTTCTAAAATTCAGTACCCGTGCGTTGCACAAGTAAAAATACTAGTATGGTACAAAGTAGATAGTTCTTCCAGATTTCACAATGCATGACTCATGGAATCGTGGAAGTAAAACATCATTAACATTTTATCCAAGACATATTTTAATGTATGTTGCCCTCTTTGGTAGACGAAAATAATGATCATTTCTCGCAACAGAGAAAAAAAATTGTTTTCGTGTAGTACGAGATTAACTTTTATATCTATGTGTGTATCATTCAAACATGTCCATGCTTTCTCGGACGTAAAGTAAGATTGCATGGTGTTATATCCCTGATAACCGTAACACTTGTGCTTTGAATGATTTGTTGTCTTATAACAAAGCATGGTCATGTTTGGTCATGTTTGTACTTAATTATTTTTCAGTATTTAATCAAAATCACAAGGTGTTGGACTTTTTTTTATTAATAGTTGTACATCTAAAATTAATCCACCATATATTATAGGAAACTTTACCTAAATTTGATTCAAAACATACATAAGCATTTGCAATTATTGTCCTTTAATTCTTTCTTTTGGATTTTCATTGTTGTTTGATTTCAAATTTCTTCACAAATTTCTTTCCAGCTCATCTATTTCTTTAATGGCTTACATACTGTATGTATTTACTTCCCCAAATTTTTAACCTCTTTTCTTCTTGAACCAACATGCTATGCATTTCATACACATTTCACATATCATTCATGGTATTTTGCCATTTGAAATAGGCTATACTTATACCCTAATGAGTCCAAAATAAGGTGTACAAGAAAGACCTTGGTCATAGTCATTTTCAAAGTCTTAAGTCTTGCTACAATTCTTATCATTTCAATAATATGCTCATACATTGTACATGACCCATCAAATCGCATGGAGATCATTGTACTCATTAATGTTTATCAAGAGACGTATTTGCTCTTAGGGAGTGCTCTCCCACAAGCCCCATAAAATCTTTGATGCTTTCGGTTTTAGGAAGACTTATCTTAATACTATCTGAGATAATCATCCTCATGAATATTAAGTTGAGTCTGTTTGATCTTCCCAAGATTTATAGTAATAGGCCTTATTTTCTTTGTTATTAGTAGGGGCAAACCTTTTATGGGGAAAGAGGGGCCTATGCCCCCCCCCCCAATTGTTTTTAAAATTTTTTCAATTTATATATTAATTTTTTTTTTGAAAATTTTAAATTATATGTAACATATATTGAAAATGGATATAAATTAAATTAGATATTTTTTATTTTATTTTTTGTGAAGCATAACATTGAATGTTAATAAATAATAAAATATAAAATTAAATATAATAGAATAGAAATATCTATTAAGATATTTTTTGTATTTTCTTTGACATTGTCTTTTGAGTTTTTCAAATATTATACTAATCTTTCACTTTCACCTATGTTTTTCTTTTATGGAAAAAGAAAGTTAAACGCAAACGTACTACTTTTACTCTCATTTCTTAGGTTCTCTCCTATTCTTGAAGAAAAAAGGAAATATTTTTTGTCTCACTTGATAGTGAAATATTAATTTAATAATTAACATTATTTTTTTATCTCATGAATCTTAGTCAGATGATATTCACTTTCGTTCAGATGTGTTAGTTTGGTACCTGCTTTTAAAAAGGTGTTAATTGCGTCCCAAATTTTAAAAAAGTGCCTCAATTAAGTCCCTTTCAGAAAACAATTATTAAAACCGTTAACGGTGTACAACATGTGAGTCTCATATTGACATAAACCATACATGGAAATTCATTAGATTAGGAACTGATAATTAAATTTCACATAAGTGTGAAGTCATAAAAGTAGCCTTTATATTCAAACAACAATTCGAGTATATTGATGTATTCTTTGAGTGATACATCAAACATACATGTACATAATGCTAACATACTACCACCTTAGGGTATATAAGTAAAATTAGTGGTGCACGTAAAATTATCTATAACTATATTCATTAATTATAATAATGACATAACTGCTTATGATAATGAATTCGAAATTACTCATAAAGCAACAAACACATAATATAGAAACATCCTTTATTTTATGAGTGATTGACATAGATTACCATTAATTTGGAATTAAATGAACATAAACATTTTACCATTTTAGTGACTAAGAAATTAATCATCTTTCTATTTCCAAACAAATATAATAAATGCACATATTATTACGAATGTCACTTTCATTTTTTCATTCTATTTCCAAGTCTAACAATTCATATATTTGATTCATCTCTTTCTCTTTTACAAAAGAAGAAGAAAACCTAATAGTTTTATTATAACATTAAGAACATATGCATAGAAATTTTAAATAACTTGTAGTGAAAACATTAATGTTTTAAATGTTTAGCCAAAACGACACAACTTTATCATTTAATCAAATAATATGTGCAATGAAAACACAAGTTATCATAATAAAGGATCAAAATAAATTGTTTATACTACCATGGGTAAAAGTCTCATAAATTAAAAACTTTTAAATTTCATAATTAGGGTTTACAAAGTTATGAGAAAACATACATGAAGAGTCATATAATTTCATAACCATGTTTAAATACCACATGTAAAAGTAACATAAAAACTTAATAGTTTTCAATAACTTTATAATATAGAAAACCAAATCAGGATCTTAAAATTTTGTGATTCTTACATATGTTAAAGAGAGATTATTTGTACCTTTCTTTATGATAGATTACCTTGTAGCACTCTAGAGGTTCGATCATATGAATGACTTTGACCCATTCTATCTATGAGAGATGGTTCTTTAGTGCTCTAGGGATCCGACTAGATGAATGACGATCCAAATTTTCACTTTTATCAAAAGGCAAAGAAATAAAATAATTCATGTGTTTAATGCTCAATTCTGACATGAGTAATTATCCGACTAGGTGAATATATAAGTAATTTAATGCTCAATTCTGACATGAATAAGAGTCAAGAGTTCTTTTGAATAAGTTCATGAATGAAGTGATAGTCAATATCTATGTGTTTGAGTCTATCATAGTGAGAGGGACTAGAAGTAAGGTGCATGACAAATTTGTTGTCGTAAAAGAGCATAATTGTGTCAATTAAAACTTCAAAATGTTTAAGTAATTATTGTAGCCAAACTGTTGGATAATCTTTAATTTTGTTAGATTATGTTTTAGATTATGGAGTTGTTTTTATTTAGCAAAGTAATATGGTACTTTATATTTGGTGAATTAAATTTAAGTTAGTTGTTATTTTAGTTAGTTAGAGTATCTAAGATTTAGTTTGATAATATGACATATTAGATAATATTAGATTAAGATTTAGTTTGGTTTGTTAATATTTGGTTTGTAATTGGCTATATAATAGCTCATTCTCCATCAATGAAATACACCACAGTGAGTTACATTGCATATTCTTTTAGTGTGTGTGAGTTTTTTCCAACAAAGTGGTATCAGAGCTTTATGCTCTAAGTACCAAGTGCGAAGAAGAGAGAGAGAGATAGAGGGAAACAATGTGAGAAAGGAAGAAAGGAGTGTGCCTGAGTGAGAGATGGCTAAACTTGTGAATGGTATGACGATGCCGCAATTGACGAAAAAAACAAATTATGATAATTGGTGTTTGTAGATGAAAACTCTTCTGGGAACCCAAGATATTTGGGATATAATGGAGACCGGGTACGAAGAACCTACGGATGATACAAATCAGATGGTGGCCCAGATTATCGCGTTAAAGAAGACGCAAGTGCAAGACAAGTCAACTTTGTATTTTTTGTACAATGTTGTGGACGAGTCAGGCTTCGAAAAGATTGAAAATGTTGCATCTTTAAAGGAAGCATGGGATATTCTGGAGGTTGCATACAGAGGGAACGATCAGGTCAGACAAGTCTGACTTCAAGTTCTTAGAGGAGAGTTTGAAGGGCTGAAGATGGAAGATAAAGAGCAGATACCGAGTACATAACTCAGGTAGAGAAGGTGGCCAACCAACTCGGTAGGAATGGATAGCCAATGCCAACAAGCTGGGTTGTGGAGAAAATCTTGAGATCATTAACAAATGATTTCGAGAGCATTGTATGCACCATCGAGGAGTTGAAGGACCTGTTAGTTCTCTCAATGGAAGAACTTGCTGAGTCACTAGAGGCCTATGAACAAAGGAGAGGGAAAAAGCACGAACCGCATGATCAAGCACTACAGGCGCAACTTGATTTGGATGAAACTCAGAATACTCAAAGTCGAGGTCCTAGAGGCAAAGAACGAGGTGGCAGAAGATGAGGTGGCCGAGGACGTGGCTGAGGTGATGTTGAAGAGAGCACATATCAAACCAGGCAGTAGAATTGGCATGGTCCTGGTCAAGAAAGATGCCAAGGAGATTGGTCCAAGTCATAAGTGGAATGCTTCAGGTGTGGCAAGTACAGTCATTATGCAAGAGAATGCAAATCGACAAGCTGCTACAACTGTGGCAAGGTCGGCCATATAGCAAAATATTGTCAATCTGAAAAAAAAAGAGAAAAATCTTTTCACAGAGGAAGACGAAGAGGAGGAGATATGGATTTTAATGATGATGAAAAACTCAGATGCTGAACTCAAGAGCGGTAAATTGGATGCTGAGTGGCGTTCAGGCCGTGTGAAGGAA
The DNA here is from genome assembly GCF_037176805.1 of Vigna unguiculata. NCBI lineage: Eukaryota > Viridiplantae > Streptophyta > Magnoliopsida > Fabales > Fabaceae > Vigna > Vigna unguiculata. Next base: position 25,174,694 of record NC_140796.1, read on the forward strand.
AGGAGATCAGGTGACGAGCTTAGTCTAGGTTGTTTAAACTCGATCTGGTATCTGGACATAGGAGCGAGCAATCACATGTGTGGAGATGAGAGTTTCTTCAGCGAACTCACCCAGATGGAGGCCGGAGTAGTGTCATGTGGAGATGATTCCAAAATGGTGATAAAAGGGTGTGGAACAATCTGACACATGCAGAAGGATGGACGTGTTGGAGAAATCAGGGATGTCTACTATGTTCCTAAGCTGAAGAGTAATGTTTGGAGCATAGGTTAGATAGTGGAGAAAGGAAACTCGATTCTTATAAAGAACCAGGTACTGTACTTGAAGGACAAGCACGATCGGCTAGCAACCCGGGTAGAAAAGAAGAAAAATCGGATGTACAAATTGGAGTTGAGCATCCTACAGAAAAGGTGTTTGAAACGTGTGCACAGTGAAGGCGGTGCAACATTTGTTCGGAACAACGTGGGATCATTTCAGAATTGTGTGGTGGAGAAAGAATCCAGTAAGCAAATTAAAGTAGTGCGATCTTGCCGAAGAAGTTGACGAAGAAGCATTGTTATTGATGATGAGATGTAACTCGAGGGACGAGCACAAACAAGTGGAGAAGTCAACAAGAAGGTTAAGTGTCATAAATCAGTCTACTAGCATGGAGAGGTCGTCAAGACATGCGGATAGCTCAGAAAGCTTGGCAAAGACTGTAGAGATCTCAGACAGCCCGAGAAGGGACTTAGAGAGCTTAGTGAAGCATGTGGAGAGCTTAGTGGAACATGTGGAGAACTTGATGGAGCATGTGGAGAGCTCGGTGGAGCATGAGGTTAGCTTAGTTAGCTCGGTGGGAATTTTAAATTGTTTGATTAAGTTGGTGGAGGAAGTGGAGTGTCGAGATCGTTTGGGGGAGCAAGCGAACATATTAGAAAGCTTAGTAGGGAACCTCGGTAGCTCAGATAGCTCGTGCAATGTGGATAGCTCGGATCTTGAACAAGAAGTGTTGAGTTTGCAAGAACAGTTGCATACCGAGAAGGATCTAAGAGCTGTACAAGAGGTGCAAGATGAGAAGTGTCAACTTGGAATGGATGATGAGTCCGGTGTGAAGAAGGCGTGGGAATTGTCCGATCTCTTAAAGAGAGCTCGACCTATTTAGAGGAACCCAATTAATGGCAAGTCGGCCACAAAGACAATAAAGAACCCAACAAAGGGTAAGTCAACCAAGGTTAAGATGAAGTCGGTCAAAGAAAAGATCAAGTTGAACAAAGATCAAGTCGGACAAAGAGAATATCAAGTTGGTCAAAGAGAAAAGCAAGTCGTCTATAAAGATAGAAGATTGTTTGGGATGAGAAAAGAAAAAATTTAAGATTATGAGGGAGTTTTGTTGGATAATCTTTAATTTTGTTAGATGGTTTTAGATTATGGAGTTGTTTTTATTTAACAAAGTGATAGGGTATTTTATATTTGGTGAATTAAATTTAAGTTAGTTGTTATTTTAGTTAGTTGGAGTATCTAAGATTTAGTTTGATAATATGACATATTAGATAAGATTAGATTAGATTAAGATTTAGTTTGGTTTGTAATTGGCTATATAATAGCTCATTCTCCATCAATGAAATACACCACAATGAGTTACATTGCATATTCTTTTAGTGTGTGTGAGTTTTTTCCAACACAAACTACTTCATTGATTACTAAAGTTAAAACACGATATTTTTATTGTGTTGAAGACCTTGTCAAAGTACATAGTTTGACAGAATTATATCAAATTACATTTTTAATATTTGGTTTGTAATTGGCTATATAATAGCTCATTCTCCATCAATGAAATACACCACAATGAGTTACATTGCATATTCTTTTAGTGTGTGTGGGTTTTTTCCAACACAAACTACTTCACTAATTACTAAAGTTAAAACACGATATTTTTATTATGTTGAAGACCTTGTCAAAGTACATTGTTTGACAGACTTATATGAAAGTAGACAATGACCAAGGAAAACACAAAAACCAATGGTTGATTTTTAGGTATGAAAGCAAATTTCCCTATATGCATCGTCATAAGATGAAAGATGAAGTTTTTTGTTGGCCGACAAAAAAAGACCTTAACAAGAGTAGACTTTAAGATTGTAATAGGTGATGAAGTGTAAGTAAATGTTTAGTTAGTAGATCTTCCATGTACTGACTAAGCTTGTGAATTGCAAAACTAATGTCTGGTCTTGAAATTTCCATGTACTTAGATTTTCTAATTAATCTTCTACAAAGAGGGGTCCTCAATAGGGTCACCATAATTGATGCTAAGTTTTAAATTGGGATACATCGGTAAAGTAGTTGGTTTGCCACTGAAAATACAAATATCACCAAGAAACGATAAAGTATATTTTCTTTAGCTCAAAGATACACCCTTGTTGGATTTTTAAATTTTGAAGCCTAAAACATATTTGAGAGAACTAAGAATCTCTAGTTTGAATAAATGTAATTGTACCTTATCACCATAAGAGGAATCATGGTCTACTAGGCTGATGTTATCCACATAGACCAACAAAATGGCCGATGAAGAAGCAAAACAAGAGTCAATAGAGAGTAATCAATTCAAGATTGTGTAAAACCATGTTACAATAAGGTTGAAGAGATTATGTATCCCCCTTGTCTAAAAGCTAGTACCAATCCATATATAAATTTATCCAACTTGCAAACTAATTCTTTTGTTTAAGCTCTATAACCCTAGGGAATATCCATGTATATTGTTAGAATTAGATGCTGGAAAAACCCATAGACGAGTTTGACACTAAGTAAGGATGATAACAAAATCTATAATGAAATAAGTGAATTAAGTTAGATAATGATCTAGCATAACTAAAGATGATTAGACAAGACTTTTCGATAAGTACTAGATATAAGAAAGGTTAACTAGGTCAAAGACCTCATTAAACACAAGAATATAACCATGTTGAAATCCTTTTTCAATCGCATTTGAGGTCAACAAAAGTCCAAGTTTCTCCCCCTAATGTAGTTAGGGAAATGACTCGGGATCTGTTCCTGTAGAGAACAAACAAGATAAGTTAGGCACAAGCGACCTTACCCATGTAGTCCGTTATCTCCTCAGTTGGCCTCTTCCTGGTTGGTACATGTCGGCTTGGACCCAAGAGGGGTTACCTACAGAAGGGACTCCGAAGCTCAAGTGAATCAAAGCTCTCAAAGGTCAAATCAGGTGATTAATGGAGTAATAAATGCGTACCTTTAATTACTGGGATCTACGTGTATTTATAGAGTATTAATTACATCTGATTATGCCATGGGCCGGGCCCTAGCTTGGGCCTTAGTTTGGGTTGTAAGTGGGCCTGGGTCCTAACCTAGGCCCTGAGGTGGACCCATTGAATACTAGGGGGCTTTGATTTTGCTAAGTATATTGGGGTTGCCGGCCTAAGCCGACTACTTTCCTTGGCGGTTTGTGTTGCTCATGTGCTGTCTTAGGCAGGTTGTTCCTCTAGATGTTTAGGTTACCGGTTTAGGCCGATTATGCTTAGGTTAGCCCGACCTAGGCTAATTACTTGAATGCTTTGGTATATAGGCATCGTTTTATTACTATTTTTTTGAGTTGGCTTGGTATGGTACAGGATCAATCCAAGAAAATGGTACTTGTAAAGCTTTTAGTTTGTATTCTTATTCCTTGCTAAAGATGAAAACAATGGGGAAAAGAATTGTTAACTAAATGAAAAGCATGTGTTACTTTACAATAAAATAATTGTCCTAAACTAAGATTTGGCAAGATATTAGATATATACAATGGATATGTCTAATACAATACAATTACTAATAAAAAGGGTAGTCAACTAAGCCTAGAATGATGATACAATGCATTGACTTTCCTAGTTCCAAATAATGCAAAAGACAATTCTTAAATGCAAAATATGAATATTTAACTCACTTTCTACAATAACTAAGATGTATATTGTGAAGATGTATTGGTTTGGACTTGAATGCAATGTAAAGGAAGAATGGGCAAAGTAGTGTGACTGAAAAGAATACATGAAAATATGAAATCCACAATTGGAAATATAATGACAAATGCAATACCATTGATTTTATCCCAAACTTTGAATGTGATTCATGTATGATGGAATGAAATGACTATGCAATGCAAGATGTAAATATAATAATCTAAACAAGTATAAGATGATGAAAATGATTGAACAAAACAATCTAAATGCATATATTCTATACAAGATTTAAAGATAGCCTAGATAACATTAGTATTGGCAGCATATTATGTAGGCACTTTAACTCAAAAGTTGAATGTAGGTTTTATGCATGTATGCATGTTATACCCAACCAATAATAAGGATAAAATGTGGGTAATATTTTTTAACCATACAAAACTTACACAAACCACAACATAAAGAACTAGTTTTTGTTAAAAATAGAATTATATAACAAACAACTATCTTGACTTACTAACAGTATTATAGAATACTACTAAGCTTAGAGTCAAATTCATTTTGTGTAGAGTGATAATGATTGCAATATGCTTCACATTGTGAATTTTTTCATGTGAGCGTGATTGTACTCTCTTGCGTGAGAGATTGTTCTTTCTAATTGTGAGTTTTTTTATCTTAGGGGGAGATTGATAAATACATCTAGAGAGGTTACTTCCCAAGCAAGTAAGTTTGCTAGTTCTTTGTAGCCTTGGTAATAGAATGGAGTTTTTGTACATGAAGATTTTAACATTCTGATGCAAAATTTCTTACTGAAAACCATCTTGTTCGAGTATTACACCCATACCGACACAAAATGCATCAATATTAGTAACAAAGCCCTTTTCAAAAATTGGCAACTTCAAGATTATAATTTTTATAATTTCACCTTTTGATTGTTTAAAAGTTATTCATTCTTCATTCATCCATTTAAAGGCAAATTATTTTCGTAAATTGGTTAGAGGCAGCATAATTGAAGCATGCCTGCATATGAATTTGCAGCCATTCCATCATAGGTTGAGTTTTCTTAGGAGCAGGAACCACATCATTACTAGACATTGCATGGCCCAGGTACTCAATAAATGGTTGTGCAAAAGTGTATTTAGACTTCTTTAGATAAAACTAATTAGTCATCATACAATGAAACACAACTTTTAAATGAAGAATATTGTAAGCTAAGGATTTACTATATATTAAAATGTTGTTAAAGAACATAATAACAAACAAATAGAAGCATGGTTTAAACAATTTTTTTGTGGTGTCTTAAAATGTTGCAGGGTGATACACAATTCAAAAGGAATAACAATAAAATTGCAATGCCCCACATACGTTCTAAAATACACTTTATGCACATCCTCAACATGCATTTTGATTTGGTGATATTCATGATTTCATTTAGAGCATGGTAGTCAACAAAAAATATCTAGTTTTCGTCTATTTTATGAACCAACAAAACTAGTGAAGAGAAAGCATTGTTACTTTTTTTGAATCACAACTAAATCCAACATCTCTTTGATTAATTTTGTCATTTCTTGCTTCTAGAAGTAGAGATAACTATAAGGTCTTACATTTACAAGGTTAATGCCTTGAAGCAATGGTATTTGATGGTTTGTTGATTGTTGTAGGGCAAAGGTGTTAGGTGTGCAAAAATAAGTGGTGGCTTGGTCTAATAAGGTTGCAATGGAATCTGGGCAAGGTAACATGTCAAAGGATTTGAAAGCTACAGGTAAAATTTGGAGGTGAAATATTTATGCTACGGCTTGTTTTGTAGGTATTCAACTGAAATGGGTTGTAGTTTCTTTAGAAGGATTGGGCTTAACCGCCTTTTATTTGTACCACCTTGCAATTTCTAATGAAAGAATCAAAATTTTTTTAACACCAACCTAAAATTTCACCCATTGAATCCTCGAATATAAATTAGCACCACTAAGAGGTAAGGTAAATAAGTGTATATGAAATTAATATGAATCAATTTCAATCCCCACATTTGGGTAATAGGAATCATATTTGTCCTCTTAACAATTTCCACCATCACTAAGAAAGGTTGTGTTGTTTGTACTTGTTGGTCCAAAACTTTTGATATTCTATTTCGCACAAAATAGTTCAACAACTTGGAAAGCTCATCATCAACGAAAGAAAATTTAGGTTATGCAATTAAATATGAAATTACTTTTGATACTAGTGCCCCAATGTACACCATTCATCACAATAGTAACAAAGTCCTTTCTCCCTTTGAGTTTGTAGAGTAGCAGGAGTAAGCTTGCATATCATAGAGTCAATGGGTGTAGGAAATAACCCCTCTATATTTATAGGTGTAGGTAATGATCCTGTTGTTCTTGAAGTTGCAGACAACATAACTTTGAACGGAGACATGGTCACTATAGAAACATACATAAATTTAGGTTGTGCAACAAAAATGTTTTCCTCCTACAACATTGCAAGGTTGATGGCTTTAGAAAGCAAGTTTTTCTAGAAAGGAATAACTTCAGGTTGGATCTATGGCTTTAGATCGAAAATAAAACAACTTAGGTAAAAAGGGGCTGGTAAACCATGAGCACAATTGATGAAGATGTGACCACCTCATCAAGTTCAAAGGAGACCAACCCTAGGAGGATCACTAGGAGTATGACAAAAGGGAAGGCATTATCCTCATTATTTTTATTTTTCATTTCTCTAGTTTCAATTTCTTGAAGTTGGTTATGGTTGACTATTTTTAGTTGATTTGTTGACTTGACTTAAGGGTTGATTTGTTGACTCAAGGTTAGTTTAACCTTAAACCAACATGCTAATATCACTTAATTTGATTTTCTAGGAATAAGAAAGGGGGAGGACCACATAGGTGACACTTGGCACATCAAGGAGGAAAGAGAAGGAGCAAGACCTTCTAGAAGCATCTAGAGAGAGGCGACCCACATGCCTTGGACACCTAGACTTCTAGGAGCCTCCTTTTGGAGCCTTGGTCGTGAAGTTTTGCCACCTAGATGGCATGGCCAAGAATCCTTCAAGAACTATCCATGTGCACCATATGTTGACCTACCTTCTAGAATATGCTAGGTTTATTTTGTAATGCATCTAGTTTGTTGCTTTTCTAAGAAGCCCCTAGGCTTTTCTATTTAAGGAGACTTCTAACACTTGTAGAGGTGTTAAAGATTTTAGAGAAATTAAACACCTTTGTGTATCAACCATTGTGAGAGTCTTCCTCCTTAGGGATTGGAGTTCTTTTAAGCCTTATCTTGAATCTTGATTCAAGTGGCGGCACACATCCACTCATCTTCAAGGTTTCCATGGCTTCTTCTAGCCTAGCCTTGTAGTGGCGTGCTTCTCACATTTTTTTCATTCCTTTCCTTTCCATTTATGCTTTCTTCTTCCTTTGTGTGTGTGACTTGGGTTTTACTCTTTTTATGTGTTATCCACTCTTATTTGTTTTAAATTAATCTATTCTTTTCTTCTCTAGAACCTTGGAAAGGAACCTTCACATCTAGATAGCTTGCTATCTTAATGTCCAGTGGGGATTTTCTTGATTTTCTTAATCAATCTTCACCATATTCAATAATCTTCTTAAAGGAACAAGATAATCCTACATCAATGATTAGGTGGATTCTTGGCTTAGTTTGAAGAGTGTGCCTTAATGATCTTTAAAATCTAAAGGGTCAAATTGCAATTCCATAAATATGAGAAATGCGGAGCAAGATGTAAGTTGGTAATTGATGTGCATCCATTGATACAAACTTCGGGTTTCTCCCTCCATGTCAAACAAAGCAATTCATAATTGTTATTCATTTATGATATGATGTGATGACTTGGGCTCAACTATAGGCCTAATCAAATGCCTAATCACTAGAAGCATGCTCATAAGAATACAATAAGACATGGAGCATGAAGACTACAATGGGCCTAATGGGCTTTAAATTCTTTTCTCATGGGCCAAGGAGGCTAGAGCTATCAAAACGAGTAACCCAGCCCGGCCCACCATGGGTTGGCCACTTAGTGAGTCAACCCAACCCGACTCACTTATTAGTGAGCCAAAATAATTCGAACCCGGCCCGACCCACCATGGGTTGGTGGGTTAAATGAGTTGGCTCACTGGTTCACTTAATTAAAAAAAATACAATTTTTTTCTATAGTCCAAAAGAACTATATTATAGTTCAAATAATTTAAATCTAAATAAACTTCATTACATCCAAAATAATGTTCAACTTCAAATACAAACAAAGATCACAAAAATAAAAATTCTGTCTAACATCAAATCATTCTTGTTACTTATCCAACTATAATATTAGAGTCTTGAATCGATAAATCTACTTCATTTTCATCTCTTGAAGCATCTTCTTTATCCCCATCTACAAGAAAAAAAATGTTAGCTAATAATATTCATAGATTAAGTAATAAATAATTAAATTAATTCCACAATAGAAAAAATAACGTTACCTGTTAGTTCAAAACCATGCAACCAATTTTGAGTTAAAATGAGTGCCTCAACATTTTTTGTAAGAATGGAAGAACGATATTTGGTTAGCACATGAGAACCAAGACTAAAGGTAGACTCACTTGCAACGGTAGTGATTGGAATGCTAAGCACGTCACAAGCCATCTTAGACAAGTTTGGATAACGATCTCGACGATCCCTCCAATAGCTCAATACATCCAACTTATCAAAAATTTTTGGATCAAGATTGCCTTCATCTAAATAAAGATCAAGTTTAGACCTTCTAGTGTCATTTACATGTTGACTCAAATAATCAACATATTCCTAAGACAATATGAGAAAAAATTAATGTCATTCGTAAGTAAGAAATAAAATAAAGCAAGTTGTGTTAAAGGAGAATTTTTTAGAATAAAAAACTTACATCAAATGCATTCATCACTCGCTCATCATTCGTAAAAGAAGCAAGTTATGTTGGAGGGGAAACTTGAGAACTTGAACTGTTTGGCTCATTTGGATTTAATTTGGCATATTCTTCAAACAACTTATATATGTTATCCTTTAAGACTTTAATCTTGTCTTCACAAGTAGAAGGATTAATCTTTGAATAACAAAATCAGATTGTTTCAAACTTCATCTGTGGATCAAGAATAACCCCAATAATAAGAATGTCACAATGTGATCCCAATACTTACTAAACTTGTTCATCATAGTCAATGACATATCTTTAATCGTCAAATCATCACTATTTGCATTTTCCCGCAACAAACATTCAATTTTCCAAACTTGCATGAGGTAACGATCAGAAGTTGGATAAGAAGAACCTGAAATCAAATTAGTCATTACATAAAATGGCTTCAAGAAATCACATTTTTTTAGCCCTTTTCCACTCATCCTTGATGGACAATGAACATAATTTCTATCATGGATAGCGAAGCATCCAAAGGCACGTCGATTCTAATTTCACTTTCAAGCATAAGATAGGTAGAATTCCATCTAGTAGCAACATCCATTCTTAATCCTACTTTGGTGTCAATACCCCTCACTTGAATAACACATTATTTAAATGCAATTTTTCTTGCCTCTGATCCTCTCACATACTTGATACTCTTTCTAATCTTATGCAAAGCATCAGAAGTCACCGTTAATCCCTTTTGCACAATAATATTCAACACATGTGCACTACACTTTACATGAAAGTAATCACCATTGCATATTAAACTATTTTAGAATTTCAATTTCTCACATAAAGTTTTTTGTAACACCTCATTGGCACTAGCATTGTCTAATCTGATAAAAAAAAACCTTCTTATCTATTCCCCAATCAAGCAACAAAGCAAAATTTTTTTGTGTTAAATCATGACTAGTATGTAGAGGTTCCATTTTACAAAAGGAAATAATCTTACTATTCAACTTCCAACTAGCATCAACAAAATGAGCAGTCAAGCAAATAAACCCTTATCGATTTATAGAAGTCCAACAATAAGATGTCAAACAAATTCGGCTATGAGATTTACGCATTGCAAGTTTAACCCTCTCTTTGTGATCATCTACTGTTTTAGAATTCATTTTGTTCTATAATCACCACAAACATAAACTATTTCAATAAATAACCACATGTTGAGAAAAATAAAGCAGGTCATAATGCATACAAAATAGAATTAAAAATAGAGTAAGATGTATGCAGGGTAAAATTCCCGTTGAATGGCTTTATTTTTAATGGGTTTTATTACTTAATTCTAGACATTTATCAATTATTAAAAGAAAACATGAAATGAAATAAATAGAACTACGAAACAAAAAATGAATCGAACAAAGCAGAAGCACTTCACAAATACTCAGTAATGGAAACAAACCTGGTTGTGAACGAGTAGTCCTAGAGGAGCAATAATGTCAAATTAGTGAAGTCAGTGAAGCAGGTAAGGACCCTGTCTAAAAGAAAGCAAGTGACGAACCACGGTCACGATCGAAGGAGGAACGAACTATGGAGCCTAGGAGCAACAATGAAGAAGATGAGAAGAACATATGCGGCTGCTTGTTTGAACCAAGTAACGAGAATTAGAGAGAAGTGCATTTAGTTTAGGGTTTTAGGTTTTCAATAATAATTTAATATTATTTAGAATTTATTGGTGGGTTGGTGAGCCGGGTTCTTAGTGAGCCGGGTCCAATTTTGACCCGTACCGAAATTTTTCATTTTTTTTCAACCCAACCCGGCCCGAACCTATGGTGGGCCGGGTTGGCTCGCGGGTTATAATCCACTTTGACAACTCTAAAGGAGGACATAAAGATTTGATGGAATTTCTAATAGTCCATTACTATAGTTTTAAATTTGGCCATGTATTGGGCCAAGTTTTAAATAATTGTAAGAAACTAAATGACGACCTTAAGCAAATTGGATCATAAAATCACCTAACTATTGAAATTGGATCCATTCAAGCCTAATTTTAATAGCTAGGCCAAATTTCCCTCGCAAATCATGGGAACGAAGTTAGGCACATGCTCTTAATTTGATATGGTTTCTCTTTAAAATGCTTGGCCAAGTTTGGAGCTTTCCTCTCCTATAAATAAATGGAGAGCTCCCTTTGTAATTCTCACCTTTGAATGTTAGTATTATGTTGTTGAGATCACTCCATATCTTGTATTTGAGAGTTCCTCCTCTAAGATTGGCCCAACCTTTTTAGAGTTCAACCTTCACCAATCAATTCTACCACCACTGAATCATTAAATCTTCTGCATTGGTTCAGTTATTCGTCCATAGAGTCTCCTTCTTCCGTCAATCTCACAATTGGAGGCTCATCATGTGATGGTAATAAAAAACTAGTTTTACTTAAAGGATGAAGAATGATATTTTCCATTCTCTTTTTGTTGTCAAACAAATGACATATATAGTCTCTTAGAAACATAACAAACTTCTGCAAAGAAAAAGAAAAAAACAAAGCATAATATTTCATTATTAGATAGGATTTTTCAAAATCTAACAAAATTTATTTCTTTCCGAATTTGCTACTGCACTATAATCATTTACCAAGTAATATTGCATTCACTTGATACTTTCCGTTCCTTTTGGGTTTCACATAGTAAGTATATTGTCATTGGGTTCAACCTTCATAATTCTAACAAAGTCTTCCTCTTTTTGGTCATATCAAATTGTGTCGGAGATAGACTAGTATCATGATTTAAAGAAGAATAAAAAATCTTACGTGTGCTAAATATTCTTATTAGAATTGGACCACCTCCTGTACTATATAACAATAATACTCATCTATAATAACGAGTTTGGCTGTGTATTGTACTCTGAGATGAACATAGTTTTGAGAAATTAACCTACAAAAGGACTCTTCATATGTTGTTTATTCTATGGTGTGTACCAAGTTCTTGATAACTTTTAAATATGTCAGAGTTAATAAAGTTGAGAGGTTAAATTTTACTTTTTTAACAAATAATTAGTTTTCAATTGTATGAGATGGTATTTGATCATAAAATAATAACCATTTTATAATACTAGATAGATATAAACTTCAAATACGAATAATCTACAACTTTTTGTTCAATTGAGTTCGTACAGTTAAATTTTTCTGTTAACTGAGTGACATGACATTTAAGTAATTGACGTGGATGTTAAATTATGATTTGTGATTTAACTTTAATCCAAAATTTTGTATGTTTAGTTTTATATTTTTTTAAATTTTAATGTTATTGGTTATTGAGCCGTACAATAATGTTGATGAATCATATATAATTCGATAAAAATATAAAGTATAAAAATATATTTCGATAGTTAGAATTATGATGTGAATTCCAATTCGACCTTAACAAAAATTAAGAGTACAAAATTTAAGCATGCAAAATTTAGGTATACAAACTTAGAAGTACAAAATTTATTTCATACAAATATATATCATCGATGGTGATTGTTCCTACATTGACAATATTAAGTTATTTTAGGACTCAAACCTTATCTTATCCCAATCTTTGGGTTCCTCATATTGATACTCCATGGTCCTGTATGAGAGATCTTCGTTGTCGGATACTTGGTGGAACATGGAAGGTTACCAACAGAAAAGACTTTCAAGTCAACAAAACCTCTCAAAGTCAAATCTCATATTACTACACTAATAAATTGTGTTCCTTTAATTATTGGGGTCAATCTTTATTTATAGAGGATTAATCACTATCATACCTTTACTTAGTTAACTTGTGGGTTGGACCTTGACTAGGTTTAGGTGCTTTTGACCCAACTTTGTTAAGCCTAACCGAGCTTAATTAGGCCTACTTTACAGGCCCAATACTCTATGGAAATGTTTAGTTAAATTTTTCCTAAGTTAGAGTAGGTTTGTTATCATACTAGCAGAACAAATTTTATTGACTACATACTTGTTGTCCACGGATATGTCTATTAGTAAACATATCTCTTCTTTACCTAATGGGGCCGGATACTTGACTACTTCTGCCACATGATCTTATGCATTTGTCATGTAGTTGGCAACCAGGCGCCACAAAATTATCGTCCTTTAAATGAGTCGTCTAGTGGGTTTACTTTTAGGGATGAATGAGCAGTTGTGGATATTGTACCGGATGTCAAGGAGGACCCAACTAAAGAGGTGGTTAAGACCGACCTTCCTTGAAGAGCTAGGTACGAGTGGGTATCCCAAACTATGACCGAACAATTTTCATTATTTAGGTGGTGTCGACTACTAGACTCATGGCTCTGGTGTATATGTGTGTTTGAGAGGAATGCATCCTTGAACACTGGGTCGTTGGAGCGGGTTAGTGTCGTTAAAAGTGTATACCATGGACGAGAACAATTCAAGGAAAATTTTTTCTACATGTATATGTGCCACTTTTCCCAATTACATGTGTGGCTTCCCTTTGACTATTTCACTAAAGGAGTGCTACACTTATTGAACATTGCACCCATTCAGTTGCATCCTAACAGTTGAGGGTATTTACAAGCATTCTGGTTGTTATGCTGGTCACTGTACCTACATCCGTCTCCCTAGTGCTTCCTATATTTTTATGACACTTGCTTGAAAGATCCTATTACATGGCTATCTTTGGTCAGCTAGCCTAGGATAAGCATTCCGGACGCGTTTTCTCAATCCTTTAAGCATTTCAATGACAACTTCTTTAAGGTTGTGGTGAATCCGACAAGTCGTTCACTTTATTATGACAACAATGGAAATACCAAGTTCCCCTTTTGTTGGACTAATAATCCATGGCGTTATAAGGCCATTCAGAATGAGGAGTTATGGGTGGAGGATAGGCGGATTGTGGGGGTAGTTGAGAAATTTTGTAATAAGTTGCCTACTAATGTCTTAGTTAGGATTTATTTATCCGTCCATCCCCTTGTTGATTTAGAAAGTATCTCTACTTAGCTTGATTACTTTCCTTGTAGGTCACATGGCTCAACAAAGGAAGAAAACGTTGAGTTGGTTCAAAAAACTAAGGAAGGGACTAATAGAAGTGGCTAAGAAGGTCAGGGACTCAGAGGTGCCAAACATGAAGGAGCCATTTTTGGAGGTTTGTGTACAACACGATATAAAGAGGAAAATTATGATGCATGTTCAAAAAGGATTGGGGAAGGACATTAAGAGGGTTAGGGCCAAACTTCTGGGTCTCGGTTCTACATATGGGAGCAAGAAGCCTGAAGTTAGGCTGTTAGAGTTGCCAGAAAAAATTATTCGTCGAGATATTGAGATAAGCCTGACGAGGCGATTTAGAAATCTTTGGATGATATGGAGTCAAATGCGTTAGTCAAGTCAATGGTGGAATTCACAAAAAAGCTTTGATTCTGATTCGAAAGGTTGGCGGCCTGCTGTAGAAGGAGTTGAAGGAATGGATTAGGAAACGATAGAGAAAATGGTCGATGAACTTGCTCTACTGCAGAACAAACATGAGGAGGAGAAAGCGGTGTGGAAGAAGGAAAATGAGGAGTTGGTGGCCGAGAAGAAATGTCTGAGTTCTTGGAAGGTCAGGTGCTTGGATTTTAAGAAAAAAATACAAGGAGAAAGTCAAGGATCAATAGGTCGATAATGAGGAATTGAAGGAAAAATTTGAAGGTATAGAGGTCGAGCTCAAAGACTTTTAATAGCGGGGTGACTGTTGATGACCCTCACTATGATGTTAATAAGGATGTTTCTGAAGGCCAACTACTGGACGAAGAAGAGATGGAGGCAACTAATGGCATACCCTTAGCCAAGGGTCAATCACAAGAAGCATGACTAAGAAAATTCAAGAAGAGTTAGCAATATCTAGGCAAGGTGAAGCTAAACTCCATTTCACTTAGGCCATCGTGGAGCATTTTAAGACCTCGTATTCATGTAGTGCAGATTTTCCTTTGAAGGCCTTGTATTAAGGGTCATGTAGTGTAGGGTTTTAAAAACAATCTTGCTTAAGTAGGGAGCATCATATGCGTCGAGCTTGAGCAATTCTTTGATGTTTAATTATGTTAATTTAGCTAGCTTAGGAAAGGCGTCCCACACATATCACATGGCAAGCCCTTAATGGATAGTTCTCTTATAAAGGTAGTGGCCATGTGTCATTGTCTTATAGGAGAGGCTTTTCATAAAGTAGTTTTACACATAGAAATACATGAGTGGTTCATTTTTGTGAAAGTGAGGATTGCCACATGTTAAGCTCTCCTTCACCCCTTAATGGAGAGTTCTCTTACAAAGGTAGCGGTCATGTGTCGTTGTCCTATAGGAAAGGCTTTTCATGAAGTGGCTTCCTACATGACAACATATGAGTGGTTCATTTTGTGAGAGTGAGGATTGCCACATGTCAAGCTCTCCTTCACAAAGATAGTATTTTTAGGGTTTTCGTGCATGTTAGCATTTTAGGGTTTGGATCATTTTGGAGACACCTTACTCTATAAATAGAGAAGTCCCCCCATGTATTTCTCAATTTGAGAATGATAATGTTATGCTGCCAAAATTATTTTTGACCCATACTTCTTCTCTTGGTCACTTGCTAAATCATCCCAAAAGGTCCCTCTAACACCCCTGATAGAGGTCGTACCCCACCAAATTAAAAGAGATAAATGCAATATTGGTAACCAACCAGAGTCGTCTCCCAACGACCAATATTTTCGTCCAAAGATTAATTTCCAAATTTAAACACAACACCAAAAGGGGGGGGGGTTGATAGATTTGTACAAAATTTAATTCGCAATGCAGGGAAATTTAACAATTATATAAAAACGCAATGATTCCTTGATTCAATTGAAAGTCCACCAATCAAAGATTACCAAATTACTTGTTCTATTCGATTTTGCTCTCATGAACCCTAAGTAATTAACTAAGCAAAAATTACCAAGGATTCATTTCGTCATTAAGCACAACAAATTTCAGGCAGTCATAACCCACAGATTTAAGCAAGTTGTGACAGAACCCATAAACATTAAGCATGAATATGAGCCATTAATGTGCACAAAACACGAATTTGAGATTAAGCATGTAGCAAAAATGCATTTTATCATGAAAACCCAACCTAAAAGATACAAATCCGAATACAACCCATAAATGACCAACAATCTCATGGTTTCACTTCAATTTCGTCAAGGATTTCGAATTAGGGTTCAACAGAAATTGTGATTCAACCATTCAAATGAATACAAATTGGTGCAGAAAACCTAAAATGGTGGAGGAAACGAAAATGTGCAAAGAGAGAAAGGGGCAAGAACGAAAACAACCAACAAAAACATTAAATGGTTCAATATAAATGTTACCCAAGGTGTAGAAAACGTGAATCTCAACAATAGGTGATGTCCGTAACTCATAAAACGTGAAAAATGAGTGAAAAACGTGAAAAATTAGCATGTGCCTCCATGGGTCACCTTCAAAGCTTCAAAAACCTAAAAATGGAGAGTGGAGAAGATGATGTTGGCTAGAAAAACGAAAATAGCCCCCCTATATGTGGTCACATCAAAACAGATTCACATATTTACAAAAATGACACTACTGGGTGCAGAATTACAAAAATGCAACTACTGGTCCTCAAATATTGGCCCATTCACTTAGATGACGTGAAAATGATGTGGCAATGACGTGGAAACTCTCTGTTGACCTTAAGATAAATTTCCAAGCTCCAAAATTGTTTTACCCAAATTCCTAAAAATAATTAAAAACAAAAATTAGGCCAAATAATGTGAAATTAACCTAAATTCGAAACAATGGTCCAATAAAGCCCAACATATGAAAACACACTAAAGATAAACAATTAAGCACTGATCAACTATCAAATAGGTACATAAAGGCTAGTGGAATGGAGGAAAATAATGACTTATCAAAATCGACCACACTTACCCTTTTGCACTCTTGGGCAAAATTAAAATGTAAAGCAAAGCAAGGACATTACAGACATAACAAGAGAGACAAAAAGAGACACAAGACAAACAGACTCGAAACAAACAAATGGAAACACATCCAACATAGAAGGATTCAAAGCTGCAAGGTATCCATGGACATCATCCAAGTAATTCAAACATATCAAGTACTCAGTTCAGCTTAGAGAGAGAATTGAAAGCAACATAATCTCATAAAATATGCATTGTATCACTCAAATCTCTAGGCTACTGTTTACTCTCAAAGCACCCCTGAAAAACAAACATCAAACAAACTTGGCAAACCTCTAGAACCAACAACCAAACCAAAACACATGCAAATCAAGATCATAAGGACTTTTCAAGGTTGTAATGGGGCTGAGGACAAGGTGTGGAACATATGGATAAGTGGCTAAGCAACAAAGGAAATAGAGGAGCAATGGGGAATAAGTCACAATCAAGCATGAAATTAATTCCAAGCCCCAACACTTCTAGATTCAATTCTCACACAATGCTCAAATCCAAACTCCTTTTATTTCTTTTCTTTGTTTTCTTTTCATTTCTTTTCTCTTTTTTTTTATATATACAAAGAACATGCAAAGAAACAACAATTTTGAAATCCCACCTGGGTATACAAATGAGCAATTCCAAGAACCAATAACAAGTGTGCGTACAACAACACTTATTGTGCGCGACCACACTTTATTGAGCATCCATTCCCAAAACAATTTCAAAGCTGCAAAATTTCCTAAGGTAGGAAAAATCATGGTTTTCAGGCTAAGGGCTTATAATGAGTTGTAGAACAATGAAAGGGTATATAGGCTCAAAAAGGGCTATCAATGGAAATAGTCCAAGGTAGGTTCATCTAGTTGTAAGCTCATCAGAACAAAATTGCCTAAATCATATCCCAACATGCATGTGAATCAGAAAAGCATTAAAAAGAGTCAAATGATAATGTTAATTTTTAGCATTATCCAAGCTACATTTTATTAGCAAAATCATCTCTTCCAAAGCTTTTAACCTACTTAATCCTCAATTTTACCTTACTTTTGCAAATAAATACATTTTAGGTTACATTGATCTAAATATACCACTAATTCCCATTTTTTGTCTCCTTTTTGTAGATGGGAAGCTTTGTTCCAAAAACCCAGACAGGTGAGTGATCATGATTAGCAAGAAGAAGCCCAAAAACATTAAAATTTGGAAGACACAGCAATCGCCTAGCGACACAAGGCTAGAGCCCGGCGACGCGAGGCTAGAGCCAGGCGACAACTTTCTTCCAAGGACAACCGCCAGGCACCAGCCAATCACAAACTAGTTTTCCAGCAGCTCACCGCCTAGCGGCACCTGGACACCGCCAAGTAGTAGATGATGGTTTTCAACTCTGTTTGGTAGCACGCGCCTGGTAGTGAGAGGCTTCTGCCAGGCGCCAATTTTCTCTGATGTGTCAAGTTTGCCCTTTTTCTTGTGTTTTCACAAAGTGAAACTCATCTTGGACATTTTGGAGCTCGAGCAACGCGTTTTGGAGCATTGGAGGTCTGCTAGGGCTAGTAGGAACTACCCTTTCTTCCTCTTTGTATCTCTTCCCTCTTCCACTTCCATTTTGTAAGCTTGGGCTCTCCATGACAATAGAGAGCCAAACCCATTTTTGTTGGGGTTAGATGTAGCCACTGAATTTTCATGTATTTGTGGATGATTTGAATATATATATATATATATATATATATATATATATATATATATATATATATATATATATATATATATATATATGCTTCTTCCATTGATTGCTAGTATCCTTGTTATTTACTTAAATCTTGCTTTGTTTTAACAATTCATTGCATGATATTTGGGTCATTAGGTATTTTAAAATATCTCTTGAAACCTAGAATTGGAACAAGATACCCAATGGAACTTGTATCTAGGAATGGAACTTGACCCATTAGTTGTCTTAAACCTAGTTTGTAAAGTGGGTTTGCTTATTTAGGGATTCGAAGAATTGACTCTTAATAAGGAAACCTAGGCTCATTCAACCAAGGGATTAAGGTTTGAGTAGACTTGTGGGTTGACATTAGTAATTTAATGGAGAAGAGTTTTATTGCGTTATATACATGAGAGTGAAGTAGGTGAAGTCTAACCCCAACAATATCAATCCATTGCATTTCTAGTCTCTTCCATCTGCTAGAGTTTTCAAATATCCAAGTTCACCTTTTACTTGTTTATGAAATATTTACTTTCTTGCACACAAAAACCCAACTTATGGATTTATTCTTTAGTTTAAATTAGTCACTAATTACACAATTATTTAGTATACACGAGTCTCTTGGGAAACGATATGTCGGTCTTACCGGTTACTACTTGTGCAACTTGGTACAATTGCTAAAGTCTTAACATCAAGTCAAGGCCACTGTGCAAGCATTCAAGAGGCATATATCACACAACAAAGAACAGAGAGTGGCTCAAATCCTCACACAGGGTAAAACAATTCAAAAGCAACTTGACATGCAAAGAGAAAGCAAGGATATCAGTCCACAGAACAACCAACAACTCATCCCCCAAAAGTGAAGTGAGTGTCCCAAACAGAAAACAAATACTTAACACAAATTAACAAAAGGAAAACAAACAAATGGAAACAAACAACAGACATACTCCCCTCACACTTAAACTACACATTGTCTAAATCTGACTTAGCACAATATCTGTAATACCCGAGAAATTTAAATAATTAAATAAATAATTATTTAATAAATGCAGGTAGTAAGAGCCTTTACGGCATTTAATGCGGATTGTTATGATGTGGAAAAGTACTAGCTCAAGTGGTTGAGAGTACTTGGTTGTGTGAGAGGACTTGGGTTCAAGTCCTATGTGTGCATATTGTATGTCATTTTAATATGAGTATTATTTTAATGTTATGTTTGAAGGTGATTGGTGATAATGTAATCCTAAAATTAGAGGAATTATCACGAAACATGATTGGTTGAATTGGTTGTGCACTGACTTGGTAATTGAGGGGTTGTGGGTTCAATTTAACTTTCTTTTTGCCAAATTTTCTTTTGGCATGAATATTAAAGGGCAGAGAAAACCCTAGCTGTAAGAAGGGCAACCTAGTGGGTTGGGAAGGCAGCCAATAATAGTCTTTCAATGATCATTAACACCTAATTGAAAGCATTTTCGTTTTCCCTAGCATTAACAAGAATTAAGGCTTAGTTAATGGTCTAATTAGTGTAGTTTTAGAGAAGAAAGAGAGTGAAAACGTGAAAGGGTAGTGAGCAAACGAATTTGACGGTGGAATTGATAAGAGCATCAAGTGTATTGGGAGAAGGCCAAGGTGGGACTATTGGTGACACAAGAGAAGTCTTGATTCTTCTAAATTGAGCAAGGATTAACAGGTTAAGGGAGTTCTTCTACTTGTATATATAATCTGTGATTAATTTTGTGTCGTGCTTTATGAATATGGTGCCTTGTATGATCAAAAGCCTGCTGTTTTGCTCGTTTCTGGAAAATTCCCAGAAACCACCTGATAGCTTTGAATGTGTCGCCAGGTGACGCATGAGAGCTAATCCAATTCTGAGTCTTTGAGAGGAACTGCCTGGCGTAAAGGGGTGAGGCCGCCAGGCAACGCAAGTGTGTTTGTGGTTCTTTTTGTGTTTTGAATTCTGTGTTGGATTGGGTGCTCTTGATTCACGCATATGTACGAAGGGAATTTATGATAATATGAATTGATGAATACCTATGGTTGTGGATGAACCTTGGGAATTGAATGGGAGTGATGAGTCATTATTTTCCTCCATTCCACTAGCCTTTTGTGTACCCATTTCATAGTTTTTCAGTGCTTAATTGTGTATCTTTAGTGTGTTTTCATCTGTTGGGCTTTACTGGACCACTATTCCCAATTTGGGTTAATTTCACATTATTTGGCCTAATTTTCATTTTTAATTATTTTTAGGTATTTGGGTGAAGCAATTTTGGGGCTTGGACATTAATATTCAGTTGAAGAGAGTTGCCACATCATTTCCACGTCATCTAAGTGAATGGGCCACATTTGAGGCCTAGTAGTGGCATTTTTGTAATTCTGTAGCCCATAATGGCAATTTTGTAAATATGAGTGGTAGATTGGATGTGACCACGTTTTTTAGGGTCTTCTCCTTCATGCAGTCGCACCATCATCTTCCCCATTCTCCAATTTAGAAGGTGACCCATGGAGGCACAAGTTGATTTTTCACGTTTTCCATTCATTTTTGACATTTTATGAGTCTTGGACAACACCTATTGCTTGTATTCACGTTTTCTACACCTTGGATAACATTTATATTGAAGCATTTAAGGTTTTGTTGGCTGTTTTCATTGTTCCTTTGTTATTCCTTGGTCATTTTCGTTTGCTGCACCATTTTAAGCTTTCAGCACCCATTTGAACTCATTTGAATGGTTGAATTTGAATTTTTGTTGAACCTTAACTCGAATTCTATGGGCAACTAATTTTCGAATGCATTGATTCCCTGCAAAGAATGAAATGAAACATTGAGATTAATGTTTTGTTCGGTGAGTTTTGTTGTTTCTCTGTTGTGGATTTGTGTGTGCGTTTTAATTGAAGAATCTAATCTAAATTTGCTTAATTTTCAGAGTGGGAAACTCGTTTTTAGTTGATTTTCATGCTTAATGAACTTTGACAAAATTCACAAATGCTTGCATTGCTTAATTGCATGTTGAATTCGTGGTTAACCTTCGCTTAGTTGTTTAATAGCGAGTTGATGAACTAATAACGAAACCAATTCAGTTTGCAATCTGTGATGGGTGAAATTTCATTCGAAGCATGGAATCACTGTTATCTTTGAGGATGTTTAATCAAAAAGTTACAATTACATTTTATTGTTGTGTTCTGAATCTGCCAACCCCCATACCTTTTGTTAGTGTTGTGTTTGAATCTGGGAATTGAAGCTTTGAACGAAAATATTGGTCGTTGGGAGACGACTTGGTTCAACTTTCACATACTTCATTTTTTCTAATTTAATTTGGTGGGGTACGGCCTCTATCAGGGAGACATTCAATTACATTAACATTGATAGGGTTTGGGAAGGTAATTTAGTAATGGATTTCTTAAATTTAATCGTGAATCAATCATGCTTTGATTGGTGTAATCTAATGATTAGTGGTTGAATATGTATCAGAAAATGGAATTATTGTGAACTGTTGGGTGTTAGGTGGAATACTGGAATTTTTACAGGTTCAAATATGGGTGTTCTCAGATGTAGAACATCTGGTATTTTTCCAGGTGCTGATGTGCCGCTTGACGACATCTTATTGGCCGTCAGACAACAGCGGTGAAACTACATGATTTTGGGGTTAATTGGGTTGTAGGGTAATGAGGTTGTAGAGAGGAATTGGGATAGGATGGGTGCTAATATGGGGAATAAATTTGTGGATGTATATAATATGGAGACTACCTTGGTGGGTTAGGAGTGAAGAGAGATAGAGATAGATATGGTGTGATTAAACCTGAAGGGTCTGAAAAGTTGGGGTGCCTTAGTGAGGGAAGCTTTGGTGAAATAGAGTATAGTAATTGAAGGAAAGATTTTCTGATATTATAGCGTAGCAGAGATGAAGTGTCTGATGTTAATATATTGGAATAGGAAGCATTCCATAAGCTTGGTTGAGTTACTATGCAATGGTAGAGCACAAGGTAAGTTATAAGCTTGAATAATGGAGTTGAGAATTTAGAAGTATTGGTACTTGATGCATAGGAGAGTTGCAGATTACCAATAATTTAGCCTTAATGGAGGGGTTTATATTGGACTTTTTGGATTGATTTAGACTGTAAGTCAAACTGTTTGGGGGTGCTAAAACTAGTAGAATTTCGTTACTGATATAGCGCCTGGCGGCTCAAATATGTGTGCCAGGCGATAGGACCTCCAGGGAAGTACCTACACCGCGTGGCACCTGGCCACAAGATGTGTTCCGCCAAGTGATAGACCCTGAAATAGTGGGTTTGCCTGGAGCTTGGTGCCCGGCGGTGAGGAGGTTTCGCTAGGCGGTCTATACAGGTTTCGCCTGGCGGCGCTTAGGTCGCGACAAGCGTTAATGCTACAAGTATCTGATACGCGTGAGTCGTTATAATCAGTGATGCAGACTTGGTTCAGGAGATGTTGTGCCATGAGTGAGTAAGTTCATGGATGGTGGTGAACACATGATGATATAAGCAGGGAGGTTCATATCCTGTTACTCTCGTGTGGGGATACAAGCGGGGTAAGTTCATATGTTCCATGATCACACCTGAGAGATGCTGCATGTGGGGAGGTACGTAGCTGGTGGATCACGTGTGTTGGACTATGTAACATCCCATCAGGATATTACAGATTTTAAAAAAAAGTAAAGAAATATTACATTAGCTTCATTTATTAAAGCATCATTTCCCAAAAACGCGGGAAATTTAAAACTTTATTAAATATATGAATTGTCTAAAATTCCATAATTTATAAAACTCAAAATAATATAAAACATCCAAAGTGTTTACAATTTATTTCAAAGCCATAAATCATAAAAATTCCCAAGCTATCCTCGCTCTATCGCCAAGCCTCACCAAATCCACCTGCAACATCATTTGCTCCCATGAACCGCGTACACAATCATCAGCAAACATAAGCAGATAAGGTGAGGTAACAGAATAAACCATATATTTATATATTCACATACACACACACACACACACACACACACACACACACACACACACACATATATATATATATATATATATATATATATATATATATATATATATATATATATATATATTTCAGGGTCGAGCTTCAGTGGTCGAGACGTAATTCCATGACCCCTGTTAGTGGGTGTTCATGGTGGTGCCCCATCTATATTATTTGATAAGGATTCAAAGTAAGGTTGCATCCTGACACTCTAAGGAGTAAGTTAGTTTCACTTAGAGCGGCCTGACTCTTGTGGTGAGAGTAGCAGAGGGCCTAAAACTAATTAAGGGCTAACCTTGTGTGTGGGATTGAAACATTGTAACACTTGTAACACATAGCTCGAGGGTGAGCAAGGTAATCCACCATAAGTGCAAGCATCCGCTGAATCCGACTAGATTATATGTAATCCGGATGAGTCAAGTCTGAGTCTAGTGTATTGCTTGAGATGTCATAACATGATTGGTTGATGAATACTGTTTGGGTTGTGTAATAGCATGTGACTGTTTGATAAACTGTTTCTACTCTAGCTTACCCTTTGCTTGTTTGATTGCTTTCTAAGTTGTTCTTCTACTTTTGCGATGATCATCAATTTATTGATGGGAGCATATGCGAGATGTACTCGAGGTCAACAGAGAAGAGATGATTCCGCTGCTTAGTCTACCTGGGCTGGACTTCATGTTGTATTTGGGCTTTTCTTTAGGGCCATGGCCCATGTACTAGTCTATCCTTTAAATTCCTATCTGATAATATTAAACTTTATTGCTTGTACCTGTTTGGCATCGTGGTGTGCCTTTTATGTTCGAACTTCCTTTGGATAACTGTAAGTAGTAAGGTTTAAACTCCTGGAGCGCATTTCTATATTATTTTGTGTGATGCTTCCTTTAATTAGCTTTATTAATTAAATGGGGTGTTACATTTATGGTATCAGAGCCATCATTCCTTAGGTTTATGGACTTGGATGTCCACTTAGCTTTCTCTGTGTCTTTCTGAGTGTTCTAGGTTAAATTCCTGTCTTATCAAGCCTAACCAAGTGATTTCCTGTGTGCCAATGAACTATGGCACCTCCTCGTAGGACTTAGCAATCCTCCCAGGGCGATGTACCCGATATCGCCAGGGCAATAGAGGCGATGGTAGCTGCTATGACGCAGCAAAGCACAATGATGATGCAATAGCATGAGGCATTGATGCAGTAACAGCTAGTGGTGTAGTAGATGGAGGCTGCAAGAGTAGCTGTTAAGGATGCTCACAGACAGCATATGGAGGCCCTCCACCAACTAGAGGAGAACAGGATGGCTGCACCCGCCTTTGGTCCTAAACCACGACCTACAGTCAGGGAGTGGAGCCTGAAGGAATTTTTGAAGCACCACCCAGTGAAATTCAATGGGAAAACTAGCCCGAATGCAGCAGACCAGTGGTTTAAGGACCTAAAGAGAATATATGATGCGAAGATGTGCCCAGCATAGAACAAATTAGCCTTCATCGTGTATATGCTTATGGGGGAGGCAGAACATTGGTGGACCAGCACCAAATCCATCATGGAGGAGAGAGGCAAGCCTGTGACTTGGGAGGCCTTCAAGGGAAAATTCATCTCTGAATACTTTCCTGATAGTGTCAGATATGCTAAGGAGGTGGAGTTCCTTAAACTCACTCAAGGAGGGAAGTCTGCAATAGAGTATGCTGAGAAGTTTAAGCACCTTGGCCGCTTCTATACACTGCCATTGGATGAAGAGTGGAGATGCCACAAGTTTGAGAATGGTCTTCGCGGCGATATTCGCTTGATGGTAGCCCCATTATCCATCAAGGATTTTGCTGCTCTGGTGGAGAAGGCTAGGGTGATGGATAAAATGAAGAACGAGGTGGAAGGTCAGTGCCCACAGCAGACTCAGAGGATAGGTGGACCATCTGGGTCCAAGCTGAGACACGAGGAGAGGAGGAAGCCTTATGACAAACCTCACCATCAGTCTCAGGGGTCTAGGAGTTTTTCTCCTCAATAGGGCCGGGTGTAGTGTTATATATGTGGAGGCCCTCATCTGAGGAGCGCCTGCCCACGCATGGACGGTTATCGCAGGTACAACAACTGTGGCAAGGAAGGCCATTTTGGCAAGGACTGTCCCACTATTGCTAGGGTAGTGGTGCGACCTCTGGTACAAACTCCTACCCAACACCAGCAGAGGAACAGAGGCAACATGCCTCAGGCGACGGCCAAAGTCTACGCTAAGATAGGAGCATAGGCTGCAGGCTCAGGTAATCTTGTTATAAGTGATTATTTGATAGCTGGAAAAGCATGATGTGTGTTGTATGATTCTGGAGCGACACACTCCTTTGTGTCAAATGCTTGTGTGGAACGTTTGGATCTACCGGTGTGCGAGTTGCAATGTGAGCTTGCGGTATCTACTCCGGCGTCGAGCTTGGTCAGGAAATCGTCCTTATGTGCTAGGTGTCCAGTGGAGGTGGAGGGGCGTAGGTACAAAGTGAACCTGATATGCCTACCTTTACAATAGTTGGAAGTAATCTTGGGGATGGATTGGCTCTCTGCCAACCGCATTCTTATAGATTGTCGGGAGAAGAAGTTGCTATTCCCCGACTCAGTGGAACCTGAGTTGTTATCATCTCACGGGGTTATGAAGGAACTACAAGGCGGTGCGCAAGTTTCATGTTCTTCACACATCTGGAGGTGGAGAGAAGAGAGGTGATGTCAGTGATACCGGTTGTGCAGGAATTTGAAGATGTATTCTCGGAGGAAGTGCCAGGATTGCCTCCTAATAGAGAGGTGGAGTTCTCTATTAACCTAGTGCCCGGAACTGGTCCGGTGTCGATGGCCCCGTATCGCATGGCTCCGGTAGAGTTGGTGGAGCTTAAGAATCAGATAGAGGAGTTATTGGGGAAACAATTCATTCGACCCAATACTTCGTCATGGGGAGCACCAGTGTTGCTAGTGAAGAAGAAATATGGGAGTTGATGTCTGTGTGTGGATTGTCGACAACTGAACAAGATGATAATCAAGAATAAGTACCCTCTCCCAAGAATTGATGACTTGATGGATCAGCTGCATGGGTCATCAGTGTTCTCGAAGATAGATCTGTGATTGGGATACCATCAGATATTGGTGAAGGCTGATGATGTGTAGAAGATGGCCTTCAGGTCCAGATATGGCCACTATGAGTATATGGTTATGCCTTTTGGTGTGACCAATGCTCCAGCAGTGTTTATAGACTACATGAACAGAATTTTCCGACCATTCTTAGATAAGTTCGTCGTAGTCTTAATAGACGATATACTTATCTATTTCTGGACTCAGGAAGAGCATGTAGAACACCTGAGGTTGGTGCTTGGTGTTTTGAGGGAGAAGCAATTGTATGCCAAGTTGTCCAAGTGTGAATTCTGAATGGATGAGGTTCAGTTTTTGGGACATGTGATATCCGCTAAAGGGATTGTAGTAGATCCACAAAGGTTGAGGCAGTGGTAAAATGGGAAAGTCCCAAGTCAGCAACCGAGATCAGAAGCTTTGTGGGGTTAGCTGGCTACTATAGGAGATTCATAGAGGGATTCTCCAAAATAGTGGCGTTGTTGACACAACTTACCTGAAAGGACCAGCCATTCACTTGGACGGATAAGTGTGAGAACAGTTTTTAGGAGCTAAAGCAAAGGCTGACGAGTGCTCCTATTTTGATTATCCCTGATGTGGGTAAACCTTTTGAGGTGTATTGTGATGCCTGTCACTTGGGACTGGGTTGTGTGTTAATGCAATAAAAAAAGGCGGTGGCTTATGCTTCAAGGCAGCTTAAGGTGCACGTGAGAAACTACCCCACTCATGACATAGAGTTGGCTGCTATAGTGTTTGCTTTGAAGATCTGGAGGCATTATGTCTATGGTGCCCAGTTTCGTGTGTTCAGCGATCATAAAAGTCTCAAGTATCTGTTTGATCAGAAGGAGCTAAACATGAGGCAGAGAAGATGGATGGAATTCCTGAAGTATTATGATTTCGAGCTCCTATACCACCCAGGGAAGGCAAATGTAGTGGCTGATGCCTTGAGTAGAAAAATTGTACATGTTGCACACCATATGATCAAGGAGGTGGAACTACTGGAGAAGTTCAGAGATATGAAGCTACAGGTGGAGCTGGGATCCGAGTCCATTAGATGTAGTACTCTGACTATATCTAGCGACTTCTTGGACTCAATCAGAGGGAGGTAGTTGTTGGATGCCAGTCAAAACACAGTTAGAGAACAGCTTGGGTCAAATGAGGCTAGAGATTTTGCCTTGGGAAATCATGGGATATTGAGATTTCAAGGCAGGGTGTGTGTACTAGATGACGCAAAGGTGAAAAGATTAATCCTTGAGGAAGGGCATAAGAGTCATCTTAGATTGCATCCTGGCATGACTAAGATGTACCAGGATCTCAAGGAAAACTTTTGGTGGCATGGGATGAAGAAAGATGTGGCCCAGTTTGTATCAGCATGTCTGACCTGTTAGAAGGCAAAGGTGGAGCACTAGACCCGGTGGAGTTCTACAGCATTTGCATGTCCATGGATTTTTTGACCCATTTGCCATGAACTTTTAGGGAGCATGACACCATCTGGGTTATAGTGGATCGATTGACCAAGAGTGCTCATTTCTTGGCGATGAACTTGAGGATGTCCATGGCAAAGTTGGCCCAGTTGTACATTAAGGAAATTGTAAGGCTGCATGGAGTACCTTCGAGCATAGTTTTCGACAAGGATCCACGGTTTACATCACGGTTTTGGCAAACCTTACAGGATGCTTTGGGAAGCAAGTTGACTATGATTAGCATGTTGGCTTAAGTCAAGTCAACTATAGTCAACAAGTCAAACCTAGTCAAAGGTCAACAAGTCAACTAAATTTGATTCAACTAAGTCAACTTAGGGAATAAAAAATAACAAACACAAATGAAAGGGATGAAGGATTAGTGAACTTCCTTTCTAACATGCTTAGTCTTCTTAAGCATGTGCCTCCATCCTTGGTTGGGGTCAATCCTTCATCATTGTTCATCACGGTTCAGGTGTCGAAGTCCTCTACTAACCCCTTTCCAGGTAAGGGAAGCTAGGGTACAGTGTTTATTTCGATTTCTATGGTGTTTTGGTTCTGTTTTTGGGTTTGAGATGATTGGTTGTTGTTATTGTTGCTTGAACATGTTTAAGAATACTGATTTGGTTGAGATGGCTATCTGTGCATGCGAGAATAATGGAGAACCTTGATAATATCGCCTAAGCGAGCTAGCCTCGCCCAAGCGAGAGTATCAGAGGCTATTCCCTAGAACCTGCGCGAACTGTCTCTCAGGCGATGCGCCTCTATTTTGAGCGAGGGTTCATCTCGCTCAGGCGAGAAGGGCTCGCTTAAGCGAGAGGACGCAACGGCTATTGTTCCCTCTTTTTGAGCCCTGGCCTAGGCGAAGGGAGCTCGCTTGAGCGAAGGAAACCTCTCGCTTGAGCGAGACTCTTCAGCCTGAGCGAGGAATGGGCGAGAATGTGCGTTTGTTTGGTTTCTTCCCTGATCTTTAGTGTTTTACATATGTTTTAATGAATACTTATGTGGTAACATGATGTGGGTGAATATACATGATTAAGGGAGATTTATATGTGGTGAATTGTGAATTTGGCATGATCTTTATATGGATTATACATGAAAGGTTGGATATATATATGGTCACGAATTTGGCATGAGCAATGTCGGATTGGTGGTTGGTAATCAAGAGGCATGGTATTAGTATGAGAGGAAGCCCTTTACTCATGGTTTGGGAATAACGAGTTGGTATTGATTCAACATGTGATATAAATGAGGATTGGTTACGGATGTTGGCATGAAGTTTCTATGCATGATATATATATATATATATATATATATATATATATATATATATATATATATATATCTATTACTTGGCTGTTTGTATATGTTTGGTATGTGGTCAATACGTAATTCCTTGAAATCTCTAGGTGAGATTTCAGGATCGTGCTTCAGTGGTCGGGACGTAATTCCATGACGCTTGTTAGTGGGTGTTCATGGTGGTGCCCCATCTATATAATTTGGTAAGGATTCAAGGTAAGGTTGCATCTTGACATTCTAAGGAGTCAATTAGTCTCACTTAGAGCGGAATGACTCTTGTGGTGAGAGTAGCAGGAGGTCTGAAACTCATTAAGGGCTAACCTTGTGTGTGGGGTATTGAAACATTGTAACACTTGTAACACATAGCTTGGGGGTGAGCAACTCGGGGGTGAGCAGGGTAATCCACCACAAGTGCAAGCATCCGCTGAATCCGACTAGATTATATGTAATCCGGATGAGTCGAGTCTGATTCTAGTGTATTGCTTGAGATGTCATAACATGATTGGTTGATGAATACTGTTTGGGTTGTGTAATAGCATGTGACTGCTTGATAAACTATTTCTGCTCTAGCTTACCCTTTGCTTGTGTGATTGTTTTGTATGTTGTTCTTCTACTTTTGCGATGATCATTAATTTATTGATGGGAGCAGATGCGAGAGGTACTCGAGGTCAACAGGGAAGAGATGATTTCGCTGCTTAGTCTACCTAGGCTGGACTTCATGTTGTATTTGGGCTTTACTTTAGGGCCATGGCCCATGTACTAGTCTATCCTTTAAATTCCTATCTGATACTATTAAACTTTATTACTTGTACCTGTTTAGCATCGTGGTGTGCCTTTTATGTTCGAACTTCCTTTGGATAATTGTAAGGAGTAAGGTTTAAACTCCTGGACTGCATTTCTATATTATTCGGTATGATGCTTCCTTTAATTAGCTTTATTAATTAAATGGGGTGTTACAATTTTATTTTATTATTATTATTATTATTATTATTATTATTATTATTATTATTATTTTTACTATTATTATTATTATAATGATTATTTTTATTATTATTATTATTACCTATATTATTATTATTTATAGATTATTATTATTACTTATTACTATTATTATTTTTATTATTATTACTATTATTATTATTATTATTTTATTTTACAATTATTATTATTATTAATATTTTATTTTACTGTTATTATTATTTATTATTATTATTAGTATTCCTATTATTATTATTATTATTATTTTATTTTACTATTATTTTATTTTTATTGTTATTATTATATTTTTTATTTTATTTATGATTTTAGTATCATTATTACTGTTTTATTATTATTGCTTTATTTTATTATTATTATTATTATTACTTTGCTATTATTGTTTTAACTTATTAGTATTATTGTTTTATTATTATGGTTTCATTTTATTTTATTTTATTATTGTTTTCATTATTATTATTATTATTATTAATGTTGTTTTATTATTATTATTATTATTATTATTATTATTGTTGTTGTTGTTGTTATTATTAGTTTTATTATTATCATTTATTGTTTTATTGCTCATGCGATATTTTGGGGCAATAGTTATATATTCTTCCTACTTTTGTATGTTGTTTGGTTGTTAAACATTTTGTTGGACTATGATCCAGTTGGTTTGTTGGTGTTCATTGAGTTGAGCTCGAAACCTAACCCTTGAGTTGAGCTCAGGATAGGGATTAAGCACATGGCATTCCTCGAGTTGAGCTCGGAATGGCATCCCTCGAGTTGAGCTCGGGATGGCGGATGAACACGAGCAACCCTTGAGTTGAGCTCGGGTTGGCGAGTGTTACCAGTGTGAGTGTGTTGGTTGTGGCCAGTACGGATGGGTCTAGATGGATTGCCCTCCTCAACAGATAGCTGGCGAGTTTGGTAGTCTTGGGACGTTGCGAACTATGTTCTTATTTGAGAACTCCACCTGTCGTTACGGTGTATGATCCGTAGCAATGGTTTCCCGCACGTGCTCTATCGGTTGTGGCCAATAGGTATGGCAGCAAGTCACCTTGGGGTAATCACTAGAAGATGTAGAACACGATTCACATGGTGGTGGCCATGTGGTATGGCATTAACGAAAGGAACTTTCCCTGATGTGAATGATGTGTTATATATGTATATGAGTGTCTTATATATATATATATATATATATATATATATATATATATATATATATATATATATATATATATATATATATGTGTGTGTGTGTGTGTGTGTGTGTGTGTGTGTGTGAATATATAAATATATGGTTTATTCTGTTAGCTCACCCTATCTACTTGTGTTTGGCGATGATCGTGTACGCGGTACATGGGAGTAGATGATGTTGTAGGTGGATTTGGTGAGGCTTGGCGATAGAGCGCGGATAACTTGGGAGTTTTTATGATTTATGGATTTGAAATAAATTGTAAACACTATGGATGTTTTATATTATTTTGAGTTTTATAAATTATGGAATTTTAGACTATTCATAGATTTAATAAAATTTTAAATTTTCCGCGTTTTTGGGAAATGATGCTTTAATAAATGAAGCTAACGTAATATTTCTTTACTTTTTATTTAAAATCTGTAATATCCTCACAGGATGTTACATTTGGTATCAGAGCAATGGTTTTCAAAAGATTTTTGGGCCTTGGGGAAGCGAGCTTGACACGTTTTGATTGTAACTTGTGTATTGTGGTTAAGTTCTAATGCTTAACTTTATATGTCTAAGCTTAGTAACAATGTCCTTGCCGGGTTTTGTTGCTTGTGAGGCTTAGGAAAAAGTGACGCCCTTACCAGGTTTTGGTGAACAAGTAAGGGTGGCGCTATTATTGGGTTTTGTTGAACAGACAAGAGTTATGTTTGTGAGGCTTAGGGAAAACAACACTCTTATCGGGTTTTGGTGAGTAGGTAAGGGGTGGGCTCCTGCCGGGTTTCGGTGAGAAGGCAAGGGTTGTTGTTTGTGAGTCTCAGGGTAGGCAACGCTCTTACCGGGTTTTGGTGAGCAAGTAAGGGTGATACTCTTGTTGGGTTTTGATGAGCAGGCAAGAGTTGTTGCTTACGGGTCTTAGTAGAGGCATCGCTCTTACCGGGTTTTGGTGAGCAAGTAAGAGTGGTACTCTTGCTGGGTTTTGATGAGCAGGCAAGGGTAGTTGCTTATAAGACCTAAGGAAAGTAATGCTCTTACTGGGTTTTGACGAGCAGGTAAGGGGTATTACTTGTCTTTCCTGATGCGTTGGTGCATAAGGGGAGAGGTTCTTTCCAAGAAGCGTTGGTGCGTAGCGAAAGGAACTTGGAAACTGGAAGTATTAAGAATAAAAAATGTCTTGGTAGAGTGATGAGGGTGCACACTCATGACTATATCTGAGATAGTTTCCTTTCTTAATTCTAAAGGTTTTGGTAAAAGAGAGAAAACTTATAAGTTGAGTTTGTTTCCTATACCTTTCTTGTTAGGTTTGCGTTTTTTTTTTGTGATATGTGTGTGTTATCTGTAGTTGCTGACTACAAAATCAAGGTCAAACATGATCTGTTTGCTTTGCAAGGGTTAGGTAGGGCCTTTGAGAAAATCTCTTGATCGAAGATGCGAGTATGAATAAGGATATCTCGGTGGGCAAGGAAAGCTAAGGTGGTTTGATGAGCCTAAGAGCGACGTTAGAACCCAAAAGCAATGTGTTAGGCAAGGGGATCTTCAAGAATGAGTTCTTGGAACTAATACCACTAGTTTTGCGAGAAGAATTGAATTCAAATGTTAGAATAAGGAGAGGTGTTCAAACGTCTACTGGTGTCGCGAAGTTGGAAAGTTAAATTGGTACTACTTCCTAGCATAGGTCTAAAGTCGGAGGTAGTAAGTGATGGAAAGTATGAAGCAAAGGTTAAAATAAAAAGGGTAGTGATATGTTAAACCATTCCAGGGTATAACTGGGTAAGGAGGAGCGTAGAGTTGAAAAAAACAAAAAGAACAAGAGAAGAAAGAGAAGTGGGTGAAACAAGATCTCGAAGACATAATGATAAAGACTCAATGTAAACACCAGAAGGATTGCAAGACTTAATGGATCGTTAAGGAGAAGTAAGAGAGTAAACCATAAAGTGAAGTATTGACAAAGGAAGAACTGGTACCGTAAGGGGCATTGGATGGAAAGAGAGGTAGAATACAGTGGTGTGGGTATTAGGATTGTGACTCAGTGACTATTGGACTGAGTTGCTACATTCGACACAATTGAAGGTTATTTTAATCCAGGATTGGATGCGTGCGTTATAGAGCAAACAGAAGGTATATGCAAGTAAGAGGAGGAGGACGTTGGAGTTGAGGCTGAAGAGCATGGGATTCTTAGCGTTACTCTAACTATTGGAATTGGAAGAGTGATCAAACTAAGGAAACTGACTCCGAAATTCATCGGACTATACCAGATCACGAGGAGGATAGGTCCAGCAGCATACGAAAGGCTTTTGTCACAACATCGGACAAACTTACGAAATGGTTTTCATGTGTTATCGTTGAGGAAGTATGTTGCAAGTCTGACCCACGTGTTGGAGAAGGATGACGTTTAGATGCTCGAACCCTTGATGTTGGGAATGAGACCAGCGAGAATCTTAGATTCTCAGGTCAAGCAACTCAGAGGGAAGGAGATTCGAACTGTGGAGGTCCTCTAGGACGAGGCAAACCAAGAGATGACGTCAAAGATGGAAGATCTCATGAGAAAGTCTTATCCTCACATGTTTCCTGGTAAGTCCTATTTTCGAGGACGAAAACTTTTAAGGTGGGGGGAATGTAAGACCCGTGAATATTAATTAAGTAAATAATTAATTAATTAATAAATGTGAGTAGTGGGAGCCTTTATGACATTAAATATTGATTGATGTGATGTGGAAAAGTGGTTGAGAGTACTTAATTGTGTGACAAGGCTTAGGTTCAAGTCCTAGGTATGCCATTTGTGTGTTATTTAATTATTATTGTTTTTTTATAATATGCTAGAGCATGTTGAGTGATAATACAATCATAGAATTATATTAATCATCACAAAACATGATTGGTTGAATTAATTATGCACTTGAATGGTGACTGAGTGGTCATGGGTTCAAACCTTGGTAAGATTAAATTAGGTTTTCTTTTTGTCAATTTTGCTTTTGGCATGAATGTGAAAGGGTTGAGAAAACCCTAGCGGAATGGCAACCAAGGGAGGCTGAAAAAATAGTCCATAATGAACCATTGAATTTTGGTTCAGGAGAAGGCTTTCATGCATCAATATATAATGCAATTGCATACAATATCATTCAAAAAGGAGATGGCAGCTCCCCTAACCTGGTTTTCTTAGCTTATTTGGAATTGTTGTGAGTTCCGCCTTGATCACCAATGATCTTCCTTTGACTCTCTCAATGCAGCTCCTTTCTTCACTCGAACCTCACGAAACTCTCAATTTTCATATTTTGTTTTCTATGCACAATGACAACCACGAGAAATTGGTTTTAATGGCTGATAATTGTCATTCAATGGTTCATTATGAATAGTTTTTTCAGCCTCCCTTGGCTGCCCATTCCGCTAGGGTTTTCTCAACCCTTTCACATTCATGCCAAAAGCAAAATTGACAAAAAGAAAACCTAACTTGGTCTTACCAAGGTTTGAACCCATGACCACTCAGTCACCATTCAAGTGCATAATCAATTCAACCAATCATGTTTTGTGATGATTAATATAATTCTATTATTATATTATCACTTAACATGCTCTAGCATATTATAAGAAAAAACAATAATAATTAAATAACACACAAATGGCATACCTAAGACTTAATTAATTATTTATTTACTTAATTAATATTTACGGGTCTTACAGACTACGGCAGGAGGGTCCGTAGAGTAGGACTACGAACGGGAAGGTTCGTAGAATAGGACTACGAGCGGGGAGGTTCGTAGAGGCAGGACCACGAGCGGGCAGGCTCATGTGAGCATCAAAAATCACGACACCAAGATTAACTATTTGTGTGATTGAAGGTTGCAAAGCCTTGGGGGTTAAGGTCTTGGGCAAAAACTAACTTGGATGAATCATATGGGTGTATTGCTTTTATTTTGTTATATTATATGTTATCTTTATTTTATAAGCTCACCCTTTTCTTTTTGTGATTGGCGATGATCGTGTGATTTGTTATGCGGGAGCAGATGATGACATAGGTGATGTTGTTGATGCATAGATACGGACAGAGGTCTATCTTGGGAAACTATGAGCTAGGGATTTTTACTGTGTTTTCCTTTGTTTTATCAAAATTTGGAACTTGTAATAACATTATATTATGGTTTCATTTAATTTTTGGCACATTGGATATTATTTTAAATTTTCTCGCGTTTGGGATTAATAAAATCATAACGTTTGAATTTCAATTCTTTATTTATTTATTTATTTAAGAATTTCGAATAGGGACATTGCATTTGGTATTAGAGCAAAAGTTTTAAGATTTTGGGGAAAAATGGGGAGTGAGCTTGTCGCGTTTTGTCTGTGAATCTATGTTGTGTTATTGATTGTTAGGAATTGTTTGTATAGTTTTAACTCGAGCTGTTTAATGTTAACAGCTGAAAAATGTGGCGTGCGCAGGCGATGGCTAATCGGAGGCGTAGAAACAATGATGGGGCTAATGAGACTGCGAATGCAATCCATAAGATGGTGGACGCGATGCAGCCTATTGCAGCGCAACCAAGGGCCATGATTCCACCCGTCAAACCTGTGACGATGGAAGATTTTATGCGCCATAAGCCAGCAAAATTCACTGGCAAAGCCACCCCATATGAGGCAAACACATGGCTACGGGAATGCAAGAAGATCTTCCGGGTGATTGAGTGCACAAAGACCTAGAAGGTTACGTTTGCCACCCTTTTGCTGGTGACTGGTGCAGAATATTGGTGGATGGGGACGCAGCAATAGATGCAGACCCGTGAGGAGGAGGTGATATGGGTCAACTTGAGGAAGAGATTCCTAGAGAAGTACTTTTCAAACAACACTAGACATGAATGTGAATCCGAGTTCCTCACCCTGCAGTATAGGAACATGACAATACAGGCATATGTGGAATGATTTGAGTAATTGGCGAGGTTCTACTCGCAGGCGGTCATAGAAGAGTGGCACTGCAAGAAGTTTAAGGAAGGATTGAAACATGAGTTGCGTCGGTTCATTGTAACATTGAGGGTATGTGAGTTTCGTGTCTTGGTGGAGCAAGACAAGAGTGTTAAGCAGCTTGAGATGGGGCCTAGTCGGGTCAGCCGACCTCAGAAGAACAATGCAGAGGGAAGACAATAGAAGAAGTCCTACAGTAGACCACCGTCGTATTCTCAGAAACTACAGTGTTATAATTGTGGTGGAGAGCACCTTAGGAGGAATTGCACGAAGCTCGCAGGTAGTGAAGGAGGTAATGATAACACTCACAAGTGCTATGCTTGTGACCAGCCAGGACATTTTGCTAAAAATGTCTTAATAAGAAGACCATTACAGAAACACAATCTCAGCCACCCTCGATAGAGAGGCCTAGAGCACCAGGCCGAGTTTTTGCTATGACTAGTATATAAGCCACCCAGTCAGGTAGCCTTATACTTGACTATTGTTTATTAATGGCTAATAGTGTGCTAGTGTTGTTTGACTTAGGAGTTCTGCACTCCTTCATATCCCACAACTGTATGAAGAAACTAGGATTGTCGACTCGTGACCTGGGATGTGAGTTAATAGTCTCGACACCAGCATCTGGACAAGTTTCAACCAATTCTGCCTGTGTTGGATGCTCACTAGAAGTAGAGGGCCAGAGAGTCAAGGTGAATCTTATATGCTTGCCTCTATAGGGATTGGATGTAATATTAGGAATGGACTGGTTGTCTATCAACGATGTCGTGATTGACTGTGGACGGTACATAGTTGTGTTCCTAGAGACACAAGGGATAGAGGTTAAGCACGTAGCATTCCTTGAGTTGAGCTCAGAATGGCATCCCTCGAGTTGAGCTCGGGATGGTGAATGAACACGAGGAACCCTTGAGTTGAGCTCGAGTTAGCGAGTGTTGCCGGTGTGAGTGTGCTGGTTGTGGCCAGTACGGATAGGTCCAGATAGATTGCCCTCCTCAATAACTAGTTGACAAATTTGGTAATCTTGGGACATTACGAACTATGTTCGTATTTGGGAACTCCACCTGGCATTACGGTGTGTGATCCATAGCATGGTGTTACAGAGAGTTTAGGGTTTAGGGTTTAGGGTTACAGAGCGGGGATAGCTTGGGAGTTTTTATATTTTATGATTTTGAAATAAATTGTAATCATTTTCTTACAACTTTTGGATATTATAATAGTGTTTATAATTATGGTTGTTGGATTATTATTGATATAATCAAAGTTTTAAATTTCTCGTGTTTTTGGGAAATGAGGTTATATTAAATGAAGAGTATTTGGTATTTTTATTATTTTATTATTTAAATTCGTAATATCCGGTCTGGATGTTACACCAACACAATACCTTCTTTCACCATAAAATGGCATTTCTCCAAATTCAGCATAAGGTTTGTGTCAGTGCATCTTTTCAAAACCACATCCAAGTTCTCAAGGCATGAATCAAAAGATGGACCAAAAATTGAGTGATCGTCCATAAATACCTTAATACTCTTCTCAACTAAATCAGCAAAAATGGCTAGCATGCATCGTTGAAAGGTAGCAAGTGCATTGCAAGGGCCAAAAGGCATCTGGCTATAAGCAAATACACCATAAGGACATGTGAAAGCAGTCTTTTCCTGATCCTCAAGATTAACTATTATCTGATTATATCCTAAATAACTATCCAGGAAATAGTAGAAAGCTTGCCCAGCCAACCATTCCAACATCTAGTCCATGAAAGAGAGAGGAAAATGATCCTTTTGAGTGGGTTGATTCAACTTCTTATAATGAATGCACATCCTCCACCCAGTGACTGTTCGAGTTGGAATTAACTCATTTTTCTCATTCTTAACAACAACCATCCCCCCTTTCTTTGGCAAAACGTGCACAGGACTTACCCAAGAACTCTCATAAATTGGATATATCATCCCTACTTCCAACAATTTCAGCACCTCCTTCCTCACCACCTCTTTCAAAGTGGGATTCAATCGTCTTTGTGGTTGTGCAACGGATTTGTAGTCCTTCTCCAACATGATCTTATGTGTGCAATAGGTTGGGCTTATCCCCTTCAAATCAGAAATATGTCAACCTATAGCCCATTGATTTGCCTTGAGAACCTCCAAAAGCCTCTACTCTTCTAACTGTGAAAGTGCACTGCTAATTATCACTGGTTTCTTACAATATTCTTCTAAGAAGGCATACTTAAGATGATATGGCAATATTTTCAACTCAAGTTTGCCTTGATCATTAGATTTCTCCTTTGTCAAATTCTCCACTTTAGCGTGATATGCCTCCATGCTCTTTGATTGGAAATTGACACTTACACAAATTGTTGCATTGCTTCCTCAAGCTTAGTGGACCTATCAGTCAAAGATAGTTGTGATTGAGGTAGAGGTTTATTAAAAGGTCCAGGTTGGCCCATTGATGAGTGCGTATTTTTGCCCTCATTTAATGATTAATTCTGGGTATTTAATTAAATTTGTGTGCTTAAAGAGTGATTTAATTGATAATTATGATAATTAGGCTGTTTGAGCTTGTGTGATAAAAATGTCTTAAAAAGTGATTTTTAGTTGCATAAATTATTTTTGGATATTTTAACGTTTGTTGATGCATTTGAAGTTAAGATTAAGCTTATTTAAAGGTGGGAAAATAAATTGATTGAATTTACAAAACACATTTTAATAAGGCTGAAATTAGCAAGTTCTGGAAAAATCACTTCTGCACCCCAGTTTTTACTTATACACTCCCCTCTTTCTAAATGGGTCTCACCAAAACCTATTATGCACCCCTAATATGTGTATTTACACCCCTCCTACCACTTAAACCCATCTCAACCAGATTATGCCATGTGTCAATCCCCACCTTTCAAATCAGGCCAACCATATGCTGACACGTGTCATTATCCTTACAAACACATCTGCACCAATTAGAGAGTGACACCTCATCATTTTCTTCCCATCTCACAAACCTGAAACCCTAACCCAAATCTGCCACCCATGGCAGCCGCCACCACGAGTTCCTCCGACCACCGCGAATTAGAAAATGGCAGCAACACTTTCCATCCATTCCGCACAACAGCAGCCACCGCACCATGGATCTCGCTAGCAGCCTTGCACCTTGCGGCTGCCGCCACCACCCTCTATGCCTGAAACTCGCCGGAGAAAGCAAACAAGCGCTGCCACGTCGCAAAGCTTCATCCCTGCAGTAGCGTCCACGAGAGCTTCCATCGTTCCCGCACTTGTCCGCGCCAGCATCTTTGCCTCGCCGGCAGCTTCACGCACTAGAAGCGGCGCGACTACCACCTGTATCCTCGCGAGTCATATTCATCCCGCAGCCACCACGCTCAGCTACTCGAACCTTTCGTCGTCCACGCAAGCTGCCACCATCACGAAGCAAACCTCCATGTTGTCAGTCGCGCAACCTTTTAGCCAGAAATACCACAGCAGCCATTGATGGAGAAGGAACCACCGTTCGCGTACCTGCAACCACCGCAGCAGCGCCCAACGCCGTCAATCTACACCGCTCTCCATCTCCACACGAATCTGCAACACACCTTCATCATTTCATTCACGCACAAGCAGTTCAAACCGTCGCAGCACCACCATCGTACCTCTGTCCCGCTACCGCCATTGCATACCACGCTGGAAAAGAGAAAATCTGAAACCTCACCAGAACGGCATATCTGCAGCAAAAGAAGAAGAAACGCGAGTCCCTCGTGCTGGTTGCAGAACGCCATTCAAGCCACCATTGATGGAAAACTCGTGACACTTGGA
This sequence comes from Vigna unguiculata, assembly GCF_037176805.1. Lineage (NCBI taxonomy): Eukaryota > Viridiplantae > Streptophyta > Magnoliopsida > Fabales > Fabaceae > Vigna > Vigna unguiculata. The sequence continues at coordinate 25,214,832 of NC_140796.1, forward strand.
GCACTAACGTCGAAACAGCACCGTCCCGTAGCCACCATGAACGCACACGAGACAGCAGCTCAGAGCAGCTTCATTGTGCGGCAGAAACCCTAAGGAAGGAGAGAGAAATCTGATTTGGAAGAGCTGACACGTTACAGTCTTTCAATGGACACTGAAATGGTCAAAGTTGGTCAAATCTGGTCAACTATTCAAATTTGGTCAAAGACTGGTCAAATGAGAGGGGTTTAACTACAAATATTAATATTTTTGGATGTCTCTGCAAATTTGGACTACGGGATTAAGAATGGCTTATTGAGAAAATTAATGCAAATATTATTTGTTAATAATTTATTAGATATCTTTAAATAATTTATTTATTTAATTATATCATAAATTATTAACCAAACTATATTTGTCAAATAGTTTAGATCTCTCCAAATATCTTTGAATATTTATCTTTATCTTTATTTTAAAAGATATTTGAGAGGTTTTATCAACCGAAAAGCCCAGTCCAAATCCTATATAAAGAGACCAAGGGAGAAGTAGAAAAAAAAGCTCGGCACTTCGGAATTTAGGAACCCTTAGGGGGGCCTAATTTCTTTCTTCTCTCTATTCTTCTCTCTTTGTTTTGCATTCATGGAGTTTTAAATTTCTTAGGTTGATTCCATTGTAATTTCATTATGGATTCTGAGGTTAGAATGAAATAATTTCTTTGTTCTTTTTATTATTGTTGAGGTTTAATTTCATCTATGTCTTTTATCTTTTGAATCATGTAAAAAGTAATGATTTTAAATCTACACGTAGAGGTGTCAAAGTGAGCCAACCCGGCTCACACGGGTTGGCTCACCACGGGTCGGGTTGGAAATTGTTGAGCTCAACCCGGCTCACTTTCTGGTGAGCCAGAAATTTCTCAACCCGGCTCAACCCACCACGGGTTGGTGGGTTAAGTGGGTTGGCTCACTAACCCGTATAAAAATAAAAAAAAAAGATTTTTTTTAAAAAAAAAATCATATTTGTAATTTTTTTTCTTTTCTTTTTTTATCTATTGCTGAATAATGCCTATAAAAAAATTGGTGATTTATGAGATGGATGTTATGCACCACAAACAAACAAAAATATACAAAATAGTAAGTCCCATGGTAAAATGAGTTAATAACAAACACAATGTTTGAAATTTCATGTGCTTCCTGTGGACCTAATCATCTACAATCTTATACAATCTGATTGGAGAAGCCATGATCATCCTGTTACAAAAAAACTAACTTCTTCACTCTATTTCTTCAAGTTCCATATTCCATAACATGAAGCTTTCCAAATTGACTATGCCCCTGCTTATAAAAGAAACCAAATAATAGAGATTTTGGCCCAAGTAATAAAAAACACATGCATAATGATGATAATAAAAACAAAAAATCTGATAATGTGATTTACTGCACTCAAGATTTACTGCACGTATAATTCTAAGGTTAAATTAAGCTCCACATATCACAACAACAAGGAACAAGTGGCGCAACCAAATTCCAATTATGTTACAATACACGTATAAGTTGGACAAACAGAAAAATAGTTTCCTTACCTACAATTATTGTTCAAGAGGTACATGAGAGTCATGGATTGAAAAGTCTAGAACAATTTCCTCTTCTTTTTGAGCATCTTCATTATCTTCATCTTCAAAATAATTGTATGTGAACATATTATCAGGATTGAAGAAAACAGAGAAAGGGAACGAAAGAAACCTGAAAGTGGCTAGGCACAGGAGCAGCACGAGCAAAAGAAGCGTCGGCTCGACCACCACCGACCCGGTACCAACGTCGACCACCGCCGCCAAAGAACGACCGACGACCACCACCTCTGGTCACCACCGCCACGAACATGAGTGAGAGGGAAGGGAAGTGCGAGGGGGTCGAAAATGAAAATGAGAACAGAATTAGGTTAGGGATTGGGTTTTCTCTCGACGCGACCACCACCACCGAACGGCCGCCACCAACGTCGACCACCGCTGCCAAAGAATGACCGACGACCACCACCTGTGGGCACCACCGCGACGGACACGACTGAGAGGGAAGGGAACTGCGCTGTGTGTGTGGGTCGAAATTGAAAAACGGACACCACCGTTTTTCCTCAGCTCCACCACCACCGAACGGCCGCCACCCAACGTCGACCACCACTATTTTTCCTCAGCTCGACCACCACCTATGGCACCATCATCGTCGCGACAGGGAAAGGGAAAGGAAAAGAGAAAGGGATTGATTGCGTGAAAACTGAGTTAGGGATTGATTGCGTTGCGTAAATTTTTTTTCAGATTCTGAAAAATATTATTTTTTAAATAATTAATTTTACTAAATTAGGTTTTTTAAAATATAGGTGGGTTAGTGGGTCAGCTCACCATAACCCGGCTCGAACCCGCATAGCCCGTGGGTTAAGTGAGCTCAACCCGTTTTGACCCATTATCGCAAAAAAAAAAAAAATCCCAACCCGACCCGGCTCGAACCCGTGGTGAGCCGGGTTGGCTCACGGGTTCTGGCTCACATTGACATCTCTATCTACACGCATGCTAATTATATGAGTTAAAGGGTTTTTAAATTCAATTGAGACTTTACTTTAATTTTATTTAGAAACTTTCATGTGATTGAATGAGTTTTTACCAATAATTGAGACTTTACTTTGGTTAAAGGTATTTACTCTAACGAAAATTAATCGAGACTTTACTTTGATTAATTAAGCTTTTTATTTGGTGAAAAGATAAAAGAATAGATATGATTAGGCATAGTAAATTTGATTGAGACTGTACTTTGGTTGAATTTACTATGGATAATCTAAAAGTTCTTACTTTTAATTGAGACTGTACTTTGGTTAAAAGTGAGAACGCCAACAAATTAATTGAGACTTTACATTGATTAATTTGTAAATCTACAACAATAATTAATTGAGCAATAGTCTTTAGATAACCGATGATGAATCTATTTTGAAAAAGCAATGGAATCAATCTATTTTATTTACTATTGTTTTTTATTTCTTTTTATCTTTTAAATTTTATTTCTCTCTTTGTTTATCTTAATCCCCTATATTTTTTATTTTATTTGACTAACTCATTTGTATAGTTTTATAAGAACTAATTTGTTAAAAATCAATTCTGTGTTCGTTGGGAGACAACTTTGGGTTACTTTACCCTTTCTATTTTGTTGACTACTATTTTAGCAATACTGAAGTTGCTATAGTTTAGTAGTATTAATTTGAACGCGTCAACGACAGCGTTATCAAATTTGGCGCCGTTGCAGGGGAGCACGGTTAGAATTTTTATCATTTTAGTTCTTATTTTTATTTTTATTCTTTTGATTTTATTTTTATTTTTATTTTTATTTTTATTTTTTGTTTATCACTAACATTTTCTTTTCTCAATTTTTGTTTCAACATTTTTTTTTATTTATTTTCTTTAGTTATTTTTTTAGTTACTTTATTTATTTATTTTTTTAAGCATAATTTTTGTTTGAGGATTTTTGTTGGGAAATTTGTGAAACTTGTTGGGAAACACTTTGGCTAAGGAAAGACAAGGTACTTAAGTTGTCCATTGAGACACACCTCTCTTTCTTGGAAGTCTACTCAATAAGCTTTCAACTTATTTCTTTTTAGAAAACCTCTATCAAAAATGCAAAATAATTTTTCATACGAAAATAATCAACATTGTAGTTTTCAAATGGATTACAATTGCTATCCACAGCAACCACGTGATTTTCAGCAACAAATTGTCACACCTACTTCTGCACCTGATATAAGTGGGTTAACTTTACGACAATTTAATGATCTATATCCTAGATCATCTTTTTTGGGATATGAGCAACAACCATATTCTCAGTGTCCACCTCAGCAACCATATGTTCCCAATAGTTTTCAGCAACAATATGTACCACCACAACAAGTTGAAGCAACCAATGAACCATCCTACAGGGAAGTTATCATCTTAATGGGTGAAGTTATAGAGAAATTAGAGTCCATGGATGAAAGGTTGTGAGTTAATCAAAGATGCAGAAATATTGAGCAAGAGTGGTACAAAAATAAGCAAATACTGTCTGATATATTGAGGGATGCAAGTAACAACAACTTCATAGAATTACTTGTAATTGTTAATACCACCCCTCAACCCCATCAGAGATTTCCTGAAAATCCAGATTTTAACGAACTTCGTCATGAAATCAAAGATGTGTTTCTGAAGTTGGCCATTAGAGCTGAACAAATGTCTAAAGATTTGAGTCAGCTAATGAATGATGCAGTGAGAAAGGTCACTTTGGAAGATATGATGAAAATGATGACTGAAACGATGAAGATAAATCAGATAGATCAGAAAGAGATGATGAATGTCGCCACACAAAGCTTGCAGAATCAGTATGAAAAACCAAAAGCGGAATCACATCACATTGATATATCTACTGATGGATATAATGATTGTCATAGTAATATGTCTACTGATGGACATATTAAGGATGTTGCTGAAGTTGATGAAGAAATTAAAGATTCTCACACAAACATATCTGTTGATGGATATGTTGATGCTGCTCAATGTGAATATAAAGTTATACCCGTTGATGAGGATATGAGTACAAATGATCATTTTCAAGAGCAAAGTTGTGAGGATAATAAAATAAAGGAACCAAGTGCAGTTGAAGAGTCAACAGTATTCGGAGATGCAGTTGAAGCATCTACTATTACAACTGACTTGGTTAATGATGAAGCAGTAGAGTCAACAACACCAGGTGAAAATTTTTGCTCAAAAGATGAAATTATGTGGATTACTGATGATCCACTTAACCATCCTAATGACTTGATGATGCCGAAATTGAGTTGAAGCCACACACTCCACAAATCAAGTTTGTTGATGTGAATGATGCAAATAAGTTTTCAGTGGTGATTTTTGTTGACTTGGTTGTAGAGAAAGAAGAAAGGTTGTTACAACAGGAAAAAAGGTTAGATTTAAATACTTTTGAAAACATTGTTGGTACAAAAGTTAAATTGCATGCATATTTGTTTTCTGTTTTAAATTTTATTGAAAAATTTAAAAAAAATTCAAAAATATGTGTTTTTGTTTTTAGTTTTTATAAAAATTAAAAAATTAAATAAATGATGCAATCTGATTTGTAAAATTATAGAAAATAAATTTTGACATATGACCAGATTGAGCCAAAAGTCACAAATTTTTTCGTCTTCTCCCCAAAATAAGTCCATCAAGGACATTTTTTTTATTATTTTATTTATTTATTTATTTTTGAAATAAGTGTGGGGGAGACAAACTGTAGGTAGGATTTTTCTTTTTTCTGTTTTTCAATTTTTGTTTTTGTTTTCATATAAAAAGAAAAAAAATTGTGATTTCCTTTTGAGAAAATTGGGAAAGTATTAACTTTTTACTAAGTGAAACTTTTAAACAATATGTCTCTTAAGAAATCCATCAAAAATATTTCCCTGTTTTCAATAAAACATATTAACATTGGATTTTTAGGATTTGATTCAATAACTGGGATGATCATAATTCTGGAAAAATAAAAGTCGTGTTGATATGAGTGGATTGTTTCTATGATTTGCTAAATGAGTTGATTTGAGAATTTATTGATTAAATCTTTTGTGAAAGAATTTGACCTTGTGAGTCTTGAGCCTTAATGCAAAGGATGGACCACCATGTGCCATTCTTATTTTTTCTTGAGTGACTTGCTCATGTTTGTTTATACTCAAATGTTTAGCTTGACTCTTTTGTTTTGCATCTTAGGTGAATATGCATGATTTGATATGATTGAGGCAATTCTTGTTTCTAGCTACTTGGCCAAATAAGCCCACATTGATATTAATCCATTGGTAGCCCCTTTGTGCTTTTAAACCTCTTTTTCTTGTTTTAAGCCTATTGCATAACCTTGAAAAGAAAAAGACCATATTCTACCTTAGGAAGAAAGAAGGATCTAATGGATTGTGTTCGGGAATGGTTGAGGAATAAAGTGTGTGGGTGAGTACCTCACCCACAAATTAATAAAAATGGCAAAAGGAAAAATTGTTGATGAAAAAGTGTTGAAATAATTGCTTTCTAAAAAAAAAAGAGAGAGGATCAACAAGCAATAAACGAAAAAGAGTTGTTTTTGAAATTATGCTCCATTATTATTTTTATATTTTAATTTCAAAAACCCAAAAATCCTAAAATTTTTCCTACCTTTGCCTTGGCCTCATTATAACATGTAAAAAGTCCTCATGATCTTTGAATGCATAATTTTCTGAAAGTTTGTGAATATTAGAGTCTTGTTAAGTATTAGGAGTGTTTACTTGCATGGGTATTTTGAGTGAAAACACAAGCCAAAACACTTGAGAGAATTTTGGTGAGAAAATACACATTTAACTCGAGTGCTTTCTTTCATAATTGATTGTCTTGTGAATTCAAAAGATTAACTCATGTGTGAAAAATAGAATATTTCCGTTTGTTTATGCATGGTAACTTGATTTCTAGGATATTGATTTGTCTCAAGTAAGGTTCATTCCTTTGATCCAGTGTTGATGTGAAATAAAATACCTCAGAAGAAGTTTTGAAATTGCTTAATTTTGCTTAATTTTGTACCAACAATGTTTCCAAAAGTATTTGAATCTAACCTTTTTTCCTGTTGTAACAACCTTTCTTCTTTCTCCGCAACCAAGTCAACAAAAATCACCACTAAAAACTTATTTGCATCATTCACATCAACAAACTTGATGTGTGGAGTGTGTGGCTTCAACTCAATTTTGGCATCATCAAGTGCATTATGATGGTTAAGCGGATCATCAGTAATCCACATAATTTCATCTTCTGAGCAAAAATTTTCACCTGGTGTTGTTGACTCTACTGCTTCATCACCCATGCTGGGGTGAGGCTTCCAACCTTGGTTGTAATTACCATAATTACCTTTACGGCCTTAGTTACCCATATAGTTAACCTCTTCTTGGGAATTAGTCTTCATGACACACTACCCATTTGAATGATATCCACCACACAACTCACATCCTTGTACATGTTGTTGGTGTTCAGCCTATGAGACATTCTGAAGTTCCTTAGGCAACTGAGAAAGATTCTTCATTACTGATTCAAGCTATTAAGTCATGATTTTGTTCTGAGCCAATATTGCATCTTGAGACTGAAGTTCTAGCATACCTCATTTCTTCTGTGAAGTAGCCCTCTCATTCTGCATTTCATTATCATTAGATGCAATATTCTCAATCATTTCATGGGCTTCCTCAAGTGTCTTCCACTTGATATTGCCTCCAACCGAGGCATCCAACATTAATTTAGTATGAGATTGCAATCCTCCAAGGAAAAGAGTAAATTGTGCAGGCATGTCAAAACCATGAGTAGGGATTTTTCGTAACATGAGCCGGAATCTTCTTGTTGAAAGGATGAGATTTCTTGCTTCCCTTTATTGACCTTGGATTGTGGAAAGTAATTGTTCAAGAATTTGGCTACAATTTCCTCCCAGTCAGTCAAACTATTCTCAAGTAAGGAGTTCAACCAAACCATAGCCTTCCCAGCCAAAGAGAAAGGAAAAAGACTCAATCTGATGGCCTTATCTAGCACTTGGTGGATCTTCATTGTGAAAGGCCATGAAACTTGTTGCTCTAGATTAAATGAATCAAAGTTGGCTTCATTTCCATGTTGGAAGCATTCACCACAGGTCATGCGATGCTGCTGAAATTAAGAGCAGCAGAGAATGAAGCATAATACTCCAGAGTACGTCGAACATGCCTATCACCATGTCCTTCACCAGCCATTTCTTCCTCCTCTTGATCAGTTGAGGAGAAGATAACTTGTTCAAAAGTAGATGTTGCCTCTTTCTCTTCTTTAACTTTTTGGATTTGCCTTCTTCTCCATCTTCTATTGTTGTTCCTAAGAGATATTCTTTCAATTTCAGGATCAAATAGTAGATTATCAGCTCGAGTCCTGCTTCTCATACAGAACAAAAAACACTACAAAAGACAAATAAGCATATACAAACTATAAACAAATATGAATGTACAAATGAATGTAGAAGCCTAAACCGGTAAATAACACAATCAAACAAAACAAAAACAAACAAATCCCCAACAATGGCGCCAAAAACTTGTTAACTCTAACGCAATATTTCCTATACAATCTCTCTATCTTGCTCAAACATCCACATCATAAGCATACTAGTTGTAAGACCCATGAAATTAATTAATTTAATAAATAATTAATTAATAAATGCGGCTAGTGGGAGTCTTTATGGCATTTAATTTTGTCATGTGTGATGTGGAAAAGTACTAGCTCAAATGGTTGAGAGTACTTGATTGTGTTAGAGGACTTGGGTTCGAGTCCTATGTATGGCAATTATATGTTATTTAACCAATTCATGTTTTGTGATAATTAACATAACCAAATTAGGCTTTCTTTTTGTCAATTTTATTTTTGGCATGAAGGTGAAAGGGCAAAGAAACCCTAACAGTCAAGGGGGAGCTGGAAAACCATCCTAAAACACTAATTCAATGAGCATTAAGTGGGAATAATGGTAATTTTCGTTTTAGCCATTAAACTAATTAAAAGTGGGCTTGATTGGGGAATTAAGGGCAAAAACAAGTGAGAGAGAGACCTTCTGAAGTTAGAACAACAGTTGTGCTGAAATTTGTGTGAGGGTGTGTTGGAGATCCATTGGAGAGGATTAGAGCTGATCAAAGGGAGTCAAGAGCTACCATCAACAAGGAATTCTAACTTTTGCAACTTTAAGCAAGGGAATCCAAGATAGGGGATCTGAACTGTAAATTTTATGTTGTTGCGAGCTATTGCATTGATGTATGTTATACAATTTCATGTTTCCTTTGAATAAACTCGTAATTCAGGGTTTCAGGAAATTTTCCAGAAATTGCCTGGCGGGCCTTCAAAGCCGTCAGGCGATGCATGTGTTTTGCTGTGTGTTTTTGGGTTTCCTTGAGGAAGCGTCTGGCGGCATGCTTTTTGCCACCAGGCGATGCAAATTTTCTCACCCAGATTGTTGGGTTTCGTATGAACTACCTGCTGGTGATGTGTACCCGCCAGGCGACACGGGCCAATTTTGGCTCGATTTTGATGTTTTCTAAGTTCTGGATAAATATTGATTGGTGAGAAGGGTGTTTAATCATAGATTGATTAAAAGAAGAGGATCAAAATGTGAAATTATAGTGTGGCGAGGGAGAATTACAATGATAATGGTTATATATGAAAATTAGGGTTGACAGATTGGGGTTTTGTGATAATTGAGTGTAATTGTACCACTGTTATCATTATTCATGTGCGAGACGAGGAGGATAGGCAGAGGATTGTATTGGGAAGACTTGGAAGGGCTTTGCAGGTGCTCGAGATTCTAGAATTTTTCCAGAATGGCATGTATCGCTTGGCGGCATGAGGCTTGCCACCAGGCGCCAGCGTAATAAAATGTAACCTTGCGTGGTTGTGAGTGATTTTAAGGGTCTAGGGGTTTTCTGTGAGAAATTGTGTAGGATGATGAAGCATGGGGTCCCTGGTTCAAGAGTGAGTGAATTGAAACCACATAATTTATAGGTAAATTAGGTTGGATTGAGTATATGGAAATAATGAAAAAAAATAAGATGTGTGAAATGTTGCGGTGAAGGTTGAATTATCAGTTGTGATCCCTAAATTGGTTGTACTGGAATATAGGAATCTGATGTACCTTGTTGGACACTTTAGACAATGCATGAGGTTATTCGTGATAGAAGTATAGATGGTTGAGGCTACAAGTGCATTAGGTAAAATCCATCATGGGAAATATTGAGTGGGTGGACCTAAGGTGACATAAATACTCAGTTATAAGTTAATCATATGAGAAGTGATGTATACACTTAGTAAAGTTCACCGTAGAAGTTGGTACCCAGATTAAAGAGTGAAATCTGAATTGTGTGATTAAAAACCAGAAAAAAGTGAGTTATGGTGTGTCGCCTGGCGGTGAGGTATGAACCGCCAGGCGATAGCAAAGGAAACAGAGGCTACTGGAAAGTGAGGCGCCTGGCGGTGAGGCTCATTCCGCCAGGCGATGTTTGTAAAGGCAGTGGGATCCTGAAGCGAGTGGCGCTTGGCGGTGAGAGAGGTCCTGCCAGGCGATGGCTGCAACGTCAGTGGGTATCAAGGCGCTTGGCGCCTAACGGCACGCGTCCTGCACCAAGCGATATGGAAGCGGTAGCGCCTGCCGCCTCATGAGCAGCGTCAGGCGATTTGGTTGCAGCAGAAGTGTGTTTTTGCTGGCATTGTGTGCGTGGTATACAAAGCTTCTATGATACGTTAAAGTTCGGCTTGTTAGTGTTCCTTGAGTTGTGGTTCGGAACGTATCCCTTGAGTTGTGGCTCGGGATAGGGGTTAAGCACGTGGCATTCCTTGAGTTGTAGCTTGGAATGGCATCCCTCGAGTTGTGGCTCAGGATGGCGGATGAACACGAGGAACCCTTGAGTTGTGGCTCGGGTTGGCAAGTGTTGCCGATGTGAGTGTGCGGGTTATGACTCGTACGACGGGTCCAGATAGATTGCCCTCCTTAGTATAAAACCAACGATTTTGGTAGTCTTGGGGCGTTACAAACTATGTTCATGTCGGGAACTCCACCTGGCGTTACAGTGTGTGATCCGTAGCATGGTTTCCCGCACGTGCTCTATTGGTTGTGGCCGATAAGTGTGGCAGCAAGATATCTTGAGGTACTCACTATAAGACGTAGAACACGGTTAACATGGTTGTGGCCATGTGGTATGAAATCAAAAGATGGAATTCCTTTGGTGTGATTGTTTTGTATATATAAATGTGTTGTATATCTATTTATTCCATTAGCTCACCTTATCTGTTTGTGTTTGGCAATGATCGTGTACACGGTACACGGGAGTAGATGGTGTTGCAGATGGATCTGTTGAGACATAGCGCCGGAGCGGGGCTAGTATGGGGAGAAGATTTTTCCAGAGTCTTTACTGTTTTGTATTTTAAGGATTTTTTAAACTTCTGGATTAATCTAGTGTGGTTTTCTTATCTATTTGATTTTATGAATTGTGAATTGAGACAAATATTGTAATAAGTTTTAAATTTCTCGCATTTTCGGGAAATGATATTTCATTAAATGCAGTTTAATTATATTTCACTTTTTATTTATTTAAATCTGTAATATCCGGTCGGGATTATACACTAGCCCCTAATTCCTTAGAAGCAAGTGCTAAGTCAAATATGCCAAAACATTACTATTTTAACACATGACTTGCATTAAGATTTGATGTATAGAATGACCTAGAGATTACGTTTATTCCTAGAACCCAAACTCATGGTTGTTCTATCCAAGGTTATGCCAAAACACTAGAGATTTCCACCATGCACATTAATAATTGAGATAGAACATATGAACAAAAATAGAGATTACATTGCATAGGAAAATTACAGAAAGTATAAGTTCATTACATTCAATCCTGGTGAAGTCTTTCCTAAATTCTTTCATAACTCTAGTGTTTATTAATTTTGCATGTTTATCTTAAATTAAATCAATCTTTAATGTTCACATCATTGCTAAAATTAGTAAATAATTACAATTAGACAAACGAACACAAATCCCTTGAGAAAACGATACTTGGACTTCTATTTTATTACTTGTAACGAATTGCTACACTTGCCAAAGAATTAACAGTTGTATATTGGGTTTAGCGGCCATTTGGGTTAGCAACTCTTTGGGTTGGTGGCCATTTTAAGTTACTAGTCTTGTGGAATAATAACCCATCCAACCTCACTATAGTACAATGATAAAAGTAGACAATACTTATCATTAATGTACTATAAAATCATAGAATTTTAAAATAATAGTTACATATAGCAACATCTCAACATTAAATTAATATAGTGACAATTCAACAATGTGACTTGACAAAATAATAACAACATCAACTACTTAATAGTCATTTTTAGTTAACAGAAAACTTTAATAGTAGGAACTTAATAGAAAAAAAATAATTATTTTGAATGCTCAAAAAGACTATAAAAGTTGAGTAGGGATTCAATTAAATTAAAAATTCCCAAATTTATTATGAAACATAATTAAGCCTTTTATAATAGGGTTAAGTATGTTTTTAGTCCCCGAACTTTGACTCAAAATTAGAATTTGTCCCTGTCTGAAACTTCGATACATTTTGGTCCCTAAACTGTAGAAATGAATGAATATAGTTCTTTTAACCCAATTATGTTAACTTTTTTTAACGTGTCGAACATTTTTCATATTAGTATTGGAGCTTTTTACACTGTTTGACACATTCTTGATTCAATATCTACTGAGAAATATGTTCGACACTTCATAAAAGGTTAACGTAATTAAGTTAAAAATACTATATTCATTCATTTTTAAAGTTTAAGAATCAAAATATATTAAAGTTTCGAATAAGAACGAATTTCAATTTTGGGTTAAAGTTCATATATTAGAAACATGCTTAACCCTTTATAATATTTGATGGATAAGGACTTCAAATACCAATATTCTATCAAAATTCCGATGCTGAACCTAGAAGGAAACGATTCTAGTTTTCTGAACGTGATAAATTTACATTAACGCTACATGTTTTGCACTATATTACATATCACTTTAAACACAGTTGAGTTCGTAGTAAATCATAAAATTAGATTTACCGTCTCCCATCTTTTGTGTCTCCAACATGTGATGAACTACTACTCATTATCATCCAGTTCTGGCATTAGGGTATCCATATATGGTCGAAGATGTGGGGACTCGTGAGTGCAAAGCACAGCGACTCTTCTCAGCTTGGTGGCCTCTGATTCTGAGAACATTCCTTCAAGATTCTCATCAACTATATCTTTCAAACTGCCACTTTGGCAATTGAACTGGGTGATATCACGTTTTCCAGTGAGAAGCTGGAAAACAATCACTCCAAAGGCATACACATCACTCTTTTCTGTCAAACGACCAGTTTTTGTGTACTCTGGAGGCAGATATCCCATGGCAGCGCTAGCTTTCAGGGCGGAGAAAACAACATCATCTTCAAGGAGCTTGTGCATTCCCGAATCTGCAATTAAAGCCTTATACCCAGCATCCAGAAGTACATTTTCAGCTGATATATTTTGGTGAACGATACCATGTTTGCTTCCTTTCTTCCTATGCAGATAATCGATACCTGGATAAAGATACAATCATTTCATTTTAGTTTACAGAGGAACTCATTTAACTTCATAAGATTTATTTGAATACCCAGAAGAAAAACTGACCTTTAGCAATACCACGAATGATGAACACTCTGGTCGACCAATCAAGTACCTTATCACTGTTTCTCTTAACATCAAGATACTTCAACAAACTCCCGTTAGAGATAGAGTCATAGATAAGAAAACATTCCCCGCGTCCTTTTGAACAGCAAAACCCTCTCAATCGAACTAGATTTCCATGCCTTAACGAGGTCAATATCTTCAAACCTTTCAAGAACTCACCTTCGTCAGATTTGCAACTTGTTTTGGCAATGCACTTTACAGTCACAGCAGAACCATCTCTCAAAAAGCCCCGGTACACAGCTGAAGAATCACTCTTCCCCAATAAATTTACCTCTGAGAAGATTTGAGTTGCGCGTTCTACTTCTTCAAGATTAAACATAAAGCTTTCGAGAAATTCCTGGGAATACCCACTAACACCTTTGTCTAATGGGTCCCAACTATCAGAATACTCCAAACTGATAAGAGGAAACGCACTTTTCTTACACACTTGCTTAAGCCGGGTATCAGAAGTTCCAATTTTCTGAATCTGACTACGTCGCCAGAACAGCAGAAGCAGTCCAGCAACAGTTGAAGCGAAAACGAGACTAATGACGGTAAAAACCAGACCAATTTTTGAAGATTTCGATGTCCTTTTACAATGATCACCGCGACAGCTTTCACGATGTGGTTCCATTGATGCAGGAAGATCTTTGCTAGAAATATCACCAGGTTGATATGGTTCCGGTCTAACCGGTTCTGAAGTGCTTACTTCTTTGCAGGAATGTAAATCAGCAAATCCAGTCCCACATAAACCCGGATTGTTCATGTATTGAAACCCACCTTTAAGTCTTCTCAGAGCTGCACCAAGAAGACACACAAATTAAATTAGCACATAATTAAGTGCATTTTCGGAATGTGATCTAGGATTTATCTCTACGAACCTCATTTTCAAGAAAAATACACTAAAGTTTTTGATAATTTAAATTAGTTTGCAGAAAACAGTTTCTAAAAAGTAAATTAGCACAAAAGAAGTTTTAAACTTAAATTTTACTACTAATTACTTCAATACAAAGTCAATTCTAATTTCTAAATAAAACCAATTTGTCAAAATCAATAAATATCACATATACTTACTCTTACAAATCATTTAGTAATACATTTAGCAATAGAAATCGAGAACCTAAGGTTGATGAATTTACCTGTAGGTACACGGCCAGAGAGAGAATTGTTACGAATATTCAGAGTGTGGAGTTTAGGCGCATTAGCCAATGTCACCGGAATAGGACCGAAAAAATTATTAAAGCTCAGATCCAATCGCGCCAATGTCCCCACTTCACCCAAACTCGCAGGAATAGCGCTATTCAATTGATTATATTGTAGTGCAACAACACTGAGCTTTCTCAATCTTCCCAGTTCAGTGGGTATACTCCCACTAAACTTGTTATAGCAAAGCTGCAAAACTGTAAACTCTTAACAAATTAGACTGAAAGTAGAAATACAAAGATAAACAGCGAAGTGAAGGGGAACAAAGATGAGAAATATTTTTGAAGAAACCACCTTGAAGATTTGACATATTGCCAATCTCGCGAGGGATATCACCAGAGAGGTTATTGACATTGAGATACAAATCACTTAGCTCAGTCAAAGTGGCAATTTCCTTTGGAAATATCCCATTGAGGGCATTGAAGTGAAGGAAGAGGCCCGTCAAGGACTTGAGAGCAGCCAAAGCTTCGGGTAGTCTTCCATTGAGACCCTTTCCTTGCAGTGAAATATTGGTAACGAGGCCTTGCTCATTGCAAGCCACACCCTCAAAAGAGGCACTACTGCAGGGGTCCGAATGGGGGGTCCAAGAGAGCAACACACGGTTCTCTGGGTCTAGAGAGTCTCTGATGGCCAAGAGAGTGTCAAGCTGGGTCATGGAGGTGGAATGAGATGGAGAAGAAGGCCATGCGAGGAGGAAGAGTAGCAGTTTCAGAAGGATCATGTACATGATCAGTTGCAGGGAATCTGATGTTGGATGTGGAGATATCTCAGCAGAGTCAAGGGTGTGGAAGCAGGAGAAGCAGCACGTGAAGTGAAGCAGATGAAACGGGGTCTGTTTTTAGACTGAGAACATGTCAGAAGCTGTCTGGTTTGTGGTCTGAGGGATGTTTAGTCGCAATAAAATATGAGCGAGAGCAGACAGAAAATGTGCGAAACCATGAGTCGGATTTTCTTTCGAGCAACGATAGAGATATACTTTAATTTTGTCTGTATCATATATATATATATATATATATATATATATATATATATATATATATATATATATATATGGTTGGAAATAGATTCTTACCCAAGTTCTTTTTTCCTAAGTACTAAGTTTTTCTATAGTTATTACGATTGAAAATGGATTTTTGTAGTTCTTTTTCTTAAACTCTCATAATTAAGCTTTAATTCTTTTTCGCAAATTATTAAGCTTTAATTCCTTTTTGCAAATTTTTATTATTGAGTAGGGATTGTTGTAGTAGTTTGTATTTTTTAAACTCTTATCCCTGAGCTCTAAGTTTTTTTTCGTAAATTTTTAGGATTTTCATTAGGTATTTACAATTTTATACTATTGGGATCATATTTTGTTTTGTTCGTTGCTTTTGCTGTGTGATTCACTTTTTTTTCGTATTCAATTTATTATAACAACTCGTAAAGATGTTTCTCTTATGTTTATTAGTGTGTAATTGGATGGTAAAAATAATTCATATTGGAGTTAAATTAAGAAAAACTTTTTTCGTGGAAAGTCCATGTGGAGTTATGTTTCAGGTGTTAAGGTTAAACTAATTGACACCAAAGTTGATAATTATGCTACTACTTTAGAGGCATAGGAAGTTGATAACTCTAAAATTATTACTTGGGTCAATAATTTTGTCACCCACTCGATTGGCGCTCAATTGACAAAATAAGATACTGCAAATAGAGTTGTCAAAATGGGTTGGAACCCGCGAGCCAACCCGGCTCACCACGGGTATGGGCCGGGTTGGGTTGAAAATTTTTTACAAATTTCGATACGGGTTGATTTTTGACCCGGCCCACTTAGAACCCGACTCACCTGGGTTGAACCTGTGATGAGCCGGGTTGGCTCACCAACCCGCAAATAAAGGATCACACAAGTGTTTTTTGTTAAGTTGGACTTTGCATTTGGGTAAGGTTAGGTTATTTTTTTAGCGAACACATAGATAATTTGTTTTTTTTTGTGTGATTTTGGTTTGTACTTGGACTATATTAAAGTTTATTTAGATTTTAATTAGAATTATAATTTAGTTTTGATTGAAAAAAAAATAAAAAATTATATTTTTTTTAATTAAATGAGCCTGTGAGCCAACCCATGTAACTCACCAACCTGTGGTAAGCCGGATCGAGTTCGAATTTTTTTGGCTCGCTAATAAATGAGCTGGGTTAGGTTGACTCACTAAGTAATCAACCTGTAGTGGGTCGAGCTGGGTCGGGCCAGGTTACCCGTTTTGACAACTCTAACTGCAAATGAGGTATGAGATCACTTATCTTGATTGTATACATAATCTAATTTTGTCAAACAATATCAACTTGAGAAAAATATTAACGCATTGAAGCAAAACGACTTTAGAATTCAAGATTTTATTTTGCCATGACAACCATATAGGATCAACTTGCCTTGATTGAGCTTGCAAAATTGAGTGATTTTACACCATATATTACTCGTAGGGAATCACAAAGTTTAGTTCAATTACTTATGGCCTTGCGTAGTGATTTTGAAAGTTTGCTTGGTTCAATTTTTCATTGTAACCCTCTGTCTTCTGTTTGTTGATGATGTTGTTAATGAATTACTAGTAGAGGAAACTAGACTTCAGACTCATAATGATCACAAGACCAGTCCTTCTTCTACTCCATATGTTTTTGTAACTTCAAACGAAGTCTTCTACTAATGTTCAACAGAAACAACATGCTGGTAAAGTTGCTTTTGATGAGTGTTCTTACTGCAAACAAAAGAATCATTAGAAATCTCATCCGCATGCCAACATAGCATTGCAATCTCAAGTTACATCTTCACCAAATATATCTTCAAAAAAAATGCATCATTGATTCAGGTGTCATTAATCATATGTCACATCATTTGCCATCTTTTGTTTTGTTATCTCCTAACTCACACCATCTTTGTCTTTATCTGATGTTTACTACATATCGGGTCTTGCTATGAATCTTGCTTCTGTTGGGAAAATCTGTGATTTTGGATATAATGTGCATTTCTCTCCATTTGAATGTTTTGTACAGGACCGCACATCTCAGAAGGTGATTAGATAGGTCGTAGGCAAGGTGGACTTTATGTCTTGAATCAATTCAAGGAATCAATAGTTGTAACTTCTAGTGTGGATTTATCTTTGTTTCGCTTGTCTTTTTCTTCTTCAACTTTTTATTTATGGAATTCTTGTATGGGTCATGTGTCTACATCTCGTTTAAAGTTTTTAGTATCTACTGGAGTCTTGGTACTTTGGATAGTCATTACATTTTTTATTGTAGTGGTTGTAAACTGGCCATATTTTTTTATTTACCTTTTAATATAAAAAATTCTTCTTCTCTTGCTCTTTTTGATCTTATGCATTCTTTTTGATATGTCTCTTTTATTGATGTTTTTACTCGTTTCACTTGGATCTATCTCATGAAGCATCGGTTTGATTATCTCACAATTTTAAAAAATTTTAATGCTCTTTTAAAGACTCAACACTTTACTACCATAGAAACATTTCGTTATGACTTGGCTGGTGAGTACACTTCTAATGATTTTACCACTTTACTTGCCTCTAATGGAATTATACATCAGACCACTTGCACTAACACTCCTAAAAAAATGGCAATGCTGAAAGAAAACATCGTCATCTTGTTGAGACTACAAGATCATTCTTGTTATTTGTTGATGTACCAAGTGCCTTTTGGGGGGGAGCTATTCTTATAACAACTTATTTTGTGAATTCGATCCTGACTTCACATAATTCTGGTTTGTCTCCATTTGAAAAATTGTATGGTCATGCACCTAATTACTCTATTTTACTTGTTTTTTTATTCCCCTACTGCGTCTGCTCAATCATCTTTTAAGGTTGTGGTTCCTTTGCCAATTATTCGACCCAATCGTAATCGTAAGTCTACTCAACTACCAGATTTTGTTTATTCCTCTTATTATGGTTCATTTGCTCCTTTTATTGCTTCTATTCATCGTCTTCATGAGCCTTCATCCTATAGAGAGGTTGTTTGTGATCCACTTTGACAGAATGTTATGGCTGAGGAACTTACTTCTTTACATTAGACTCATACATGGGACCTAGTTCCATTACCACCAGGAAAACATCTTATTTGATCTCGTTGGGTATATAAAATCAAAACAAAATCAAATGGTTCAGTTGAAAGGTATAAAGCTAGACTTGTTACAAAAGGATATACCCAAGAGTATGGCATAGATTATAAGGAGACATTTGCTCATGTGGCAAAGATGACTAATGTTATACCTTGATTGTTGTCGCGTCTATTTTTCAATGGAAGATTTTTCAAATGGATGTGGAGAATGCCTTTTTAAATGGGATCTACATGAGGAAATTTACATGATTCCACCACCAGGTGTCTCTCATAAATCTAGTGAAGTTTTCAAACTTCAAAAAGCCACTATTTGTCTTAAACAAACACCTCGTGCTTGGTTTCATAAGTTTTCTACGGTATATGTCTCTCTTGGTTTTGTTTCTAGTAATCATAACTTTGCATTATTTGTCAAGAAAATCAATGCAGGATGTATTTTGCTATTCTTGTATGTTGATGATATGATTATTACTGGTGATAATTTTGATAGAATTACATCTTTGAAAACTACATTATCTCATCATTTTTCTATGAAAGGTTTGGGTGTATTGTGTTACTTTTTGGGTATTGAGGTTGCTTCTTCTCCCGAAGGTTATCTTCTATCATAGTATATTAGGGTTAAATATGTTTTTGGTACCTTAACTTTCCGTGAATTTTGAAATTAGTCCATTTTGAAACTTTAGACCAATTTAGTCCGTCATCTTTCGAAATATGTGGATTTAGTCATTTTAATCAAATTTTGTTAGGTTTATTTAATATTTCGTACGCATTTCAGGATTGTATTTTAGTTGTTTATACTATTTGACACATTTTTTGCTTTAATGTTAAGTCAAATACTATTATGAAACGTGCTTGAAATGTCAAATAAATTTAACAAAATTTGATTAAAAGGACTAAATCCACGTATTTCGAAAGATGAAGGACTAAATTGGTCCAAAGTTTCGAAATGGGCTAATTCCAATATTCACTGAAAGTTAAGGGACCAAAAACATATTTAACCCTAGTATATTGCTTACCTATTTAAGCGTGTTCGGCTTATTAACAATAAGATTGTTTATACACCTCTTGAGATAAGTGTACAATATTCCCTATCTGATTGTGTTCCTTTGACCGATTATACTTTATAGCGCACTATTGTTGGGAGTTTTATTTATCTTACTATGTCTCGTCAAGACATTGTACATGCGATTCATGTTGTTAGTCAGTTTGTTTCAGCTCCCACAACAATTCATTGGGGTACTGTTCTTCGCATTCTCAAGTGTCTTTGGGGCACTCAGTTGTAGTCTCTGTTGTTTTCTTCTACATCATCTATAGACTTGTGTGCCTATTGTGATGCAGATTGGAATGGTGATCCTAATGATTGAAAATTCATTATTGGGTGGTGTATTTTTCTTGGTGATTCACTTATATCATGGAAGAGTAAGAAACAAGATGTTATATCTCGATCTTCCATAGAAGTTGAGTATCGTGTCATGGCTTTGACTACCTGTGAGGTTATTTGGTTGCATTGGTTACTTGCAGATATGGTTGTCTATTTGAAAGATCTTACGCCTCTACATTGTGACAATAAAAGTGTTATTTATATTGCTCACAACTTTGTTTTTCATGAGCGAACCAAGCATATTGAAACAGATTGTCATTTTACTCGTCGTCATCTTCAACTTGGCATTTTATCTTTACCATTGGTTCCTTCGGCTCTACAAATTGTAGATATATTAACTAAGTCACACTCCGTTTAATGCTTTCGTTTTTTATTTGAAAAACTTTCAATGCATTTAGACGTAGCATTGTCAGTTTGAAGGGGTGTTAACATAAACCCATGTTTTAGGCCCATTTAATTTCGGTTCTTAGGATTAGCTTTGTGTGTATATATATCACACCTCTTGTAACATTTTATACACACTCAATAATACATTGTCTCCTTCTTCATATTATTCTTTGTTTTCTACAATCACAAGATTAGTATTAAAACACAAAAATAAAGTTTGAAACATGATACATTATAATGATAAATTATAATATGTACAGTCTTCCATAATAATTTTTGGTTATAAAGGTATTTCAAAAATAAAATTTTCAAATTCATTACAAAAGGATTATAAAAATACAAAGTATATTTTTACGTATCTAAACTTTAAACAAAGAATTGTTTCTACTTACTTAGTCTCAATGCTTTAGGTATGAATTACCATAATCATAAAATATAAGGTAAGCTAGAATAAATTATAAATGTGCTAAAATTTTGTATGTATAAATTAATATAATCATTACATCCACATAAAAATGTTGTCAAATAAAGCATTATAATTCCCTTGTCCTAAACTATCAAATACACATAACCCTAATGACAAGATACTAACAAAAGATACAAGACTCTCAATTCTGAAAATTTGGTGTATTGAACACATTCAAAAACTTTACATATGTCATCAGTTGACCCTTGTTAACAAATATAAGTTATAGCTATGTATGGGTTCTCCCTCCCCTTACCTAGATGTCAAGATTTCCTTCAACTCTCACAACTAGGTATTTTTATCTATGTGAGTTCAATACTAGGAGAGTTAGGATCAGTTACCTTATAAAATCTCAATTTAATACATTTACTGTATCACACCTAGTCGATCCCGACTAGCACATCAACACATATCATCCTTCACCGACACATCGTATCGACAAAGGCTGGGGGACTAGTGTACTGGACCTGGTCAACTTAACCATATAAATGACAACCCTTACGTATATGCTGGAAACAACCCAAGTACACGACTTGGGCCGGCATAGACTTAAACTCGTAACTGAACGAAGTCTAAACTGACAACAGAACGGCCAACCTAGGACAGTGCACGGGCAAGGACGACATCCGTCAAGTTGAGAAGTAACCGGATCAGACCGCTCCTAAAGACTTAGCAAAATGAAATCCCTCCTGCCATCCAATGAGCCCACGATAGTCGAACTAAGGGCCTGGGCCAAGGCCCAGGCCCACTTACAACCCAAACTAAGGCCCAAACCAGGGCCCGGCACATGCCATAACCAAACATAATTAATACTCTATAAATACACGTGGACCCCATTAATTAAAGGTACGCATTCATTACTCCATTAATCACTGATTTGACCTTCTGAGAGCTTTGACTTACTTGACCTTCGGAGTCCCTTCTGCAGGTAACCCCTCCTGGGTCCAAGCCGACATGTGCCAACCGGGAAGAGGCCAACTGAGGAGATAACGGACTACATGGGTAAGGTGACGCTGGTGCCTAACTTATCTTGTTTGTTCTCTGCAGGAACACTTACTAACCTCTTCGCACACTAAGATTCACTCCTTATGAATCCCTACACTATTATCATATGCATTCCTATCACTTTCAATACATCACAAACATTCATTAACATATATGAAACAAACATAAAGCTATTTAATGCCAATCAAGCAATTAGAGTCTAAAAGGTTTTGCCATGTGCCTTAATACTTCCATTCAACGCAACTCACATGCCCAACACCCTTCCATAATTTTTATATAACTGTCTTGTGTGGCTTCTATTGCACTAGTGATTCAAACAACACATAAAGCTTGTGGCTTCACATTCAAATAATCCACTCCAAGGTACTATAAAAAAAACTTAATATCATTCCTTACCTATTAAATCTTGTTTGCTCAAGTATTAGCTCACAACTTCACTATTATTATATGAAAGCTAAACATATATAGAAGAAAAAAAACTTTAGTCAATGATCTGAACATACCCTTATATCTTAGACTAAACAATATTTATCTTGTCCTATAAGGACCATATTAAGACACTTTGTAATATCCGCAAAATTTAATTAATTAAATAAATAAATAATTAATAAATGTGGGTAGGTAGTGCATTTATGACATTAAATTTTGTTGTATATGACGTGGAAAAGTACTAGCTCAAGTGGTTGAGAGTACTTTTATTGTGTGACAGGACTTGGGTTCAAGTCCTATGAATGCCAATTGTGTGTTATTTAGTTATTATTGCTTTAATAATATGTTGGGCCACATTTCGTATGATATAATACTTGAATTGTATGTGTTAGCAAGAAACATGAGTTGGCCTGATGGTTTAGTATTGATTTGGCTTTGGAATGGTGTGGGTTTGAACCTTGGTGGACCCAAATTTAACTTTCTTTTTGCTAAAAAGTTAGTGTGGCTTGAATATGAAAGGGGTAGAGACAACCCTAGGCACAGCCAAGGGGCTGAAATGGGGAGAAGCTAAGATAGGGCATTGGTGTTCCGGGAAAGGTTCCCAAATTCAAGTCTTAAAGCAAGGAAATTCTAGGTTAGGGGAGCTGAACCCGTATTGTTAAGTTTGGTGTGATCGTATGAGATTGATGACCTATTGCCATAGAATTCGAGTTGATCATAGGGTGAATTCGGGGTGGGGTGATTGGGTACTATTTTATTAAAAATTGCATCTAATTTGATGATTATGTTGGCTATTCTGTGTTGCGTATACTGTTATGGTGCGAAATTGGGATTGGGAGTCTCTATTGCGTTTATATTATGCTGTTCTGTGCGTGCAATGTTGTCAAATTGAATTGGTATGTTTTGGGAGCGTATTGGGTTTCTGGTGCAGTGCTTGTGTGCGTGGAACAGTGCCAGAACCTGCAATTCTCGCTCAGGCGAGCCAGGCTTGCCTAGGCGAGATATGCAAGGACTTGTATTCTTACCATACTCAAGGTTATCGCCCAGGCGGAGGATTTCGGGTTTGGGCGAGAGGTCGTCTTGCTTAGGCGAGTGAGTCTCGCCTAAGCGAGAATTCGAGAGAGTTGGCAATTCGGTTTGACATCCCGCTCAGGCGGGAATTCCAATCTTTTGAGCGAAAGAATGTCTCGCTCAGGCGAGAGCCTCTCGCCTAGCGAGAACGCGAAGAATGTTCTGTTGTAGGTTTGACTCGTAGCTCAGGCGAGAGTTTTGATGTTTTGGGCGAAACGTGAACTCGCCCAAGCGAGTGTAACTCGCCTAAGCGAGAGTTCGAGGTTAAGCGAGAGTTCGAGGTTGGTTCTATGTGTGGTGCTCTCTTGAGCAAGGTAATCTAACTTAAGCGAGATGGACTGGGGTGCTTAGGTAAAGGCTTGAACATTAACAAAGAATGGTAGTATTATGTGTTTAAAGGCATATGATTATGAAGTATTAAACTGATTGTCGGTGGATTTGGGAATGTATGAACTATCATGCTTCTAGGGTATCTTAATGCTGGGCTTGCTGGTGTTCCATGGGTTGTGGCCCGGAACGTATCCTTAGGTTGTGGCTCAGGATAGGGTATAAGCACGTGGCATTCTATGGGTTATGGCCCGGAATGACTTCCCTTGAGTTGTGGCTCGGGATAGCGGATGAACACGAGGAACCTTTGAGTTGTGGCTCGGGTTGGCGAGTGTGCCAGTGTGAGTGTGCTGGTTGTGGCCAGTACGGATGGGTCTGGATGGATTGCCCTCCTCAGTGATTCACTGACGAGTTTCGTAGTCCTAGGACGTTACGAACTATGTTCTTATTTGGGAACTCCACCTGGCGTTACGATGTGTGATCCGTGGCATGGTCTTCGCACATGCTCTATCGCTTGTGGCCGATAGGTGTGGCAGCAAGACGCCTTGAGTTATTTAATAGAAGATGTAGAACACTGCCAACATGGTTGTGGCCATGTGGAAGGAAGGTAACGAGTCTTCCGCGAGGTGCATCGATATGCATGGTTGTGGCCATGTGTAGAAAAGGGGAAAGTTCTTTGGGAAAATGAAATGATATCTTATATGGTTGTGGCCATGCGGGATAAGAGAAGAGTTGGTATTATTGGTGTATTTATTTGTTGATACATATATATATATATATATATATATATATATATATATGTTTGATGTACTTTTATGTTTTATCTTTTAGCTCACCCTATCTGCTTGTGTTTGGCGATGATCGTGTACACGGTACACGTGAGCAGATGATGTTGCAGGTGGAGTTGGTGAGGCTTAGTCGCTGAGTGGGGGAAAAGCCTGGGAGTTTTATATTATTTGACTTTGATATATTTTGTAAACTCTGATGAGAGGCTTTTTAATTATATACAGTTTTTATGGTTTATGAACTTTGGTTATATTTGGAATTAATAAAAAGATTTAAATTTCTCGTATTTTTGGGAAATGAGGTATTATTAAATGTAATGTAATGTAATTATTTTATTTTATTTTATTAATTTCGTAATATCCTGACGGGATGTTACACACTTACTCTCCATGCACAAAACTTTACAAAGAAAATGGACAAATGAAAACTTACTCTAAAACATTTTTTGATACGATAAACTTGCTTTACTCTCTACCAAACTCCCAAAGTAAATATGATTTATGAAATGATGAACAAATCCATAACGGTGTGTTTGCATGAGGCAATTCAAGAGGGTGATTCATTTCTTTTGAGAATTTGAAATTCTTTGTAATGAAATGCTTTGTTTGGATAGAGAAATTAAAAAACATTTAAAATGCATGTATTTTTTTGAAGTATTTCAATTAGCTAAATTCGAATGAATTCAAATACCCTCAAAAAAAAGTAAAATTTGAAATTCTTCTTACTCAACCTCACACTCTAGACTCAACCCCAAACAAACTTGACAAACCCGACAACCATGACACGCTAGGTTGGCCAGACACTCTAGACTGATCAGACCGACTTGACAACACAAACAGATCGAGTAGGCCCGATGACCCAGACAGATCAAAATGACCTGATGACACAAACGGGTCGGGCGGGCTTGATAACTCAAATAGGTCAGCAAGTTCAATAGCAAGATGGACGAGCCTAGCGACCCACACGAGTTAGGCGGGCCAAATGACTTAGAGGTGTCAGGCAAGCTTAACGACCCAAACGTGTCGGGTAGGCCTAACGACTCGATCGACCTGTTGACTCGACAAGCCTTACCGACCTAATGACCTAGTCGGGTCTGACTGATCCGACAACCTAGACAGGTCTAACCTATCCAACGACCCAGGCGATACCGACCAGTCGGACGACCTTGCCAGGTCGGGCCGACCTAACGACATAGACTTGTCGGGTATGCCTAATGACATAAACAGGTTCGACAATCCAGATGGGTTGGCGGGCCCGACAACCCAAATGGGTCGAGCGAGCCCAATGATCTAGTTGGTCCAAGTCGGTCCAACGACCTAGACGAGTTGGGTTGAGCTGGGTTGACGAACTGAACGAGATGACCGACCGTATGGGCCGTTAGGATTATCAATCTTGTTTGGATCGTCGAGTCGACCCAACCTAGCCCATCTAAGTTTCCCAACCTGACTGAGTCGTCGGGTTAGCTCGACCCATCTAGGTTGTCTCGACCCATCTGGGTTGTCGAGCCTGTTTCTAAATTTATCATGAACTCAAAATATAATTAAGCCTAAAATAAATAGTTTTAAAATGAAATTTTATCTCACAAGAAATTCAATTATTATATCCAAATTTTAATTTTTTTGTCCAAACAAGTTATTTAGAAAATGAAGGAAATTTAATTGCAAGCAATTCAAATACAATGCATTTCAATTTCTCAACATTGTTAAAATGTTTCATCCAAACACAAGGTAAAGGATCTAGAGTAAAATTGGAGAAAATAAAAAATAAAGTGGTTAGAAAGATACTTCTTAACTTAAATAATAAAATTTTCACATCATTTGTTTTTTCTTCTTAACTTAGAAGGTAAAAACTATTTTTCTTCTTAAACACATCAATTTAGTCTTACAAATGTCACTACTAAAATCATTTGAAAATCCGTTGTTATAGTTATATATTCATCATGTTCTAGCGAAAAAAATGAAAATCCGGATAATATATTTGGGTGTACGGATAGAAAGGTGCAAATTTACTATGCACTAAGAAAAATAATAAATGCAAAAAAAAAATCATAAAATTCGAGACAAATTTCACATTTCTTAATATAAGAATGAGTATTTAACTAGGAGATTGATTATATTTTTAACATCATTAATTATGTCGTGAATTTTATTAATATAAACATTTTTTTAGTATACTAAGATAAATAATTTATATAATATTATTAAAATAAAACAAAATTCTTTTAGCTACACTAAATATATTTATTATATATTTTTTTACTTAAGTCTATTAACTTTCTCATAATTTAAACTATCATAACTTTTATTTTTTCTTTATATATTTTTTTATGCTCACTACAATTGAGAAAATCCTAATGAAAATGGAAAAGAAAATAAAAAGTGTTTAATATGAAAATGAGATTATTCATGTACAAGATTGATGGTGGTTTCCACGACAAACTTTAATGTGAACCTAAAGATGAGATGAATAAAAAAAAGTCACTAAAGTAATGACAGCCTAAAATCAGAAAAGCATGATGCGATTTGTGGGCCCTCAAATCAGAAAACAAGCCTTACACAGACAGGAAATTGTTCAGTTCATTCTGATTCGCTAATTATGGGTTCACGAGTTCGTTTGTGAACATTCGTGCTCCTTTCTTCTTTACATGCTTTGAAAGCGAGTCTTACCTTTTTCCACATTAAACGATAAACTTTCTAACATAATTTTAACTCAACAATTTGGTCGTTAAATGTGCCAAATTAAATCACCATGATAGAATAATAAATTGACTTTTCAACTTTCTGATTTCATATTAAATTAATTTTCAAAAACATAATTCAATGTTAACAACTCAACAGTTTTTTCGCACTTTTTATATTTCTCGAAATTAAACTCTCCCATTGTGTCCGTTATTTATTTAGAAATTTTAATCGGGTTTTATATTTTAAGTTGTTTTAATTAAGTCTTATTTTTTTAAATATGTTATAATTTTACATCCTCTATTAGTATAGTACTAACGAACGGTGTGTTACGTGTTAGGTGATTTTTTTTTAATTATTTTTATTTCTTTAAGTTTATATTTTATTTTTTTATTTTTTTTATTTAAAAAAATATCACATATCAAATTAGGATTCTATCACATGACAGAGATATTGTGATGTTACATTAATTGTAAGGCCCAATTTTTCCTGCTTTAATATTTTAAGAGTTGTCCTTAATCTAATGGGCCTAAGGGTTGGCCCAAAGAGAAAAAATCATACTTAATGTGCCCTAACCCTAATCGCTATGCTAACTTTCGTAAAACAGAACTCTCACACCCTTAGAGCTGTTGTCGTCTTCCTCTACTAGGGTTTTGGATCCCGTTCGTTCCCAAGTGCATACTACTCTCTTCTGTCCATGTAAGTTGATCTCAGCTCATGCTCTTCTTCCTTCAACTTACTCTTCGTAGTTCCAGCTAGGGTTCGTACTAATAAACTCGTTTAAATTTGTTCCGCTTCACTTTTACAACGTTGTAATCTCCTTCTAGAGTTGTGGTGTTCCGCTGTTCGGTGTCGAGATCTTATTTTGCATGTGTAGCTCACGCGAGGAAACTCGTTTTTGGGCGAGGGGTATTCTCGCCCAGGCGAGTAGCGGCTCGCTTAAGCGAGAACACGTGAGTCTCGCAGGGTTCCCTGTTGACAGTCTCGCCTAAGCGAGAACTTGTGGCTTGGGCGAGACTAGCACGAGACTTCACTACCTAATTGTTCCTTCTATTTTTTTGGGTTGTTAATTGTGTGCTTAGCTTGGTATGTTCTATCTTGAGTATGAACTGTATGAATATGCTTATGAGATTGGTTTGTATGGACTGAAATGTTGAGTCAACATGAGTTTGGCATGAACTGAGTATGAGGTAGTTGGTAATTAAAGTGGCATGGTATTGGCATAAGAGGAAGTTCCACAACTATGATTTGAGAATAATGGGTTGGTATGGATTCACTAGGAAAAATGTAAGAGGTGGATTATAAAGAGCTGGTATGTGAAATATATGTACATGCATGATAAATCTTTCTTGATTGTTTGGGTATGATTAGTCTGTGTCAGTGCGTAATTCCTTGGAATCTCTAGGTGAGATTTCAGGGTCGTGCTTCAGTGGTCGGGATGTAATTCCATGACCCCTGTTAGTGGGTGTTAATGGTGATGCCTCATCCGTATAATTTGGTAAGGATTCAAGGTAAGGTTGCATCCTGACACTCTAAGGCGTCAGTTAGTCTCACTTAGAGCGGACTGACTCTTGTGGTGAGAGTAGCAGGAGGCTTGAAACTCATTAAGAGCTAACCTTATTTGTGGGAGATTGGAAACATTGTAACAACTTGTAACACATAGCTCGGGGGTGAGCAAAGATATCCACCACAAGTGCAAGCATCCACTGAATCCGACTAGATTATACATATCCGAATGAGTCGAGTCGAGTCTTAGTGTATTAATTTGAAAGCCATAACATGCTTGAGTGTTGTATGTATATTTGACTGCGAAAGTGTATCTGATTGCATGATGAAACTATTTTGGGCTCTAGCTTACCCTATTGTTTGTTGTTGTATGTTCTGTGGTGTGGTCTTTTCTTTTGCAATGATCATCAACTTGTTGATGTGAGTAGAGGTGAGAACTCCCCGTAATCATCAAGGTGATAGAGGTTTCGCTGCATAGTCTGCTTGGACTGGATCTAAGCCTTTTTGGGCTTTCTTTTTGGGTTATGGCCTATGTACTAGTCTGCCTTTTAAATTCCTATTTGATTACTGTTGAATGCTGTAACTAGTTTAGTTTTGGCATCGTGGTGTGCCTTGGATAATTGTAAGGAGTTATGTTTAAAACTCCAGGACTGCGCTGCTATATTATCTTTGTGTGACGCTTCCTTTAATTATGTTTATTGATTAAATGGGACGTTACATTAATAGTGTCATGTGTCATTCTTGATGCGAATAATTCCAATTTCGTCCATATATTTATTTTCTGTTTCAATTTAGTTCGATTTTTTTTTGAAAGGGAACAATCTCATCCCTTCTAAATTGAGATCCAAATTAACTTTTATATAAATGTTACAATGATATTTCTATTATAATTGATATTTTTAACCAAATTTAGTTTATTTAAATTTATATTTTGCATTGAATTTAATTTAAAATTTGTTTTAAATAATTAAATATCAATAATTTCTAGACAAATGTTAGAGTTGGTTTAAAAATAATAACTTTATAAATTTAAATATAAATTTTTAAAACAGTTTTATAATAATTTAAAATAAATATATTTATTTAAAATTTTATCTAATAATTTATAAAATTTTATAAAAATGTTTTAAAATTTGACATTTGAATTTATAAAGTTATTTCTAAATTAATTTTAACATTTGCCTAGAAGTTATTGATATATAAATATTTGAAATAAAATATAAATAATGTCAATATAAAATATAAATTTAAATAAACTTAATCTTGTTAAAAATATCATTATAACATTTATATAAAAGTTAAATTTTGTTTAGTTAGGGGTGAAATTGCTTTAGTTTGAAAAAACAAAAAAAGGACTAAATAGAGAAAAATAATAAATACAGATACCAAATTAAGATTTTTCCCATCAACAATAACATACGACACTGTCACTACCTCACCACATTCTATCTATCATGAAAGAGAACTCTAATTTGACATGTAACACTTTTCTTTTTGTAATTGTAAAAAATTTAAAAAGAAAACACAATATATGTCCCACATTAATTTACGTGGTCACTATTGTACTAACATAAATGATCAAACTGCAACACATTTTCAAAATTAAAGACTCAATTAAAATAACTTAAAGTTTAATGATTTAATTGAAATTTTTTAACAAAAAAAAGAAACGATCCGAAAATTTAAACCTATATTATATTATACTGATGTAAGACCGAGGAACAAAGTAATATATTTCGGAAAAGTGAAAGTTCAACGAGGGCAAATGGATTTTCTCATTTACTTCCTCTAAAGATCTTTACAATCAAAATTCTTTACGTTTTTAGTATTATTTAAGTTTTCTTTCTCTAATTTTAAATGAAATAACTAATTAATATTTTACCAGAAAAAATGCGGTTGCATTCAAACCCTGAACAAGTAATATCTATGTTAGGAGAGCATTCATGGGTTTACTGGTTCTAGGACGTTCATTCATCAACATACTTGCTTTCAATTATTAAAATATAAATAAAAGTTAATTAAAAAAGGATCCTGTCATTAGTCAATAATGTCACACTTTAAGGCCTCCATTTTACAATTTAAAAAGATCTGCTGAGATTTATAATATTATAAGAATAGTATTATTTATTCTATTAAATAATTATTTTGATTCATATAAAGTTGTCATATGAAATCAAGTACTACGTGTTTAATGCGAAATTTCTATCCAGTTTAGTTATAATGGAAATGAGGAAAACATTAAATTCACTTATGCATAGCAGGAGTAAACGAAAACATGTAACATAATAGAAATGGTTTAGTGTAACATATTATTGTCAAAATGGATCGGAACTTGATAACCAATTTGATAAACCACAAATTCAGATTAAGTTAGATTAAATTTTTTATAAATTTTAACATGAATTAATTTTTAATCCAATTCATTAAATAATTAACTCATGATTAATCGAACTGAATTAGATTAAATTATTTATTTTGACAAATCTAGTAACATGATAGAAATGCTTTAGTAATTGTAAACAGGGATTCAAAAAAATTCGTACCCGTGGATATCCGTGAATAAAATCCACAACAGGTAGGAAATGGATATTGTAAATGGATATCCGCGGATAATGGGTACGAATATTTTTAATACCTGCATGTTAATGAGGTGGGTACGGGTATCTTAGTATCATAACCGTGGATACCTGTACCTGTTATACTCTAGTTTAAATTAAAAATAAACAATGATTAAAATATTATCATATTGATTTTGAATTAGTTACTTTTTATCAATTAGTTTTTAAAATAATTCATTTCTTTGTAAATTATCATTCAACACTATTTAAATGGGCTATTTGGACTTTATTTAAAATTTATGAATGTTATGTATTGTATTTTATTTGAATTTATGATTAAAATATGTTGTTAAATATTTATTTTATGTTTTTTAAATATTTGTGGGTATCCGTGGATATCTGTAGATATTAAAAAATTATGCGAGTACTCACATACCGAATACCCGACGAATATAGATACGAAATACGAAGCAAATATTTATCCAATAAATAAGATACGGAGGAGCTACTGTCCTTATCCTACCCATCCCATTCTTAATCTTAACATACGTGGTACTAAGGCCATGTTCTTTTGAGGGGATCTATTGTTCAAAAGGATTGAGGATCGGAGAGAAAGGCATGAAGGGTTATCACCTTGTTCTTTTTGGGGTGATGCAAGGGAATGACAGAGATGGAATAGAAGGATGACTAAAAAATTCCATCCCTCTACTTTTGAAGAGATTAGAAGGTGATGGATACAAAATTACCATTTTATCCTCGTTATATGTATTTTTACCTCTTTTATTCTCGTCAATTTTTTACACGTGTTTAATT
The DNA here is from genome assembly GCF_037176805.1 of Vigna unguiculata. Taxonomy (NCBI): domain Eukaryota; kingdom Viridiplantae; phylum Streptophyta; class Magnoliopsida; order Fabales; family Fabaceae; genus Vigna; species Vigna unguiculata. The sequence goes on from NC_140796.1 coordinate 25,246,777, forward strand.
TGTATGTTTAAATTAATTTTACAATTATTTAATCGTTTTTAATATATCAAAAACTATTTGTATGTTTAATTTTGTAATTTGTCCATAAATTTATCTTTTAATCTTAAATTATTTTGTTAATAATTTTTTCAATAAAATTTTGTTTTCAATTATTTTTTAATCATTTAGTGAAATAATAAAAAAATAATTTTTATTTATTCTAGTCTTTCAATATTGATATGTTTTTTTCTACGTGCCATGTGAAAATATTATTTACTTTAAAATTTTTAGATTACTTAATTTATTTATATTTATCAATTTTAATTTTTTAACAAATAAATATATGTAATTTTAGTTTTAATTTATTAATATAAATAAATAAAATTTTATTATTAATAAACATCTAAAAATTTAAAAGTTAAAAATATATAAACAATATATAATTCTATAAAATTTGAAAAAAAGAAAAAAAAATATTAATAAATGTTACCTATATTATTAACAAACATAATCAAATTAAAAAAAAAATGTTCATATCAAATAAACAAAAAATTTTATATTTCAAAGGCTTAAAAACAAAAAATATATATAACATAAATAAATTATTTTCATGTAAACATTAAATTGATAAATGTCAAATTTAATTTCATACCAAATAAATTTGATTAGTCATTTTTTGATAAATATACTTTTATTATTTCACACAATTCATATAAATTAAATAAATTATTCTAAATGATTTATATAACATTTTATATTATTTTTAACATTAGGAATATTTTGGTAATCTCATTTTTTTATCTATTAAATATTTTTTTTAATATTGTCACATTACTAAATTCAATCACAAACTTTCACGAATTTCAATCTTTAATCTATTCTAAAATCATCTTCTAATCCCTTAAAAAGAACAACATCAACTTTACCCTTTAATTCTTTTCGTCTCTTTCTTTCACTCTTTTTCTAATCATTTTTATCAAAAGAACATAGCCTAAAGCATTACATTGTGAATATAATATTTTTAAAACAGAAATAATACTCGTATAATAATATAATAAGAATGATGTAAAATCCCAAATAATACTTTCTTAACTGATTGTGTATGCCAATATATTTAAAGCTTGTAGTGTTGGAATGCATTTTAAATACACTCTTACGAGAGGAGTGCCATCATAATGCAATCTTTATACGTGAATCTACTGCAGTGTCAGTTATGGATAATAAAATAATTAAAATAATCAAACATCCTTCTATGCGCGAAACAAAATTAATGATGTTTAATCTGTGGAAAGTGAGACCTGTCAAACACTAGAACATTGTGGTTGTGATGACGATGACGTAATTTGGAGCTAGTGCTGCATCGATATGCTTACTAGTGTCATGTGAACTTTGGGTTTGTTATTGCGTGTCTCTATCGTGAACAGTAGAGTTACTTGTGCCCGTGACTGAATTACAACAAAATAATTAAGACATTGATGTTAGGGCTACCACCATTCATTCACGAACTATTCCCACATTATATGAGAAAAAAAAAAAAGAATTATTGAAGCCTGTCACATTGTTTTTCGTCTTTAGACACTCTTTAATCAGGCTGACTGTGACACCTAACAGTGTCATCCGCGCACCTCTGTAATTGGGGTGAGAAAAAAATATTTGACCCCGTCCGAAACCGTAAAACCGAAAAAGAAAATAAAGATTCGGTTAATAATGTTTGGATTTGGTTGAACCGGATAAAATTATATAGGTAAATGCGTATATAAACGATCTGGTACGAATATTAAATTAAATTTTCGTGGAATTCAATTTGACCTAGAATTACCAAAAGTAAAATTTTTTCTTAAACCCTAATTTGAGCGACATTATCTCCTCAACCTTCTGCACCTGCCATTGAAAACCAAAACAACCTTCTATTTCCTATCACTGTGATTCTTTCTTGCATCTAAACCTACAAGCACCTCCCCCAATTTTGAGAAATGATTTTGCCTTTGGAGGAGGGATGCCATAAAAGATAGTGGAATTGCCTACCAAACTTGTAGCGTCTCACGCTTGTTTAACTTAATCGATTTCCTTCGATTTCCTCCTATCTATTCTAATGTCCTTCGATCCCCTCCGATCTGTTCAGGTCTCCTCCGATCACATTTTTATACATTTTATCTGGATAACCCGTTACTCATCCGCATCTAACCGAACTAACCTAAACCCGTTTAATCCGAAAATAGAAGAGTAGAATATGGATTTCAAATATTAAATTTGGACTGGATCGCATTGGTTTTATTGGACCCGGTCCAATCCGACCATTGCTCGGTCCTACTTTACAAGTTTCATTGATAAGTATAATTTTGAAGAAATAATTTTGAATAATTATGATATAATTTATCTAAGATTTCACAGTTGATTATAAAATAAATTTTATTTCATATATGTTATAAAATAAAGTTAATCATAGATAGAACAAGAGAAGGAAGAAGAGAGAATGAAGAATAATTTTTGTGTGTGTCTTATTAGTAGAGCTGTCAAAATGGCTAGGAACCCGCGAGCCAACCCGGCTCACCAAGGGTTCGGGCCGGGTTGGATTGAAAATTTTTACAAATTTCAATACATGTTGACTTTTGACTCACTTAGAATCCGGCTCACTCGGGTTGAACCCGTGATGAGCCGGGTTGACTCACCAACTCGCAAATAAAGGGTCACATAGTGTTTTTTATTAAGTTGGACTTTGCATTTGGGTCATGTTAGACTATTTTTTTAGCCAACACATAGATAATTTGTATTTTTTGTGATTTTGATTTGTATTTGGATTGTATTAAAGTTTATTTAGATTTTAATTAGAATTAGAATTTAGTTTTGACTGAAAAAAAAAATAAAACAATTATATTTTTTTAATTAAGTGACCCCTTAGTCAACCCGTTTAACCCACAAACTTGTGATGGACCGGTCCGGGTTCAAATTGTTTTTGCTCGCTAAGTGATCAACAAACCGTGGTAGGTCGAGTTGGGTTAGGTTACCCGTTTTGACATCTCTACTTATTATTGATAGGAATTTTCATATTTATAAACACAAAATGTAATTCATACAAATATTTAAACCTCATAAAGAATAATTAATCATATGAGTAATTGTAACAAATTAATGAATCATATGAGTAATTGTATCAAATCAATGGACGACAATCAATTCACAATGCTTTCTGTTCCTGTAGAACAATAATAGAATACTATGAGCCTTAAATCTTATCTTATCCCAACCTTGGAATCTCTTGGATGGGTACTCTTTAGCCTTATTTGACATGTCTTCACATCTGCTTGCCTGGTGGAACATTTTGGAAGTTACCTGTAGAAAGGACTCCAAAGATTAAGTTAGCCAAAGCTCTCAAAGTCAAATCTCAAATTTTAGTATTAATAAATTGTGTACCTTGAATTGTTGTGGTCCACCTATATTTATAGAACATTAATCATATTTTGCTTGGCTTATGGGTTGTGCCCTTATTGGGTTCGTATGGGCCTGTTCAAGGCCCATGCTTCAGGTTTATCATTTGACTCTAGGGGCTTCAACTGTTATATCCTAAGTTTGGGGTAGGCGGTCCTTACTAGTATATAATTTTAGCTGTTATGTACGCGTCATGTTTTTGTAAAGTTAACTGTCTGAAGTTGCTCAAACTAGTACTATAAGTTAGCAATTAGACTTAAGTGTTATGTCTTGGCGGCTAAGGTCGGGTACTAATACATATCGGCCTTATCCGCCTAGTATAGTACACTTTCCCTTGGTGTCCATTGATAAGAGAATGTGTCTCGTTAAAACCTTATTAGAAAAAATCCTTTGGCATAAAAATATAGTGAAGGAAAAAGAGTACAACATTCTATATTCTTCAATATAATATTGTTCTTTACATCTTCTATTTCTTCCCCTCATATAAACTTACATAATTGACATGACAACTTGTGATCCAATTTCTCAAAAGTTCTCCTTGACAAAGACTTTTTAAATAAATATGCTAGAGTTTTACATGAACGAATCTTTTAAATCTCTACATTACCATTTCTTTGAAGATCATAAGTCAAAGAATTTTGAAAGAATATGTTTTGTTCTCTCTCTTTTAGTATATCCTTCTTTTAATTGAGCAATGCATGCACTATTGTCTCCTTTAATATGGCGGCTTTAGAAAATTGCCATAATTTACTTTATAATACGACAATTTTATAATTACCACATCTTGTATGCAAATTATGGTACTTACAAACACCATTATTATATATTATAGTATTTTTCCCATCAGCGTCAATCTTTCCCTCGCTTTATTTTTCCCACTCATTTTTATTAAAGATTTTCTGTCATTTATCATTTTTTTATCAAAAAAACTGATAACCCCTAAAAAAAAAATCTCAACATTTTACGCTAAATGAAATACGAAGAGCACAACCACATTTGAGTACATTCACCCTAAGTGAAAAAAAAAACACGAAGACCTTTCTAAAGCTTTCATTGTTGTCATCTGCACCACAACCACCACAAGTCAGCATCGCAACAACCACAAGTCAGCACTGCAACCACCACAATACTCATCGAAGATCTTTCTGAAGCTTGTTGCTGCTACCGGAGCAATACTCGTGGAGATCGCATTTCTCCACCATTCATTGTCACCGTTCATCTTGAACCTTTCATCGTCAGAATCAAGAAAAAAAGAAGGTAACCCTAAACCCTTAATATGATTCTTTATTTATGCATTATGATTCTTTGGATGCTATTCAATGATAGCATAAAATACACACACATTTATGCTTCTCCCATATTTTGTTGTATGAATAATGTCTTGCTCCTCCGAACACCATTTACTTGTTGGATACTAAACTAATGCTCACAATATTGCAGTAGATAAACTAAAGCTCTCAGATGTTGCAGAAGAATAGTACATCTGCTTTATTAAAGAAATGGGCTTATATAAGCTCTATACAACTGACACGAAGAAAATGCAGTAGCCACGTTTAACAATTCCTACTAACGTGGAAGACTAAAAACAACTTATTCAAACTGTAACCATGTCCCTGATATTTAGGACCTTATTTACAATAAATAATAATAAACTGAATTGACTAAATAACAACCGAATCCTAACATATCCTCCCCTAAATCTGATTATGCATAATCAGTTTAAACTAGGAACTTTACAAACTCCTAGTAGCTCCTGCAGTTTCACGAATACATCTAGCTTGAGGGGTTTAGTCATAATGTCAGCCACTTGATTAAACGAATTACAATGTATCAACTTCACCTTTCCATCATTGTTGAGTTCACATAAAAAATGAAACTGAACTTCAATATGCTTGCTATGTCCATGGAAAACAGGATTTTTAGAAAGTTTGATAGTAGAACTGTTGTCACAGAATATTGTAATGTCTAGGCCTTCGGTTTGACTGAGTTTGTCAAGAATTTGTTTCAACCATATGCCTTGAGTAGCATAGTAAGCTGCTGCAATATATTCTGCTTCTGTTGTTGACAGTGCGACCACTGGCTGCTTCTTAGAACTCCAAGATATAACACCACCACTCAAAGAAAACACATAGCCAGATGTGCTTTTACGATCCTCTACATCACCTGCATAATCGCTATCTGTGTAAGCTAGCAACTTTGCATCACCTCTTCGTTTGTAAAGGATTCCGAACTCTAGTGTTCCTTTCACATATCGTAAGACTCTTTTCACAATTTGCATATGAAGCTCTGTGGGATCAGCCATAAACCTGCTTGCTAAGCATACTACAAACATTAAATCAGGTCTTGTGACTGTTAAATACATCAAGCAACCAACTATTGGTTTGTACTCTGTTGCATTAACCCTCACTCCATCTCTATCTTTGGTGGCCCTTGTTCCGGGAACAATCGGATTATTCACAAAATTACAGTTTCCCATACTAAACCTCTCAAGGACTTCTTTGGCAAACTTCCTTTGAGAAGTATAAATCCCCTAATTGCATTGCAAAACTTCTACCCCTAAAAAATACTTCAATTTCCCTAGATCACTCATATCAAACTCAGATTTCATTGATTCTTTAAAATCAATCATCATCTTCTCACAATTTCCAGTAAAGACAAGATCATCCACATATAAACTGACAATCAACAACTTACCTTCGTCTTCGGTTTTGAGAAATAGAGCATGTTCAAAATCACACTTTTCAAAACCTTCTTTGAGAAAATAGCCTTCTATTTTGCTATACCATGCCCTTGGAGCTTGTTTAAGCCCGTAGAGTGCTTTCTTGAGTTTATAGACTTTCTCCTCCTCTCCTTTCTTCACAAAACTAGGTGGTTGATCTACATGTACGATTTCATTTAATTCTCCATGTAAGAATGCGCTCTTCACATCAAGTTGATATATGGACCAATTCTTTTGAGCTACGAGTGCAATGATGCTTCAAATGGTGGCCCATTTTGCCACTGGTGCATAAACTTCATTGTAATCAACACCAAATTGTTGTGCATACCCTTTAGCTACCAATCGAGCTTTGCACTTGTCTACCTCACCTTTCTCATTCAATTTTGTTTTGAAAACCCATTTAACTCCGATCTTCTTCATTCCTGTAGGTAGGTTTGTGAGCTCCCATGTTTGGTTTCTTTCTATTGCATCAATTTCTGCTTTCATTGCATTTCTCCACTTAGAATGCCTTACAGCTTCATCAAAGTCAACTGGATCTTCATTATTAATAAACACTGCCATGTTTCTCACTTCGTCTTCTGATTTTGAAAGACCTTCACCACTTACGTAGTCTCCACTTCGCATCCAAAATGGAGGTAATCTATTTCGTTCTTCAATTCGGGTAGATGAGAGTGGACTACTCGAGGTAGATGAGAGTGGACTACTCGAGGTAGATGAGAGTGGACTACTCGAGCTCGTCCTTACAATCCCAGCAGATCCATTTTCTTCCTCAAGCACTGTTTCATCATTTTCTGGTGCAAGTTGTTCACATTCTTTTTCTTCTTCCTCCTGAACAAGCACATCAGGTGTATCTACATTGCTTTCCCAATCCCAATTGGCTTCTTCATCAAAAATCACGTCTCGGCTGATTATAAGTTTTTTGGTGATGGGATTGTACATTCGATAGGCCTTTGATTCTTCACTTACACCAAAGAATACACACTTCTGACTTTTAGCATCAAGTTTTATTCTTTTGGCATCTGGGACATGGACGTATCTGATGCAGCTAAAATTTTTGAAGTGATCAACTGTGGGCTTGAATCCACTCCACTTCTCTTCGGGTGTGACTCCTTGAACAACATTAGTAGGGCTTCTATTCAATACATATCTAGACCAGTTAGTTGCTTCTGGCCAGAAATTCTTCGGAATGCCTTTATCTGACAGTATGCTTCTCACCATGTTCATAATTGTTCTGTTTCGACATTTCGCAACCCCATTTTGTTGCGGTGTGTATGCTGCAGTAAGTTGCCTTTTGATTCCTTCCTTTCTGCAAAACTCATTGAACTCATGTGAAGTGAATTCTCCACCCCGATCAGTTCGTAGACAACATACCGATAAATTAATTTCATTCTCCACCAATTTCTTGAAACACTTAAAAGTGGCAAAGGTTTCTGATTTATCTTTCAAGAAATAAAGCCACATTTTGCGACTGAAATCATCAATGAAACTGAGAACGTACCTTTTTCCTGTGTTGGAAATGGGTGAAATTGGCCCACACAAGTCTGCATGTATCAACTCAAGTTGTTGGGAAGCTCTCTAACTACTTCTTTTTGACATTGATTCTCTAGTTTGTTTTCCCACTAGACAATTAGTGCAAATTTCTGCAGGAGACTGAAATTGAGGCAACCCTTTCACCATCTTCTCGTATTGTAATGTTCGCAGCCCCTTGTAACTCAAGTGTCCATACCTCCGGTGCCATAAAGAAGCAAGTTCTTGTGAGTTTACTTGCAAGCAATTTGACACTACAGTAGAAGCTTCGACATAAAACATCCTATTTGCTGACATAGGAGTGGATATGATAAGACCCCTTTCTTGGTGATAAAGGTGACATTCTCCTTTCTAAATTACAATAGCTACACCTTTCTCTTGTAATTGACCGACACTTAGTAAGTTAGTGCGTAACTCTGGAATATAGAGCACATTACTAATTACTTGTGTCCTTCCTTGCACTTGCAATTTAATATCTCCTTTGCCACGTACTGTCATGCTTGTATCATTACCTAGCTTTACTGAGTGTGTAAATCTATCATCTATCTTGTCAAACCATTTTTTGTTGCCAGTCATGTGGTTGCTACAACCACTGTCTAGGAACCAGACATCCTCCTGCTTTGCTTTATTTTCTGTCACATATGCCATCAACAATACCTCCTCCTCTTCATTCAATTCCGTGTAATGAGCTTCCTCTTTCTCCCATTTAGGACATTCGTACTGGAAGTGCCCCAATTGATGACACTTAAAGCATTCGATTGTTGCTTTATTGAAGGATCTACCTCGACCTCTTCCTCTTGCAACTCCACTGCTTCTTCCTCTCCCACGACCTCATCCTCTTCCATATATTCTCTCCTCATATGAAACCTTCAAGGCCTGTTCATCTCCTTCTCTTCTTCTTAATAACTTTTGTTCATGAACGAGCAACGAGCTGTGTAGTGCATCAATTGTAAGCTTGTCAGTGTCATTTGCTTCTTCAATAGAGCACACAATGTAGTCAAAATTCTCGGTGAGAGTTCGTAATATCTTCTCAACGATCTTACCATCTGTCAAGTCTTCTCCACAATTTCTCATGTCAACGACCACCACCATAACACAAGCAATATAGTCAGTGACAGTTTCTCCTACCTTCATCTCTAGGAGTTCAAAGGTTCTTCAGAGTCTTTGAAGTTGAGCACGCTGTACCCTAGCATTTCCTTGATATTTGACTTTCATGGAGTTCCACAACTGCTTGGAAGTCTCTTTCTGAGTGATGGTTTTCAGAATAGACTTATCAATACCCTGGAAAAGATAGTTCTTGGCTTTTAGATCCTTCAACTTCATCTCATTTAACGTTTTTTGTTGTGCTGCTAATAAGCTCTGTACGTCCTACGGCTCTTGGTACCCCAATTCAACCACGGCCCAATATTCTTTCGATCTTAGGAGATTCTCCATAAGGAGACTCCAATGATCGTAATCCCCATCAAATTTTGGGATGGAGGCCTGTACAAAATTGCTTACTTCAGTTGCCATGTCTTTTGCACCCTATCAGGCTTCTTTCGAAGCTTTGATACCAGCTTTGTTGGATACTAAACTAATGCTCACAATATTGCAGTAGATAAACTAAAGCTCTCAGATGTTGCAGAAGAATAGTACATCTGCTTTATTAAAGAAATAGGCTTATATAAGCTCTATACAACTGACACGAAGAAAATGCAGTAACCACGTTTAACAATTCCTACTAACGTGGAAGACTAAAAACAACTTATTCAAACTGTATCCATGTCCCTGATATTTAGGACCTTATTTACAATAAATAATAATAAACTGAATTGACTAAATAAATGAACCGAATCCTAACATTACTGGCATTGGGTACTGATTTTCTGCACTACTAATGTACCTTCTGTTAAAGAGTATTGTTGTTCTACCTTTTCTAGTCACTATACTCCAGAAATCTTTTCAAATGTCAAAATCTCAAGGCCATTATTCCAGTTTAAAATTTTCATGCGTTATTTCACCTTCAAATGTTTTGCATTCACTACATGGTAAAAGCTAGCGTTTAATTCATTATGGTAATAAGAATTAAAAGGTTCATACACTGAAATTCAAGTGTATCTTTAAATAATAAACAAATTAACGTGGAATATAGCTCCATGAGAGATAATATTTAAAGGTATCATTGTGATACAAAATGTTTATAATGCAGAAAATCTAGCAGCATCTAATAAGTGATCGAGTGATCGAGTGCAGTGTGTAAAATTCATTTTTCTTGTAAAATAAAAAAGCACTTTTCAAGCATGATTGGATTTAACCGGTGTTGATGCATGTCAGTTCATTTTAGTTTCAGTAGATTACATTGACATCATTTGAGGTTACTCAAATTATATTTACATCCCCTGCTTTTTAATGATTATTTTATTATTATTGTTCCTTCTTTTAAAGGATATATGTATAATATAAAAATCGAGGACAATGCAATGTTTTTAAAATAAAAGAAAAAATTGTGTAAAAGTTAAAAAAAAACTAAAGTGTTAGTTTAATTCAGGAAAACCTCAAAAGTGTTGTGATTTAGTTTTGAGTTTCTTCTACTATATTATTCCCTCATTTCTTCTGATCATTACCTTCCGGAACTTGGAAACTAGGCCCAAAATCTGCATTTATTTTGCATCTATTTATGCTCAATTATGAGTTATAGTGATAGAAAAAAAAGTCTCAAATAAAAGGTTCTCATCATCTGATATATCAAGTGTTGTATATCTGGAACATAATTACTTGCTTTCTAATAGAGTGAACATGCTGATATGCGATTCATATCACATGCTCACATCAAAACTTAAAAGAGAAGCATCACTACATCAAGAAAAACATGCTAAAAATAATCAACGGAAATTACTTTTCTTAGTGGTATAAGATTAAAGAAGTGAGTATTGTTGTGTTGGTTAAAAGAGATGTATGGTTTATCATACACACGAACATGTATTTAATATACAATCTAAACAATTAGTTTTCCGATCAATGGTTACACCTTTATTCTTTAAATTAAATATGAATTTGGAAACAAAGATAATTGGTTTGTTGTAGGAGTAAATTTATTAGGAAAGTAGGATTTGCATTGAGACTAGGCACATATGTTGGGACCAACCTTTAACATGGACATTTTAATGTTAATATGTTATTTGTTGATATATAATATGTATTTTTATCATTAAATCTTGTTGATGTGGTCTATAATACGCTTGATTTCCTGTAAGGTTTCATAACTTCTGTATTATCACCACATATTTTAGAGCTATACTAGTAATGTAATGAAATGTTTCACAACTTCAACTTCAACTTTCAGCCAATCATTTATGTAATCTCTATTATTAACTTTCTCATCAGTTTAATTCGTTTACTCTCACCCCCTATAGTTTTATTTTGTTATGAAGAATGTGATTACGTAGATTACTACGTAAGTACCTCACACATGGTACAATATCGTAGCAACTAAAATACCATAAAAACCTAACCTATCTTGACATTTTTCTGCAAATATTGTGTCATAAAATACATGATCCCATTCCTAAATAAGTAATATTTCTTTTGGTGTTTGTTTTGTTGTTTTGTAGTCATGCCAATAGATAAATTATGGATTTCTAAACCACAAAATACAATTGAATACACAAATGGATTGAAGGTTTTTATGAATTTTTCTTTCAAACATAGTAATGGTCTTGCCATTAAGTGTTCATGATCAAAGTGTGGTTTCAAAAAATTACAAACTAGGGATATAATTCAAGAAAACTTAACATGTAGACCTTTCCTTGAAAACTAGAGAACATGGTATTTGCATGGTGAAAGACTAAGTGCAAGTGAGGTTGTGGTTGCTACAAGTGCAAATATGGTTGAAGATATTTCAAAATCTCGAAATCCAATGGAAGACATGTTGAACGATGCCTTTGGGTTTGTGGGGTATGATGTGAATGATTTTGATGGGGCTATTGGGGATGACAATGTGGAAAATAATATGGAGCAAAATAAAGGCAATTCAGACTTTGATAAATTGGTGAAAGGCAATAGTCAGCCATTATATGAAGGTTTATGCTGAAGTTGTATCATATAAAATGCCTATGTAGAATGAGTGACAAAGGGATGACAATTATTCTAGACTTGCTAAAGAATGCATTTGAACATGCTATGTTTTCTAACTCATTCTATGAGACTAAGAGTGTTATCAACAAAACTTGGTCTTAATTACATCAAGATACCATCTTGTCCAAAAGATTGTATGTTATATAAGGGTGAGGAGAACAAAGGCTTAGAAGAATGTAAATGATGCAAAACCTCTAAGTGGAAAGATAAAGATACGAAACAATATGCAAAGATCTTATGTTAGAATCGTCTAGAGATGACGATGGGAAATAATATGTCAAAAACCAAATGCAAATGATGCTTGCCTACATCGCTTTTAGATATGACGTTCTTGAACATTTTTGCTACTATGGTTGCTGGTTTGGTAAATCCCTTAGTTAATGAGGTAAAATTTAGTACTTTACTTAAGAAATTAAATTATTTTATTACAATAAACATTGAAATTGAATAAATTATAAGTATTTTTTTATTTATTTCAGGCACCAGATGTTGGAAGTGGTGCTCCATCACCGATTGGCGGGAGGAGATCAAGAAAGGGAGACAAGACTAGCTCAAAATATAGCTATAAAAATTTAGGATCTATTTTGTGTAAGCTATAGGAAGGTGTATTATAATGATGAAAGATTTTGTTTTTTGGTTTTCAACATGCAAACCTCTGGATGATGTTGGATAAATGACTTTTTTTATATGAATTATGAATGAAAATGTGATAAAAAAATTGTCTTTAATATTTTCTTTTTTACCTTTTCTGATTTTATGAAAAATAGGTTAAATAAATAATGCAAGTTAAATAAATAAGAATTGAAAAAATAATTTTACATTCAAATTACGATAGTTTAAAATGTTGTATTTTATTTCAACATAATGTAAATACTGGTGTTTTTAAGTGTAGTTTTTGGCATCATAATTCTTTTTAAATAAAAAAGTTATGCTAGTTTCACGTGCCATTATTTGTGCATTTATTTCTTTTGAAATAAACACATTATAGTAGTTTCACCTGGCATTATTTGCACATTGAATACGGTGGTCTAAACTGCCATTATTTGCATAGTGCATTAAATGGCAGGTGTTGCGATGTTTCGCATAAGACCACCATATTATACCTTGTGGCAGCAAAATATATGATGGTACTTGAACCCACCGCAGGCGTAAAATATGACTGTCATAAGCATCATTTTATACCACAAATAATTATCGTATTTAACAAAAAAATTTATAGTGTCTTTATATATGGTTGTTGATTTCATTTTTCCCGAGGATAAACCACAAGTTTGTTTCACATTTGAATTATAGACCTCAACCAAACACATTTACGACTTACCTCATGCAATGCTAAAAAATCTGCATTATTTGTTGTTATGGTTTGTTTCACATACCGCCATGGAATTATTGTGCCACCACGTGTGAAAAAATATCTTGTTTGTGATTAACCATTATGAGGATATGATAAATAACTTGCATCTACATAACTTGCATCAATCATTTGGATAAAATAAACCTATATCCATAGTACCATTAAGGTAAAGAAATATATATATTTTACTCAAGTGTAATGTCTTCTTGTAGATGAAGAACTATATCTTGCTAACAAATTTACAACAAATGTTATATCAGGTCTAGTATAATTAGTAAGATACATTAGTGCTCCTATAACCTTAAGATATGGTACTTCTAGACTAAGAAGTTTTTCTTCCTCTTTAGGTCTAAAAGAGTTTTTATCAACCTCTAACGACCTCACGAAAACACCTTAATTTAATTACTCTATTTGTACTCCCAAACAAAACTTTGTCCTTCCAAGATCCTTCATCTTAAATTCTTTCTTTAAGCAATCAATTGTCTTTGTGAGCTCATTAGGAGTTCCAACAATGTCATGTCATCTACATAAGCAACAATTATGCCAAATTCATTTTCTGATATTTTCATATAAATTCAAGGATAAATAGGATCATTTATAAATCCTTCTTTTAACAAGTGCTCACTAAGATGATTATACCACATACATCCTTATTGTTTTAATCTATAAATGAAATTATTCAATTTAATTGAATAATCCTCTTTAGAATTTGCTTTGTTGGGAAAATTAAATCCCTCAGGAAGTTTCATATGAATATCATTCTTAAGAGAACCATACAAATAGGTTGTAACAACATCCATTAGATATAAATTCAAACCTTTTTGTGCAATTAGGCTAATTAAATATCCAAATGTTGTTGTATCCAATACTGGTGAATATGTTTCTTCAAATTTAATACCAAGTCTTTGTGAAAAACCTTGAGCAACTAATTGTGATTTGTATTTTACAATTTCACCATTCTCATTTCGTTTTTGCACAAAAATTCATTTGTACCCAACGGGTTTTACACCCTCAGGTGTGAGAACTACAGGTCCAAAAACGTTTCGTTTAGCAAGCGAATCAAATTCTGTTTCGATTACATCTTTCCATTTTGGACAAGCATTTATTTGTCAACAATCTTCGATGATCGTTGGTTTTTTATCCTCATTGTTACTTATAACATTCATCGCTATATTATATGCAAAAGCCTCATAAATATCGACTTTATTTCGATTTCATATTTTCTTATTCATGACATAATTTTTTGAGATCTCACCATTTTCAACAATTTTAGGTACTTGGAGTTCTTTTTGAACTGGATCATAAATTATGTCAAATGAATCTTTTGTGATTTCCACCTCCTCGACTAGGTCATCTTACCTTTTTACTTCTTTTCTTATTCAAGAATTTTTATCTTTAGAACCAACAGGCCTACCACGCTTAAAGCATGTTTGAGATTCATTTGCTATTAGATTGTCCAACAAAAATATTAATTCTAATTAGAGCATTAATAACTGGTATATCATTTAAACTTGCACTTGCTCTTATAAATAGAATGAAAAAAATTAAAAAAAAAATATTGATTGGTTATGTATCAATTTTTATTTTCTGATCTCATTAAAAAAAATCATTTTATATTCAAATATTCAAGAATAATTCATAAAAGAATAGTTAACGATTGTGATTGGTCTCAAGATTGTTTTTCAATTTTTCAATAGAAAGAAAAGAGGGAAGTATTCTAAAAAACTTCATATCTATATTTTTATTGGCAGTATGGCCAAGTGGTAAGATGGGGGACTGCAAATCCTTTTTCCCCAGTTCAAATCCAAGTGTCGTCTGATTCATCCAACCAATATCATTTTCCAATTATTTTCTTTCTTCCTAAAATGTTGGAAAAACTGATTCATCAAAATGACAATCAACAAATCGAGCTTCCTATTGATGGTTCAATATATATTATTGACAAATAATCATATCCAACATATATTCTCAATCCTTTCTGAGGACCCATCTAGTCCTTTTTGGTGGGGAAATTGGGACATATATAACACACTAAAGAATTCTTAAATGATAAATATTAGGTTGTTGACAAAAAACAATGCACATTATATGAAGGACAATCGGAGGAATCACCCCATGCACATATCGTGCTAATTCATAAGCACACGGTAGAGCATACGTTGCTCTCAACACGCAACCACAACTCACAATGTCAAATTCTATATGCATGACTCGTTTAGCCTCATTAGTAATGAGTCTTAAAGCATGTCCGGGCACAATTCCAACCAATCTTTTATACATGCTTCCTTTATACACGTTACTTCTCAAATTTAAACTTTTTTCAAAAGACGTATTGATTTCATTATGTTGGAGGATAACCAAGTTATGAGTGCATCCCAACACGAACATGGGTCTCCCATACTACTTCCCAGAACTTTCTTCAAGCTCTAGTGGGCAGACTCAACCCTATTGGATTTAACATAAACAATATCATGAGCGAAATAAGAAGATAACTAATGTAAATGACAATGAAAAATACATGTTTGATGTTGTGTTTCCTAAATGCATTACTTGATTTGTCCATGCATTTACAAAGATTTTTTTGTACGGAATAATCCAACATTCATTCACATATTCATAGAATAAAGGCAACGAAATACAAAAATTACGAAGGAGCTCTACACAATCAGTGAAGGTCGACTCATCTTCACAATACATTACATTTTCCCATGCTTCCATCACAACATCCCAAGCACCAACATAATTGACTAACATTTTGCACTTCGCTTGGACATTTTTCTGAATATGAATCGATAAAGGAGATGACAACAATTAGCAAATACAATGGCAATAACATTCATCAAAGCCAGATCTCTATCACTCATAATTATTTGTGGACCACCCGTAGATGTCACGAATAATCCTCTAAGTCTTTCCAGAGCCCAAGTAAAATTAGATTATTGTTCACTAGATATGAACGCAAACCCAGTAGATAAAGTCAACCCTATAGATGTGACCCCAACCATCTCAAGTAATGACAATCAATATTTGTTGGTTTTTTAGGTGGTATCCATCAAGAATACAATATTAAATGCATCCAACAATTTAATGAACTCAGGATGTGTCCAAAACACCTCAGATTTGTCTTGACATATACTCCAATGGATGTAATTATCATGATCTAACAACATCATCAAATGCTGCAATTCAGTTCTCAAACCTCTCAATGATCTTTTATAAGTGTATCTTGCATTATATACTTGTTTTATCGTTGTGACATTACACTCATTATTTTGTTTCAGAGTGAGTAAAATATTTGTAGGCTTGACTTTAGTCTTAGACATATCAACAAGCAAGGACTATTCAGAAGATTTTAACCTCCTAGCAAATGGGTGACCAACAAACATTTGAGACACATCAAGGTTATGATATCTGCAAATTACCTTTAACATCCAACCATCTTCATTACTATTTGGTTTGCCTTTCAGTTTAAATGGACAATCACATTTTTTTGTGCCAAAAACACTAGGTTGAACATCAGATTTGTACTTCCTATACTTATCACCCCTTTTACTGCCTAACAATATATACGTTTTCCTCCCAGGTTGACCAGTAGCTTTGTCAGATCTTATTGTCACAACAACAAAACCAAGATCAAATGTTATCACTCGAACCCACAGAATCAACTCATCTTGTGTGGAAAATATCTACTCAGTCGTAAAATTATTTGTATAGTCTCCCTTACACATCTCATTTATAAAAGAAGAGAAATAGGAGATGAAACTCGAATTTACTTGTGATTCCGTGAAAGTTAAAGGGAGATCATCCATCCTAGATAAGTTTCACTACTTATAACCTAACATCAATATTCAATACTAATTCTTTGAACAATAAATAATATAAAAAGAAAATTAAAATATTTATGCAACAATAAAATAAATATAAAACATAAATAAATAAAATAAATAAATAGTAAACCATAAAAAAATACCAATTCTAACTAAATAAAACTAAAACAATAAAAAATAAAATATTCATTCAACAACAAAATATATATATATATATATATATATAATAAATACAAAAAATAAAGCATAAATAATAAACCATAAAAAAATAGCAATTAAAACAAAAAAAATTAAATAATAACAAACATTAAAAAAATTAAAATATTCATTCAAAAAAAAATATAAACAAAAAACATAAATAATATAAAAAAAAAAATTCATGCAAAAAAAACATTAAACATAAATAAAAAAAAATTAAAGCATAAATAAATACTAAAACGTAAAAAAATACCAATTAAAACAAATAAAAAATATAAAAATAAAATTAAAATACTCATGAAAAAAAAAAACATAAAACATAAATAAATGAAAAATAAAGCATAACTAAATACTAACACTAAAACACTAAAAAGCATAATATACCAATTAAAAAAAAAGTTTGATTATTTTTTTATTAACTGGAAGTGGATTTACGAAGATAACAAACAATGCAACCAGAAGTCCACATCCGGTCACTACCACTTCCGGAAAACAAGTAACACACCGCATTTGGAGCATTTTAATAACTAAAAGTTGACATCTGATTAATTTCATATCCGAATGTCTACTTCTGGAAGAGTGAGAACATTATTATATTACATCTGGGACACTTTACTACCAGAACTTGACTTTCAGCAAATTATAATTTCGGATGTTCACTTCCAGAATTGCGGGGTTTTATTTTCTTTCTTTTTGGAAGTCTACTTATGTTAGGAATCCAAGTGTGAGTCTAAGTCCCACATTGACCAAAAATGAGAAAGTAGAGCACTATATAAGAATAAAGACCCATAAACCCATTGCCTTAAGGTTTTGGGTTGAGAGTGGTGTCAATGTCTTATGTGGTTAGGCTCAGGTCTCATTGGTGTTGTATCTCCCCAATGATACCCCCTCCTTATAAACCTAACAAGTGGTATTAGAGTCGATGGTTAAAACCGGCTAAGACGAGTGCAATATGGTCCTAGTATCGAAAGTTTGCCTGACAGTGTGGGTCAGGTAAGCGTGTCCCATTAAAGAAAAGAACGACGGTACAGAAAAGGGCAGAAAATGAGTACTCGTGGTTGGGAATGCTTCTGCTAGAGGGGGAGTGTACCAATGTGGTTGAAGGGACCCACTCTTGAGGGGGAGATTGTTAGGAATCCAAGTGTGAGTCTAAGTTAGGCTCAGTTCTCATTGGTGTTGTATCTCCCCAGTGATACCCCCTCTTTATAAACCTAACAACTTCCATCTCTAGTTTTTTCCGGAAATCACTTTCGTGAATGTGAAAAATTGAAAGTCCACGTCTGGTAAATTTGCCAACCAGATGTTCAAATATATACCTTTTTTGTTGGGAATGAAATGAATGAAGGTTTAGTGAAATTGCAACAAACTCGACAACAAAGCAACTGGAAAATCCTCTTTAGAAACTACGACACAATAAGAAAAAAAAGTTTTAACTTATGCAGTGAAAGTGAAAAGGGCAAGAGATTTGGGGTTGTAGCATCAAAATATAACATTTGCCATAATTTAATAAGTTTGGTCAAGACCAAACTCTGAAACTTCATCATTGCTTAATTATTACTCTTACCTTATTCATTTTGTAATTTTAATTTAATTTTTCAAAGGGCATAAATGGAACACCACAAATCTTTAGAGGTGCAAAAGAAATATTGGGGGTGCAAGAAGAAAACCCCTTAATCAAATCTGCATCGACTATGGTTACATGATGGTTTGTAGGCCTTTTCCAAAAGGGGCTTCTTCCCACACCCCTAATGTTTTTTCCTGTACCACTAAAAAGTTATTTAATTTGTAGTTTGCCCTGCACAGTAAAAGTAAAAGAGTAAATTTTCTCTCTCCTCTATTTAATACAACAGCCCACCATCAGATGCATGCACCCCAAATTTCCAATTTGATCTAGCCCCCTTTGGTATGGTAGTATCCCTTTTTTCTCTCCACATTAGTCATTTTCTCTTTCCTCTCTTCTCTCCCCTCTGATTAATTCGCACTACTGTCGCAGCCTCCAGATCTTGAGTGTAGTTATTGTGTTGCCATTATGTCTTGTGCTTCACATCCTTTTCAAGAAATCTTCCAGTTAAGTTAATTCTTCACCTTTATTCTTAGTTATTTATTTGTATGTTTTATCTGTGTAATCCATGTTTAAATTTGTAAATTAAAACGCTGTCTGATTTGAATTGGTTTTTTGAAATAACAGAAGTGGATTTCTATAGCATTATTTTTTTCCTAAAAAAGACCATTACAGATGTCGACATTCGGTAGAGGCCATTGAATTGTAGATGTCGACCTGTATTGATGTTTCAACGTTACAAATGTGGAATTAAAACTGCACCATTACGAATGTTGACATTGGAAAGAGGAAATTGAGTTACGGATATCGACATCCGATAGAGAATTTATTTTCTTTATAACATAATACTAATGTGGCTCAGAGAAGAGGATGTCGACAAACAATAGAAGCAAATGAATTGTGGATGTCGAAATTAGTTTCATTTTTTTTCTTTTAAGGTGTTACAAATTTGATTTTCAATTGGGAATATTATGGATGCGGACCTTTGGAAAAGCAAATTGGGTTGTGGGTGTGGACATCCGTAGTAAAATATTTTTGATTTTTAATGTGTTACTAGGATATGTAGATATGATGATATGATGCTCGAGATATAAGGTTTTTCCTTTCTTAACCATTCAAAATAAATTTGTTTAGAATAATGGAAATGTATTATTGATAGAAAAATCATGTTTAACCATTCTTTCTCATAACACTTTATTTATTGGTGAGTCGATTAAACATAAAATGACATCAAATTTTGATTTTTAATTTTATAGATATGCCTAGGACACGAGGTGGTTTGACAACACGTGGTGGTTCTTCTTCACATGATGTATCCGAGAGTTCAACATGGAAGAAATTGACAACTTTAGCTCGTAGAAAGGGTCAACATGTTGAACCTGCTTTACCTCACCAAAATCCACCGTCAGGTCATCTGGATGAGGATGTTATTGAGCACGATGATGTCGATGTAGCTCGAGAGCAAGAGTAGGAGGTTGGGAATGATGGAGCAGGATTTCCTAGTGGTTCATTTGATACTTCCTTATTGACTCATTATGCTGATCATGTAGCACGTGTGATATGGAAGGGTTAGATTAGTCAAAAAATTTATAAAATGGTTTTTTTATGGTTCATATGTTGTTCGATTTGTTTTAAGGAATTTTTATTTTGTTTTTAGGATCGAAATATGAAATTGGTCTCCCATGCTAAAAAAGTTACAAGATTTGTTTTTATGGTTCATATGTTATTTTGTTTTTAGTTTATTGCCGTTGTGCGATTTTTTGTATGATTACCATGATACTGGGTTTTGTTGAGAAATACTACCATGAGACAAACCGTTTTTATCTACCTAGGGGTGAACTGACTATATCTTTAGATGAGGTGTGGTCACTGATACATCTTCCAATCATGGGAAGTATTGCCCAAATCAACACTTGATTTTGAAGATGCAATAAAGACTCTAAGGACACTTTTGGGTATGGACCAGGTTATGGCTACAGATGAATTGAATTAATGTTGTGGTTCCTAGGTTAGATTGAGTTTCTTTAGGGACCTCTATAACAACTGTTACGAAAACTAGCTGTGGGAGTTTGTTGCGCGAGCGTATCTTTTGCACCTTGTTGGGTGCACTATATTTGTTGATAAAAGCGTCATTTTCGTCCTTGTTTCGTACCTGCAACTGTTTAGATATCTGCCTACATGTCGCAGATATGCTTGGGGAGTTGCTGCTCTTGTCTACTTTTACGAGTAGCTAGGAGATGCTAGCTTTGCATCAATAAAACAATTATATGGATATCTACCTCTTTTATAGGTACCCACATATATTTTACTTTTGTTTTTGTTTTCATATTAGTAGTAAATTGCTATAGTATTTTTTGTAGAGCTAGATATATGAGCACTTTCCTGCATTAGGAAGGAAGTAGTTCTGCAATACGTATGTCGAGACTGAACCTCGTGCAACACGTTTTGTCATTGGATGAGTTACTTCTACTGTACATGATGTTAAAACCTAGTTAGATGTGTCAACACCCAATTTTGTTCAGACGAATAACATTGTTTTAAAAAAAGAAATAAAAAATAAAATAAAATAAAATAATATATATATATATATATTAAAAAATAAGTGTTAAATAAAAAAAAGGATAAAAATAATTTGTTGAAAAATAATAATAAAAATTAATTAATAAAAGTTTTTTTAATTTATGTTTTTTAAGCGTTGAGTAAAATAATTTTTGTTTTTATTATAATAAAAAAAGATAATTTCGTTTTTAATTAATTAATAAAATTCAAAAATTAAAATTCAAAAATTAAAAATTAAAAATTAAAAATTAAAAATTAAAAATTAAAAATGAAAATAAAAACTGTTTGCAGGATTGGAGATAAAGGTGTCAATTTGGCCCCTAGCCGATGGGCCAGTCCTAGCCCACTCTTCATAAAACCCCCTTTTAGGGAGGCCCCAAATGAGGGGGCCAAAAAAAAGCCCTAGCCCCTAAAGCCCCCTCTCTCTATTGGGTTAGGGCTAGGGCTAAGGTGAGTTAGGCCCCCCAAATAATGTTACATTAAGTCAGAGTCAAAGATCAAATTGAGCGACCCAGACGAGTCCAGAGATCCAAAGGTGCTCAACGAGCCAAACATGTCCAATCACCAGGACAAGTCCGAAGCCCTAGATGGGCTCGACGACCGGACGGGCCCTAAGGCCCGAACAGGCTCGAAGACCCAAATCGGCCCAACAAACTAGACGAGTCTAAAGACCTAGATGAGCCTGATGACACCGATGATCCAGAAGACCTCGATGTTCTCGACAGGCCCAAGGACACAGATAACCCTTAAAACCCGAATGGACCCGATGAACCGAACAAACCCGATGATCCAGACGGGCATGACGACCCGGACGGACCTGACGATCCGAGTGAGCCCGAAGACACGGACAAGCACGATGATATAAACGAGTTGAACGACCCCGATGACCCAGACAAGACAGACTACCTAGACGGGCCCGACGATTTAGACATGCCCAATGATCTGGACGGGCCTAATAATCCAACCGAGTCCGACGACCCGAATGGGCCCGATAGGCACGACGTTTCGAACAGACCCGACGACCAAGATGGGCCAAACGACCCAAATAGGCACAACGACCCGGACAAGTCTGATGACCCAAACGGGCCCAACGAATCGGACAAGACCGACGACCCGGATCGGCCTTATGAACTAGATGGGCACGACGAACCGAACGAGCCAAACTATCTAGACGGGCCCAATGATCCGGATGGGCCTGACTGTAACACCCCTCCAACTGAGAGCATGTCAGGTCTGCAGCCCAATACACCCCAACCCCTCACCCCGGGATTCCCTCATCGCAGGTGGGTTGTTGCCAGTGGGTATCGAACCCCCAACCTGACCTTTAACATCCTCCCAACTGGAGAGATGCAACTGGTGACATCTCTCTTGTTGAGAGGGTGTTAAAGGTCAGGTCTGGGGTTCGACCCCGACTGGCAACAACCTACCTGGTGGTCCTTGTGTGGCCTGAGGGGTGAGGGGTTGGGGTGTATTGGGCTGCAGACCTGACACGGCCCTCTTGATTAAGAGGGGTGTTACACTGACAATCTAGACGGGCCTGACAATCCAGACGGGTCAAACGACCCGAACAGGCTCGATGATCTAGATGATTCCGACGATCCGGACGGTCCTAAGTGTGGGCTTTTTTGGCACTATCCCACATAGGTAAGGGCCAAGTCCTATGGACTAGGTCAAATTGACACCTCAAATTGGAGGGAACAGTTTTTTTTTCTATCTCAACTTCTACTTTAACTGCTACTCATGACTTCATTGGCACATAATGGATGGATCGTTTTGTTTTGTTCTCATTTTTAGAGGCATTTTTTTTCCAATTATGGGATACTTTTCCATTCACGAAGTAGAAGCTATAAACCTCTTCTACTCTCATTCACGGAACAACAACAATGAAAAGAGAAAAGAATGGAGTAGTGATAGAAACAACAGTGCAACAAAGAATATAAACAACAACATTCAGAATTAAGAACAGAGGATAACAGTGATAGAAAAACAAAGTTGAGACATTAAATAAGGTACGATGCTCTGGTCATTCTATTTGTTGTTATGCGATAATGGTATAAATTGTGAATTCCTTCATCCGATGTTGCCTTAAATTGAAAATAAAAGAGAATTGAGTTTAAATAATTTGAAATAGAAAGGGTTTGATTTACTGCAAGCAAATAGAGGCTGGTTGTGAGCATTGCTATTCTGGAAATCGTGGGGCAGCCATGGTTGGTGTTGGAATCCTTTATTATAGGTAGTTCGCAGAGGTCTCACCGATGTTGCCATGGTGGTCACAACAAGGGAGAGGTGAGTCACGGTTGAACTAGTCTTGGATTTTGGAGATGATGCGATGAATGTGAGAATAAGTTGGCATTGGTGACGTCGTTGGCAGCATTAAGGTCGCACCGCCGCTGCTGGCGCCATTGAAGTCGTGGATAGTTGCTCGATGAGGGATGTAGCGTAAGGATGGAGGCAAAAATTTGTGGTTGCCGTTGCTGTTAGTGGTGGCATGACGATGGCGGTCGGCGCCATTGTTGGTCGCGTCGCCGCTGGTGGTCTAGGTCGTGAGTTGGTATGGCAATGGTGTTTTGCGGAAAGGAAGAAGATAAAGTAAGGGTTAGGTCTCATGTTAACTTGTGATGTGCATTTTGTTAATTAGGGCAGATATCTAATTCATTTCTTCATGCACCACCATAATTAATTTAGTGCACCTCTGTTTTTTTAAAGTTAGCAGATTCATTTCTTCACGCACCACCATAATTAATTCGTGCACCTCTATTTTTTAAAGTTAGTAGATTCATTTCTTCACGCACCCCTGTTTTGTAAGGTTGGCAGATTCATTTCTTCATGCACCTCCATAATTTAAGTTGCGCACCCCCACTTTTTAATTTGGATTCTGTTTATTTATTTACTTCATGCACTCCCCAATGTAATAATCCCAGACCCCTTACATTAAGTTTTATTTTTATCTTATGTACCAAAGTACCCACCCCACTCCTTTCATTTTCTTTTTTTAGGCTAGGATGCATTTACTTTATGCACCACATGTTTCTCTTTATGCACCCCGTTTTCGTGTATAGTTTTTGTCATTTAACCCACAATCTCACTTATGTACTCTTATTTTCTATTTCCAATTTTACTATTTTTAATTAAATCTCACATTTCAATCACATCATATTCAAAAATAATAAATGTATTTTAAAATTGAAATAACAATTAAAGTAATTTTATTAAAATGATAAAAATAAGAATAAATAAAATTTAAAGTTATTTTCTTTATTTTATCTTTTAGTGTCTAATTGATCGCTTGTGTCGCATGACACTTTCTTTTAAAATACAAAAATTATAAAAAGTGTGTTTGGTGTCTAATCGGCCATTCGCGTCGTACAATACTTTTTTTAAATACAAAAATTATAAAAATGTTTTAGGTGTCTAATTGACTGGTCGCGTCACACGATATTTTCTTTTAAAATACAAAAATTATAAAAAAGTGTGTTTGGTGTCTAATCGGTCGCTCGCGTCATACGGCACTCGTTTTCAAAAATGTCAAAAGACAACTTTCAAAAAATAAATTATTTAATCAAACCTTATTCTAAAGAACTCTGTAGCCCTGATCGCTCATTTTTAAAAAGAATACGTAGGACCAATGTTTTAATCCTTGTCGAGTCCCTTTCACTCCAAAAATAATTTTGTTCAACATTTTCTTATGGGAAAAATAAATATTTAAAATCAAAATAAATCTTTTGCAAATTTAATTAAAGGTACCACCTTTGAGCGGGCGTTGTAGGGTGCTAATACCTTCCCTACGCGTAACCGATTCCCGGACCCTAAATTTGGTTTTCGCAGACTTTATATGATTTTCATGGTTTTCTATGGTTTTCTAAAATAAACTATGGTGGCGATTTCAAACATCTTTTTTCCAAATAAATTTATTTTTAGTTCGTCGTCTCGTCGCGATTTAGGTTGCGACAGATGGCGACTCCATTAGGGTTACAAGCTCTTGTCTCGTAACCTAAATCGCGACAGATGGTGACTTCAATGGGGAATACATATGTTGAACCATTTCAAATCCATATTTATCATGTGCCTCTCTAATGATGACAAGGGTTATTTTGAAAGAAGGTTATGAATCACCTTGCTTGCACAAAATGAGAACCATGAACATATCTGATACAAATTAGTTGATGTTGACTTTGCGTACTAGGTGGGGATGTACATAGTGGGATGATATCGTCAAATTTTGAATCGACGACAAACAAACTAAGATTACGTTATATCGATTAGCAATTGCATACTCCATGTCCAGTATAGTCATCCACTTCTCCTGATTAGCTTGTTTATAATTAATGAAATTATAATAAAACAAATTATTATAGTGTATAGAGCTCATACCCTTGATGGTGAATGGACTAGCAAAGTCTTTCTTAGTTTTTCTAGTCGATTATGGCTTCCAACTAATGTTGAATATTCATCACGCCACAACTAAGTTTTTTGTACAAATCATGTCTAATTAGAGGCCATGACTCCTCACCCATCCCTAACAATGCATCAATGCATCTATACCCACAATTTTTATCAACAACCATATCCACAACATCCTCAATGTAAGGCTGACAAATTGGATGGAACTATTCTAACATGGGTATTCTCTTTTCTTGCATTACACATTTGGCCTTCAAATTATTTTCTTCCTTTGCAACAGAGGTATCATGTCTTGAATTCTCAATGAGGGCATCTACATGATCGAAATATCATGTCTTGAATTCTCACGATGACTCTTTTGTGCACCCGTCGTTTAAATTTTACTCGCTGGCAAAAACAATGATGTCATCGAAGGGCAAACGATGTCAAGTAATTTCTGTTTGATGGTCACTTTCCCTATAATGTCTACTTCTTTGAAATAATTGAGCACTAGATCAAGTTCGTTTTCAGTAGATAACTGCCCATGCGATTGTGAAGAGGAAACATTTGAGAAGGTCAATAGAATTCACTAACATTTTGCATTTTGTGTGCACATT
Organism: Vigna unguiculata; assembly: GCF_037176805.1. NCBI lineage: Eukaryota > Viridiplantae > Streptophyta > Magnoliopsida > Fabales > Fabaceae > Vigna > Vigna unguiculata. The sequence continues at coordinate 25,273,037 of NC_140796.1, forward strand.
TTTTTGAACGTGGAAACGACACAGAAGATGATAACAATATTAAATGCATTTAACAACTTCATGGCATCAGGATGTGTCTAGAAGAGGTCACTTACCATCTTAGATTCATTGACACATCTACTTAAATGGATATCCTTATCACGTTCTAACATCACCATTAGTTGTTGTAACTTAGTCCTCAAACCTCTCAATGATCTTTTATACTTGTATCTTGCATTATATACTTGCTTCATAGTGGTCACATTACACTCATCTTTTTTTGTAAGAGTAAGGAATAAGTTTGCATGTTTCACTTGGCTTTTAGTCATATCAACAAGCAACGATTGTTCACTAGACTACCTACCAGCAAATGGGTGACCAACTAGAGTATCTGACAAATCATGATTATGGTAACCACATATTACCTTCAATACCCACCCCTCCCCTTTAGAGATGGGTTTTCCTCTCAATTTAAATTGATAATCACATTTTCTTGTGTCAGGTAAACTAAGCTCCGCATCAGATTTGTATTTCTTATATTTTCGACCTCTTTCACATCCTAAGAATACATATGCCTTTCTTCCTGGTTGTCCATTATATTTATCGGATCTTAGAATAATGACAACAAAATCTATTGTGGGGAAAATCTTATCGCTCGTAAACTTAGATGTATAATCTCCTTTGCATATATCATTAAGGAAAGAAGAAAAATTTGACACCAAACTCGAATTTACTTGAGAATACAAATAACTCAAATTGAAATCTTCCATAACTATAATCACCTATAGTTAATTAACCAAAAATCACCAAAATTATAAAATCATAAACGCACCATTCAAATAATTAAATTCAAAAAAAATACCAGAAAATACATATTAATCAAAATACCAGATCTAGGACACTTGTAATTAAAATTTTAATCATTTATTTCAAATATATTAATCATATTTGTTATAGATATATAAAAAATTTAAATTAATAAATGAATATTTATAAAACTAACAAAATCATATACGACATAAAAAATGGACAAGACCAAAATACACAGTCAACAATTATTAAAAAAAAAAATATTGGACGCATACCAAATGTCGACAACTAGTAAGTATATGAATCGGACGTCGACATTCTATTCATTAAATGACTTCCGTGGACTTCATCAACATTGAATCTCGACATCCGGTGTAATGGCCAGCTGGCATACGTTTTCTTGACGAACCAGATGTCGACATCCGATTTCTTTGCATAGCGGATGTCCACATCTGGTAGAGTTATAAATAGGAACCGTATCTCGATATCCGAATTTTAGACATACCAAATATCGACATCTGGTAGTCACTTAATCTTAAAGAATGTGTTTTATATTACAGATGACCACATCCGTAAATTTTGGAAACCAGATCTCAACATATGAATTTGGAATGTACCGGATGTCGACATTTTATCACCTTTTTCTGAACCGAAATTCCATATCCGATATTTAATCACATTATTTATTTTTTTCAGACACTTTGAATGCATTAAGAGTATAAACGAAGCAAAATAATGCATAAACAATGAACACCTTATAACAACAAACAACCAAAAACATGTATATAGGTATGCATCACAGAGCATTAAAAATGATACCTGCAATCCAAAAATACTAACACTGAACACAACCTCAAAAGATTCAAATAGGAGGGACCACAACCAGAAGCTCAGCCTCAGTACATCACTACAGAGGAAAACGCCGTTGCAAGATGAAAGAAGGAAGAGGTAGAGGTTGTGTTTTGAAAACGTGAAAACTTTGAAGGTGCAGGTTTTAGTTAAAAAACAACGGACAATAAATTTTTTTAATTATCTTACTTACCTTGGTTGGTAAGGATATAAATGTACTTAATGAACAGTCTTGGAGTACAAATCATCTGGGGTATAGGGAGAAACCCCTTTCCAAAATAATTGGCTGCACGTAGTGCATTATGTGACAAGAGATTTTCATGTATTTGTTTGTAATACGATTATGATTAGTAAAATCCTGTAAAAGTTATTAAATGAAAATTAGATATAACCTATGATTTCGGGGTAAATAGTGTAAAATTTGTATGTTGTTCTTGTTATACGGGTGATTTGCTATTAAACATTCTTTTTAGTACTAGAATAACAAACAAAACCGTTTCAACGATATTCTCCAAATTTGTCCTTCATTATATATGAATATTTTAAATTATTAAAATATTCATAATTTATTAATTAATGTAAATTATATATATATATATATATTATTTATAAATTTTTACATCATATTTCCTTGGTCATTATATTTTTAAATATTAAATAATTAATTTATATTGAAAGGCTCTTTCTTCTAGCTCTCTTCTCGCTCATATTTCTTTCTTTCTTCTTTTGTCCGGGTTAAATACTCTTTCAAGAGTACTTGCTAGTTCTGAGATCCTCGGGAGATCCGAGAAGTTCCTGTTGTATCCTGGGGGGCTTGCGCAACACATTGCGGATAAGTCCTTAAGGGTAGTGAATTTACACACCTCAGGAAGTACCTTTTGTTCGTGATTTGTCAGTTATTTACAACAATCTTAAGGACTTATGGCTGACAACAACAACAACTCTACTATGCTGGAAAATCAAAATAGTTCCGGAACTCCGACCGTCTTTGCGAAACCATTTCCGGATGTATCTAAAATTGAGGTATTCTCTGGGCAGAACTTCCGACGCTGGCAAGAACGTGTGTCTACTCTTCTAGACATGTATGAAGTAGCTATGGCTCTCTCAACTTGAAAACCTGACGAATCCAGTGTCAAACAAGTTGAAGATTGGACTTATGCAAACAAGGTATGCCGACACACCTTAATTAGTGCCTTGTCTAATGATTTGTTCGATGTGTATTGCTCATATAAGGAAGCGAAAGAAATTTGGGATTCGTTGATTCTCAAATATACTGCTGAGGACGTCGTCTGACAAAGGTTCATCATAGGGAGTTATTACCGTTGGGAGATGATCGAAGACAAAGACATAAAGACTCAAATCAACGAATATCACAAGTTACTTGAAGATATCATAGCAGAGAACATACTCCTGCCTGATGAGTTTGTTTCAGAACTTTTGATCGAGAAATTACCGTCATCCTGGACTGACTATAAACAACAGCTGAAACATAGACACAAGAAAATGACGCTTCAAGAGCTCCTTACACACATCATAATAGAAGACACCAACAGGAAGGAGAGTGCTACTGCAAGGGCCAAAGCTTTATCCGCAAAGGCAAATATGGTAGAAGACAAACCTGCTTTAAAAAGGTACGAGAACAAACCTGATCACAAAAGGAAAAATAACTTTCGAAATTCCCGTCCCAATGGATCTAACCCCGTCTTTAAGAAAAAAGGTAATTGCTTCGTATGTGGGAAGCCAGGCCATCATGCACCTCAATGCAGGCGCAAAGCAAGAAACGACAATCCTCCTAGGGCAAATATAGCCCAAGGGGAAGATGATACTATAATTGCGGTCGTTTCTTATGTAAATCTGATTACCAATGTGAGCAAGTGGGTGGTAGACTCTGGTGCTACCAGGCACATCTGTGCAAACAGGAGTGCTTTTACCTCCTACACTAGTGTAGGGGATGAAGAAGAACATGTTTATCTTGGTGATTCCAGGACAACTCCAGTCATTGGAAAGGGAAAGGTTATTCTAAAACTCACATCTGGGAAGACTCTGGCCTTGAGTGATGTGCTATATGTGCCCTCTATAAGAGTTAATCTAATCTCTGTAGCACTACTGGGAAAAGTGGGGGTTAAAGTGTCATTAGAATCTGACAAGATTGTAATGACAAAAAATAATGTTCTTTGTACTCAATATTTCAAAAATTATAAATGAATCATGTTCTTCTGCTTATATCGTTGACTCATATGATATGTGGCATGCTAGATTAGGACATGTGAATTCCTCATATGTTATGAAATTGCAACGACTAGGATTAATTAATATGCATGATAAACAAAGTGGTAAATGTGATGTATGTGTAGAATCCAAAATAACTAAGAAAACATGTTATTCTGTAGAACGTCAAACATAATTGTTAGGGTTAATTCATACTGATCTAGCTGATTTAAAACAAACCATGTCTAGAGGTGGTAAAAATTATTTTGTAACCTTTATAGATGATTTTTCTAGATACACCAAAGTGTACTTAATCAAACGTAAGGATGAAGCCTTTGATGTTTTTTTAACTTATAAAGAAGAAGTAGAAAATCAATTGAATAAGAAAATTAAGAGGATTAGATCAAATAGAAGTGGTGAATATGTTTTGTTTAATGACTTTTGCGTAAAAGAAGGTATTATCCATGAAGTAACACCACCATATTCACCTGAGTCTAATGGTGTAGCTGAAAGAAAAAATAGAACTCTTAAGGAAATGATGATGGCCATTCTTATTAGTTCTAATGCACCTGATAACCTTTAGGGAGAAACCCTTCTTACTGCATGTTTTTTACAAAATAGGATACCTCATAAGAAAACGGGTAAAACTCCCTATGAGTTATGGAGAGGGTATCAACCTAATCTTAAATATCTGAGAGTGTGGGGGTGCCTAGCTAAAGTAATGTTACCTGATCCTAAGAAAAGGAAAATAGGCTCTAAAACCTCTGATTGTATGTTCTTGGGTTATGTTGAACATAGTGCTGCCTATAGGTTTCGTGTTCTTAAAAGTGATGTGATTGAACATAATACTATTGTGGAGACAAAAAATGTTGATTTTTTTGAACATATATTTCCATTAAAGGTTAGTGATACATCTGAACAACCTATAGATACTTATAGTGATGCCATGAGTGAGGGTTTAAGAAGAAGTAAAAGGCAAAGGAAAGAAACTTCTTTTGGAGATGACTTTTATACTTATCTAGTGCTCTTGATGCAAAACAATGGAATAAGGCTATTAAGACTGAAATTGAATCAATTGAGAAAAATAATACTTGGACCTTAGTAGATTTGCCTAAAGGAGCAAAACCCATTGGTTGTAAGTGGATCTTTAAGAAAAAGTATCACCTTGATGGATCCATAAATAAATATAAAGCAAGATTAGTAGCGAAAGGTTTTACTCAGAAACCCAACATAGATTACTTTGATACCTTTGACCCTGTGACTAGGATTTCCTCTATTCGAGTTTTGTTAGCTCTAGTGGCTACTCATAAGCTAGTGATACATCAAATGGATGTTAAGACTACTTTTCTGAATGGTAAATTAGAGAAGGAATTTATATGACTCAACCTGAAGGGTGTGTTGTCCCTGGTCAAGAAAATAAGGTGTGCAAACTTTTAAAATCGTTGTATGGGTTAAAGCAAGCACCAAAACAGTGGCATGAAAAACTAGATAATGTGTTACTTTGTGATGGGTTTTCACCTAATGATGTTGATAAATGTGTGTACTCTAAATTTGAAAATGGTGAATGTGTCATTATATGTTTGTATGTGGATGACATGTTAATTTTTGGTACATGCATTGATATAGTCTCTAGAACTAAATTGTTTCTAGGATCTAAGTTTGAAATGAAAGACATGGGTGAAGCCAATGTGATTTTAGGTGTTAGAATCATAAGGAAGGGAGATAGTATATTACTATCCCAGGAACAATACATTGAGAAACTTCTTAGGAAGTTTGGATATTATGACTTTAACCCTGTGAGTACCCCTTATGATGCTAACTCTAAATTAATGAAAAATAGAGGAGAATCTATTTCTCAACCTCAGTATGCCCAGATAATTGGGAGCCTACTGCATTTAATGAGCTTTTCAAGACCTGATATTGCTTATGCAGTAGGTAGACTAAGTAGATACACTCAATGTCCTAATCAAGAGCATTGGGATGCACTTGGAAGGCTTATGAGATACTTAAGAGGTTCAATGGATTATGCCATTGAATATAGTGGATTTCCCGCTGTACTAGAAGGGTACAATGATGCTAACTGGATCTCTGATTTAGATGAGACAAAATCCACTAGTGGTTATGTATTCACACTTGGGGGTGGTGCGATTACATGGAGATCATCCAGGCAAACAATTATTGCAAGATCAACAATGGAATCTGAGTTTGTTGCTCTCGAGATGGCTGGTAGTGAGGCTGAGTGGTTGAAAAACTTCTTAGCAAACATTCCTTTAGGAATGAAACCAACCCCATCTGTATCTATACATTGTGATTGCCAATTGGCAATAGCTATAGCTAAAAACAAAAACTATAATGGAAAGAATAGATATATACAATTGAGACATAATCTGGTTAAGCAACTGCTAAAGAGTGGGACTATTTCCATTGATTATGTGAAGTCAGAACGGAATCTAGCAGATCCCCTGACAAAAGCCTGGGAAGAAATATGATTTTAGAAACATCGAGGGGAATGAGACTTAAGCCACTTGCAAACAAACAAGTGATAGTAACCCAACCTTTGTGATTGGAGATTGCATTAATAAGGTTCATATGGGTAAAAACAAGTCACTTGTTAGTTTTGATAGCACTAAATTGATTTTTTAAATCAATTATGTCCATTCCTATGGTGTGCGTGAAAGTGCTAAAGGCTGCATTTTTGAGAGGTTAAACTTTGTAAATTAAAATTCTATGTGGTGTAAGAATTTTAGTTTAAACAAAGTTTTAATGATTTTCATATCCTTTATAGGTAGTGTATGATTTGCAGCATACACTTGATGAAATCACCTATATGAGTGTCAAGTGGGGCCGCTTGTATGAGATCTTGGCATGATCTCTAGAGCACTCATGAATACTGGGCACGCGCATGGCCTAGTAAGCGCAACATAACGTTAACAGCAAGGATTGTGGGGGTGTATTGTGATCGATAAACCACTAACACACATCAAGTTTCTTTGGTTCATATAGCTCGCTATACCAACTACACTGTGTGTTAAGCTTATCTGTCTAGGACTGGTTCATATAGCTTGCTATACTAGCTCCGATGCATGTACATCTTATGAGACCCATAATTTATTCTTTCTTTCTTTTCTTATCTTTTGCAATATGTGGGAGTTTGTTATAAAATATTCTGTTTATTGCAAAGATTCTAAACGTTGCATGCCATTATTATCTCTGCTACAGTTTCAAGTTTTTAATAGAGGTGCATCCGTTTTGATTCTTGAACTTGAAAGTTGGGCTGCCATTTGTGTACGTTGCAAGAAAATTTTTACCGTTGCCATGCATTGAATTTTTCTCCATAAATGCTATGGATTTCAGCCCTTCACCATTCACCTCTCACACCTATAAATAGGTGGTTTTGGTGCTCTCCAAAACACACAATCTCTCAATCTTTTCCTTCTTTCTTCTAGCTCTCTTCTCTCTCATATTTCTTTCTTTCTTCTTTTGTCTGGGTTAAATACTCTTTCAAGAGTACTTGCTAGTTCTGAGATTCTCGGAAGATCCGAGAAGTTCCTGTTGTATCTTGGGGGGCTTGCACAACACACTGCGGATAAGTCCTTAAGGGTAGTGAATTTACACGCCTCAGGAAGTACCTTTTTTTCGTGATTTGTCAGTTATTTACAACACTTTTTCTGTTTTGGTTCAATTCCAGCTCGAATTTACCATTTAATCTCTGAATTCTGAGTCTAATGATGAAATTCTTCCTTCTCTGCGTCTTGGTGATAAATCCTCTAGGTTAAATTGAGATTTATGCCTCCTTGCAACTAGTTTGACTCCACCAAACTCAATTTCTTAGCAAAAAGGTAAGGGAAGCTAACTTTCACTAAAATTTCGAGTATATAGTATTCTTGAGTGCTGAATGGTATGATCCTTGTTTAAATCGTTGTTTGGAATTGCTTGTTGGTTGAAATTGGATTTTAAAATTGTTTTCGTAGCTCTGCATGTGAAGAACAATGTGGAATCCTGATACTCTCGCCTAGGCGAGCAGCTCTCGCCTGAGTGAAAGTATCAGAGAGTTACCTCTGCTATTGCGCGAGGTCTCACCTAGGCGAGCTGGGGTCGCTTGAGCGAGAGATCCTCTCGTCTAAGCGAACCAGTTTAGCCTGAGCGAGAATTCGCCCAGGTTTTTGGCTGCCCACTATATGGGGTCTCACCCAGGCGAGAGTAGTCCGCCTAAGCGAGATTACTCCCTAGCCTAGGCGAGATTCTCTAGCTTAAGCGAATCTCACTGCAGAGTTATGTTCTGTTCTTTGTTGTAGATGCTCAAGAGCCTTATTTAGTGAGATAATGTGATGTTTTCTTATAGTATGCTGGAGAACTGTGATTGGTGATGTATGTATATAATTGTATGATGAAAGTTTGAGGAATGGAATTGTGAAGGGATGTGATGGAACTAGGATTTTTCAAGGGAAATTCTAGAAGTACTTAGTGTATGTGTAAGCACTTAAGGACTCAGATTTGGTTGGCATCCTGACGCTCCAATAGTCCATTAAGACTCATGTAGAGTATAATGGACTATGTCGTGAGGAGTAGCAGGAGGTCCTAGTCTATGGACCCGATCAGTCATGGACGCGAAAGGGACTTACCTTGGGAGTAGTTGGGTGATAACCCCTTGAGCCCAAACTCTGCAGAGTTTGAGAACCTTCACAGGTGCAAGCCACCAAGAGATCCAATGTTGCTTACATAATCCGGATGTCGAGTCTAGGGTCATGTAATTGTATTGTTCTGTGTTGGATACTTAAATATCTATGATAAAGTGAAATTTCTTACTGATAATTATAATTAAATTACTTGATTTATATTGTTAGCTTACCCTTCTTGTCTTGGTTTGTCTTCTTTGTGTATGTTCTCTTTGCGATGATCACCTACGTTGTGGTGTGAGCAGGAAAGGATCAAGGAAAAGATACTCCCCTTCAGGACCAGAGTTGACCTGCTACTATAAGGCGTTTTGTAGAACTTTTGTTTTGTGTAGCTTGGGATTAAAGTCCCCTTTGGATTTTATATTTGGTCCCTCTCTAGTATAGACCATACTTATGCTTGAAAGTTCATATGGTTATTTTGGATGACTGTATTAAACTCGTGTATGGTTTATTCTAACTATCTGCTTGTTAAATCATGATATAATGTTTTGTTTAGTAGTTCGAAACTATTAAATGGGATGTTACAAATCTCACTTCTAAAACTTGTATTAAATAAAGCACATTGATTAAAAAAAACTATACATTATTTCACCGTTGAATAAACAAAACTAATAAAATTGAAAATGTAAAATAAAGCATAACTATTTCTATCATATTGCTTAAAGAGTCCAAATAAAATAATGCAGAAAAAAACAAAAAAAATATGGGAGACTAAAATGAAAAAAAGAAATTTATCGAAGATCAAAGTAAAATATAAAGCATCATTGAAAACCAAAAGTAAAAATACATGTGTTGCTAAATTTAATTATTATTAACGTGTCATTACGCATGTCAATGAAAACTAGATAAAAACATAAATAAAAAACTTAGGCTTAAATAGTCTTTTGGTCCTAGTTTTGGTCGACTTTTTTCACTTTGGTCCTACTTTTTAAATTGTTTTCAATTTGGTCCTACTTTTCGTTATATTTTTTCAATCAACTCCTTTCCGTTAACTCCGTCCAAATCATTAACGGATGTGAACAGTAACTGCCACGTGTCATCTTGTGATTTTTTTGATTTTTTTTTAATTTTTTTTTAATTTTTTTTTAATTTTTTTTAATTTTTTTTATTTAAAAAAAATGTACACGTGTCAAGCTTATATTATGCCACGTGTCAGAATTAGATTTTTGTATTCAATTTGGTCCTATTATTCGTTATTTGTTTTCAATTTGGTCCTAGTTTTTTTTTTTAAAAATTAACATTTTTTTCCTCTCCAAATTTAGACAAAATTTAATTTGTATATATTAAAATGCATATTTTTGTTAAATATTTTAATTTAGAATTAAATTTAGTTTAGAATTAAAACGAAAAAAAGCAATAACACCATTAATTTAATTTTTTTTTAATTTAGTATTTTTGTTCCTCTCCAAAGACAAAATACAATTTGTATATAAATGTTATATGAATATTCTTATTAAAATACATATTTTTATTAAATATTTTTAATTTAAAATTAGAGTTGGTTTAAAATTAAATATTTTTAACCTCTTAAAATTTTAAATTAATGGTGTTATTGCTTTTTTTCGTTTTAATTTTAAACTAAATTTAATTCTAAATTAAAATATTTAACAAAAATATGCATTTTAATATATACAAATTAAATTTTGTCTCAATTTGGAGAGGAAAAAAAATGTTAAATTTTTATAAAAAACTAGGACCAAATTGAAAACAGATAACGAATAATAGGACCAAATTGAATACAAAAATCTAATTCTGACACGTGGCATAATATGAGCTTGACACGTGTACATTTTTTTTAAATAAAAAAAATTAAAAAAAAAATTAAAAAAAATTAAAAAAAAATTAAAAAAAAAATCAAAAAAATCACAAAATGACACGTGGCAGTTACTGTTCACATCTGTTAATGATTTGGACGGAGTTAACGGAAAAGAGTTGATTGAAAAAATATAACGAAAAGTAAGACCAAATTGAAAACAATTTAAAAAGTAGGACCAAAGTGAAAAAAGTCGACCAAAACTAGGACCAAAAGAGTATTTAAGCCAAAAACTTATAACAAAAATAAAAAAATACAGTGAAAATCGTATCCAAAATCAAATAATTGTAGAACAATAAAAAATATTTAAAAATTAAAATAAATTGTGTATTATTACTTAGCGTATATAAATTAATGAATATTTTATTCCATGAAATTCAATATTTAAAAGGTTAAAATACATATTTGTTCCTTTTTTTTGTCATTTTAGTTTTAATATTGTTTTTTTTAATGAGATCCAAATTTTCATCTATTTTGTTTAATTTGTTTTTTTTCTAAAGTCGTTTAAATAATTAATGGTACAATAACTATCACGGGTCACTTCTTAATTTTTTTGTTTTTTGTTTTAATTTTTTTTATTTTTTAATTTTTAAAAAAATGTCCACGTGTCAATCTAACCGTGTGCCACGTGTTAGAATCAATATTTTATCTTCAATTTGGTCCTTATATTCATTATTTTTGTTCAATTTAGTCCTAATTATTTTAAATAAAGCAATTTTGTCCCTCTTCAAATTGAGAACAAATTTATTTTTTATAATGTTATAATTATGTTTTTATTAAAATTCACATTTTTATTAAATATTTTGATTTAGGGTTACAATTAATTTAAAATTATAACGAAAATTGTAAGGATGAGAACTAATTGTAAAATTTTAGATAATGGTGTTAGTTGTCATCCTTAAAATTTTCGTTCTAATTTTAAACTAATTGTAACCTTAAACAAAAATTTAATAAAAATGTGCATTTTAATAAAAATATCATTATAAGTTTTATATAAAAGTTAGATTTGTTATCAATTTCGAGAAGGATAACATTACTCAATTTTAAACAAAATTGTGACTAAATTAAACAAAAATAACGAATATGGGGACCAAATTGAAGATAAAACATTCACTATAACACGTGAGATGTTGCTAAATTGACACGTGGACATTTTTTTAGAAATTAAAAAAAAACAAAAAAAATGGAGTGACACGTGGTAGTCATTATTCATTATCGTTAATAATTTAAACAACATTAGCAAAAAAAGGATTAAATTGAACAAAATTGAGGAAAATTAGGACCTGATTGAACAAAAAAACAATTAGGATTAAAATGACAAAACTGAACGAAAATAGGGACCAAATATGTATTTTAAGCTATCTGAAAATGATGTAGTTTTGTTTTTATCAAATATTTTAATCAATATTCATGACTAGTAGATATGTCAAAATGGGTTCCAATCCATGAGTCAACCCGACTCACCATAGGTTCGAGCCAGGTTGGGTTGAGAAAAATTTAGTTTTTTTAAAAGTGGGTTAAACTCAACCCGACTTACTTAACCCACGGGTTAAACGGGTTGAAGGTGGGTTGACCCACTTAACCCACCAACATTTTTTTTACATTTTTTTTAAATTTTTTTTATAATTATTACTACTTCTAATTATATAGGTTCACAATTTCATATTTTTAAATGCTAGAATGTTGCTCAATAATATTTGATTTGTTTGAATGTATAATTAATTTGACTGTCAAGTTATATGCGTTGATACTTTAATCTTTAACTATAATCTTTATAGTAAATTACACAAACAACCGTCTTATAAACAATTTTTTCTAAATTAGCATAACAAAAATGTGTAGTTTTTCCATTTATATTTTGTTGAATAGCATGACAGAAAATGTGTGATATTAGCCATGTTTTCTTGGACCAGATGAACGCTTTCTTGGAAACAATTCATCATATATTGGTGGTGAGCATGATGAAGACATTGATTCTTGATTTTACTGTTATTGTCATCTCATGGGTTGCTTAAAAAATTATTTAAATATTTGAATACTTGAAACTAAATAAATAATTTTTTTGTGAGTTGGTGAGTCAACCTACTTAATCCACTAATTCGTGGTAGATTGAGGGGTTACAAAATTTCTGGCTTACTATAAAGTGGTCCGGGTTTGGTTCACTCATTTTTAACTCGACTCGTGGTGAGGCAACCCGTATGAGCCGGGTTGGCTCACTTCAACATGTCTAACTAGTGACGTCTAACTAACTAAAATTTCATGTTAAAAACAAGATGTAAACTTAAAAAGAGTGAAAGAATCTAAAATAACAAAAAATTGATTGTTCAAACTTGACAAATTCATATTTACATAAATTTAAAATATTTTAAAATTAAATTTAAAGGAGCTAAATAAAGCAGAAACTAAGTTCGAGTTTATAGCTCTTGTATCAAATTCTTTATATTTAGATCAAATATGTTTTATGTGAGAACTTATAAAATAGTATTTTAAGAGCAATAGTGTTTTAAAATAATGAGACTTTATTATTTTAATAATAAAACACTTAATTATAAATAGAAATTTTATGAAGGGATCTCATTACTTAAAAACATTTTATCTCTATAAAAATTCTTTTCTAATAGTCATGTACCTTCTTTCTAAGATATCTTACGCCTTGTTCATCTTTTAAAGGATCAAAGACCATAGGATTGTTTCTTGCGACAAACTGATCAAGATCTATCGATCAATTTCTTCATTTGGGTGAGTTAGATTTTTTCCATTTTCTTGTCTTCTCCGTGATATGGTTGGATATGGGATTTCTCACCTGCATGGTGTTGTGCGAGTGTTCTTTGAAATCTTTAGTGACTCATGTTCTTGTTTGGCATGGTAGAATTGTTTTGTTTTGGTCTCTATATGTAAAAAAAAAGGTTTTTGGAGTGTAGAAGGGGGTTTTACTGTTTAGGTGATGTAGGATTATCTTGTTCCTTTTAGAAGATTAATGAATATGGTGATGATTGATTAAGAAAACCAAGGAAATCCCCACTGGACATTAAGATAGCAAGCTATCTAGATGTGAAGGTTCCTTTCCAAGGTTCTAGAAAGGAGGAGGATGGATGGATAGAGAGTAAGAAACCAAAAGGAAAAACATATAATAGAATCAATATAAACCAAGAAGAGTAAAGAAACATAAAATGAAAAGCAAGGGAAAGGGGAGGAATGGTGTAAGACCCGGGAAAATTAATTAATTAAATAAATAATTAATTAATAAATGCGGGTAGAGGGGACGCCTTTATGACATTAATTGTTGATAATGTGATGTGGAAAAGTGAGAGCTCATGTGGTTGAGAGTACTTTGTTTGTGTGAGAGGACTTGGGTTCGAGTCTTATGTATGCCAATAATGTGTTGATGTTTTATTATTGATTTTAGAGATATGTATGATGATGTGATTGGTATTGTAAACTTATGTTGATTCATGTATATCATCAAATGTGATTTGGCATAGTGGTTGTGCTTTGGCCTTAGGAGTGGAAGGTCATGGGTTCAAACCTTGGTGGTAAAGCGTAAGCTTTATTTTTGCTAATTATTAGATGTGGCGTGAATGTGGAGGGGTAAGGAAAACCTAGCAGAAGGGTAACCAGTAGGTAATGAAAAATCACTCACTCACGGACTTGAATAGCCATTAAGCCCACACTAAAGCCAATCCCATTTTATTTTTATAACCCATTTTAAAGGCACTTATAAAAGCAAAAATTTAGGTAAAGGTAAGGGTTTTGGCAATTGTGGTGGACTGCTGGAGTGAGAATCACGAATTTGAGAGTAAGAGTGGAGAGTGTGCAACGGCTGTACCAAGAGGGAGAGCGCGAATCCAGAATTCCCCATATCAAACTTTAATCCAATAATCCAGGTTAGGGGAGCTGTATTTTAAGTGTGTGAATTTTATGATGTGAATTGTGGTTCTGTGTTATTGTTGCCTTGATTGGAATATGATTGTGGTGAAATTAGGCATGTATAATCTGAATACTGAATGGGCAGAATGGTTATGGGTTAATGAAACTTTTGTGCTTTGTGTATTGGGTGCCAAGAAAATAAGGGTTTTGGGTAATGGAAAATGTGGATTGTGCTTTTACTGGATTATTGGGATTATTTCGGGTTGTATTATGTGCACATGTTTGGGTGTATGATTTTCCATTTGTTAGCATGAATTCGAGTGTGGTTTGGCATGAATTTGGATGGTTGGTGTGCGTAAACAGAGGGAAACTCTACAAGTCTCGCCCAAGCGAGGTCATCTCGTCTAAGCGAGAGTTGCAGAACCTCGTTTTTGCCCTTGTGCTGCGTTTCTCGCCTAGGCGAGTGGTTTCAGGTTTGAGCGAAAGACACTCTCGCTTAGGCGAGAGTGGCTCGCCTAAGCGAGATAGCAAGGAAGTGTGCTCATGTTGAGCGCGATTTCTCGTCCAGGCGAGGTTTTATGGGTTTTGAGCGAACCAGAGTCTCGCTCAGGCGAGATGGCCTCGCCTAAGCGAGATGTCTTGGTCATGTTTTGGTGTTTTGCTTGTGTTTTAGCCCAAGCGAGATAGGAAGGGGTATTCGGGCGAACGTGCGGCTCGCCCAGGCGAGAGGATCTCGCTTGAGCGAGATGACGTGTTTTGGTTGTTGAGTTAAACTCGCTCAGGCGAGGTGGACTAGCCTAAGCGAGATTGAGGGTCTAGTTTGGGCGAGGGGTCCCTAGCCCAAGCGAGTTTATGCGGTTCACTAAGTTTTTATGTGTTTGTGAGTGTGGTTGATTGTCATACCATGAGTAGATTGTATGTGCATGTGTTGTGGTATGTGGGCTTGAAGGACTAAGTCCATTAGAGGTCTGGGATGTGCTCGGTGGTTGGACACATGATGGGCATGGAACTGGTTGAGTTTCCATCGGCTACTATTGGGCGAGGAGTCCTTAGTATGGTGATTGCATGTGTCGAGCGCACGATGGGCAAGGAACTGTGATGTTCCCGTCGGCTACTATTGGGCGAGGAGTCCATAGTATGGTGATTGCGTGCGTGCCAGGGTCCAAGTATGAGACTTGGATGTTTATACTACAGGCGAGGAGTCTGTAGGGCAGGACTATGAGCGGGATAGGCTAATAGGGTTGGACCACGAAAGAGTTAGTTTCGTGGGAGCACAGGAAAGTCCCAAGACCTAGTTCATGCATATGACTCATGAAGGACTATGAGGTCATGGTTGGGTGATTTGGAAATTATGGGTTTTGTACTTATATGATTTGGGTAGGGAAGCATATTTATTTCAGATATATCTGTTTATGTTTTATTGTGCATAGCTCACCCTATCTGTGTGTGTGTGGCGATGATCAGATATCTTGTTATCCGGGAGCAGATGATTTGACAGGTGAGCCAGGAGACGCTTAGACTCGGAGCGTAGGCTAGCTTGAGGATTTTTGTACATGTATTTTTATTTTGGTTTTTGAGATAATTATGTAATCATTTTCGGGAGCCATTGGATTTTATTTCAGTTTTATATGTATGGACTCCTGGTTTATGACAGTTATTTTAAAGTTTTAAATTTCCCGCATTTTTGGGAAATAGTTATAATCGGTATTTATTTTGATTGGAATTTTATTTATTAAAAATTAGTAATATTCCTTAGGGATGTTACAAATGGAGGATTCACGCCACTACAAGGCTAGGCTAAAAGAAGCCATGGTAACCTTGAAGATGAGTGGTGTATGTTGCCACACTTTCTAAGGCAAGATAAGGCTTGAAAGAACTCCACTCCCTAAGGAGGAAGACTCTCACATAAGGTTGAAACACAAAGTGTATAAATTCTCCAAAATGTTCAACCCCTCTACAAGTGTTAGAGGTCCCCTTAAATAGACAAGTCTAGGGGCCCCTTAGCAAAACAACTAAGTTAAAGGATTACAAAAGAAACCTAGCATGTTCTAGAAAGTAGGTCATCTTAGGGTGCACATGGGTGAATTTTCGTCCAAGCCATCTAGGTGGCAAGTCTTCATGGCCAAGGCTCCAAATGAGGGTTCTAGAACTTGCTAGAAGACTTGGTGTCCAAGGTATATGGGCCTCTCCTTTCTAGATGCTTATAGAAAGTCTTGTTCCTTCTCTCTCTTCCTTAGGATACCAAGTGTCTCCTATGTGGTCCTCCTCCTTTCTTATTCCTACAAAAGCAAATTAAGGAATTTATTATCATGTTGGTTTAAGGTTAAGCTAATCTTTTGAGTCAACAAGTCAACCCAAAGTCAAGGTCAACAAGTCAACTTAAAAATAGTCAACCAAGCCAACTTAATGGAATTTTAAACTAAAGAAAATAAAAGCAAAGGAAGGGATCAAGGAACTCTCTTTCTTTTAAGCATATGCCATGGGCCATCATCATTGGTAGGGATCAAGCCTTCATCATTCTCCCCTTGTTGGAGAGAATTTGACCTCAAATTCTTGAAGTCTTTGTTAATGTAGGATGACTTGAGTTGATGATAACTTTCTTCATCTTTAATGATTCCATCCCTAGTCTTGGAGATGCCCTCTTTCTTTGCAATGCCACTCTCCCTTTCTTGCTTGTGTTTTTGTTCATCTCTCTTGGTTTGGGAAGAGAATGAAGAGTGGTGTTGCACCTCTTGCTTTGAAAAACTCTTTTTGTAGGCAAGTAACTCCTTGGTTAAAGCTTGTCCCCTTTCTTTTCTTTGTCATCTTTTATTTTATTTTTGTCCTCATTTTCTTCTGGAGGTAGGATTGTGAACTTCTTTCCTAAGAAGAATAAAACATAGGTGTTTGCATGGCCATCATAAACAACTTTTCTATCAAATTGCCATGGTCTACCTAGCAAAATATGGTTGCCTTCCATAGGCACAATGTCACATAATACCTCATCCTTAAAATTTCCAATTGAAAAGTTAATGAGGACTTGTTTAGTTACTTTTATTTCTTCTTCCTTAAGCCATGATAGCTTGTAGGGTTTGGCATGAGGAATGGTTTTCAAGCCAAACTTGTCCACCACCATTGGGCTAGCCATATTTACACAACTTCCACTATCTATGATGAAGGGACATATCTTGTCATTGATAAGGCATCCTCCATGAAAAAGGTTTTGTCTTTGAGAAGGATCAAGTTCTTTGGGAACTTGCCCTAGTTGGCGCCTTACCATTAACAATCCACATTCAAAGGGTTTAGTCCTTTCAATTAAAGAAGAAGAGGTGTGGTAAGAAGTACTTTGGGGGGAAGGGGAAGAAAAATGTTCACTCTCTTCGTCACTCTTCTTTAAGATCATTGTCCTCTTGATTGGGCAATTCAAAGCAATATGTTTATACCCCAAACATTTAAAACATTTAATGGAACTTGATCTTTGAGAAGTGGAATGGTGAGTGTGACCACTTTGTGACTTATTTTTACTTGATGGTGCTTGGTGAGATTTAGAAGGAGATTTATCATGTTTCTCTTTAGCTTTTCCCTTCCATGAGTGACTATAGTAGTGGTTGGGTGAGTAACTCTTCCTTGCCCTATTCTTTCTTTTCAAATGAGTTTCAATCCTAAGGACAAGTGTGAAAACATTTTGAAGAGTGGAGTACTCATACAACTCTACTTGGTCTTGTATGTCTCTCCTAAAACCATTCACAAACCTTTTTATTTTTTCTTTGTTAGTTTCTTTTATTCTAACCCTAAACATTTGAGACTCTAATTCTTTAAAGTACTCACTCACACACATAGGACCTTGGTGAAGCCTTTGGAGCTTCAAAAGAAGTTCCTTCCTATAGGAGGGAGGAACAAATCTAGCACGCATAAGAGTTTTAATGTACATCAAGAAGCTGCGGGTGGCCCTTGGTCATAATTTTTACAAACTTTATGCCACCAAGTTTTGGCATACTCAAAAAATCCTAACACTACTAGATCAACTTGTGTTTGATCCTTTACATTGTTTTCATTGAAAATTTGTTCCACTTCAGCTTCCCAATCAAGGTAGATTTTGGGATCACATCCACCATAGAACTTAGGAATCTTTGGAGTTTCCTTCTTTTGTGTTGGTTGGTGCCTAGAATGCTCTCTTTTCTTAGCCTCTCTTTGGAATGGTTGCAATTGTTGTTGAATTTGTTGTTGCATTTGTTTCTTGTAAACTTGAAGGGTTCTTTCTTGTTGTTCTCTATCTTCTTGTCTCTTAAGCTCCATTTCTTGTAAGATTTTACCAAGCCAACTTAATGGAATTTTAAAGGTTTAATTATGCCTTTGGTCCCCATTTTGGAGTCAAAATCTCAAAATGGTACCCAAATTTTTAAAAGTCTCAAAATGGTTCCCTTTTTTGTTGAAACGTCTCACGTTTGCCCTTCCCGTTAAGTTAAGGTTGACGTCGTTAGAGGGAGTGCCACGTGTCAGTTCCTCAATTTTTTGAATTTTTTTATTAGTTTTTTTTTTAATTTTTTTTATTTTTATTTTTTTTTGAATTTTTTTAAAAAAATCAAAAAAATTGCCACGTGTCAAGCTGTCATCGTGCCACGTGGCAGTGACAGTGACACGTGTCAGTATTACGCCACGTGTCATTTTGTTAGTCTCAATTTGGTCCCTTTATTTTAATTTGTCCCAATTTAGTCCCAATTTTTGTAAAAATGAGCAATTTTGTCCCCCTTCAAATTGAAACAAAATTTAATTTTATATAAATGTTATACCAATATTTTTATTAAATTTGATATTTTTATTCAAATTGATATTTTTATTATATATTTTTAACATAGCTAAGTTTACTTAAAATTATGTTTCACATTCAACTTTACTTAAAATTGTTTTCAAATTTTAAATTTATATGTGTTTTATTGTAACATGAACTAGGTAATTTATGATTTTTTTTTCTATTAACATTATATTCTATTAACAACTTTTAAACAATTTTAAATAAAGTTCAATGTAAAATATTAATTAAATGAACTTAATTTGGTTAAAAATATTTACTTGAAATATCAATTTTGATGGAAATATTTGTGTACATTTATACAGAAATTAAATTTGATTTCAATTTGGAGAGGGACAAAATTGCTTCATTTTTACAAAAATTGGGACTAAATTGAGACAAATTAAAATAAAGGGACCAAATTGAGACTAACAAAATGACACATGGCGTAATACTGACACGTGTCACTATCATTGCCACGTGGCACGATGACAGCTTGACACGTGGCAATTTTTTGATTTTTTAAAAAAAATTAAAAATAAAATTAAAAATAAAAAAAAAATTCAAAAAAAAAATTAATAAAAAAATTCAAAAAATCGAGGAACTGACACGTGGCACTCCCTCTAACGGCGTCAACCTTAACTTAACGGGAAGGGCAAACGTGAGACGTTTCAACAAAAAAGGAGACCATTTTGAGACTTTTAAAAATTTGGGTACCATTTTGAGATTTTGACTCCAAAATGGGGACCAAAGGCATAATTAAACCAATTTTAAACTAAATAAAATAAAAGCAAAGGAAGGGATCAAGGAACTCCCTTTCTTCTAAGCATATGCCATGGGCCATCATCATTGGTAGGGATCAAGCCTTCATCTTCAAGGCTTGTAAGCAACCTAGTTAAGGTAAGGGAATCTAATAACTATCTGTGTGTATGAATTTATAAAATTGATTGTGTACCAGATGAAATGTTGTAATTATTTGATCAATCTGAATTGATATGTATGATTTGGTGTAAATTGATGTGCTGTGTATATGACTTGATTCTTATTTGTGTCGCAACCTAAATCGCGATAGGATGGTGAACTAAAAATAAATTCATTCATTTGGTAAAAGATATTTCAATTCGCCACCATAGTTTAGTTTGGAAAACTATGGAAAACCATAAAAATAAAATAAAGTCTGCGAAAACCAAATTTAAGGTCTGGGAGTTGGTTATGCGTAAGGAAGGTATTAGTACCCTACAACACCCGCCCAAAGGCGGTACCTTTACTTAAATTTGCAAAAGAGATGTGTTTATTTTATAATATTTATTTTTCCAAAAATAAGAAATAAGAAATTATTTAACATACATATTTTTTGATTATAGACAAGGATTAACCTTGGTCCTACGTATTCTCATTAAAAATGAGAAATCAGAAGTACGTAGTTTTTTATAAAAAAAATTAATTTTAATTTTTAAAGTTATCTTTTGACATTTTTGAAAATGAGTTGTGTGCGGTCGATTAGACACCAAAATATTTTTATGATTTTTTTATTTAAAAAAAGAAGTATCGTGCGACGTGAGCAGTCAATTAGACACCAAAATATTTTTATAATTTTTGTATTATTAGAAAAAAAGTGTCGTGAGACACAAGCGGTTGATTAGAGACCAAAATATTTTTATCTTTTTTTTGTATTTTTAAAAAGAGAGTGTCGTGCAATGCGAGCGGTTGATTAAACACCAAAACATTTTTATAATTTTTGTATTTTTAAAAAGAGTGTGTTGTGCGACACAAGTGGTCGATTAGATACTAAAAGGAAAAAAAGAAAAAAAACTTCAAATTTTTATTTATTCTTATTTTTATGATTTTTGAAAATTATTTTATTTTTTATTTCAATTTAAAATATTTTTATTATTTTAGAAAATGAAGTGATTGAAATTTAGATTTAATAAGAAAATGGTAAAATTGGAAATAGAAAATAGAAGTGCATAAATTAGTATGTGGGTGCAACAAAAAAAACTATACACGTGGGAATGAGGTTATTACATGTGGTGCATAAAGTAAACGCATCTTAGTCTAAAAAATAAGATTAAAGGATTAAGGTGTGTGCTTAGTGAAAACATAGGTACATATAGTAAAATTAAACTAAATGCAAGGGTTATGGGGTTATTACATTGGGGAGTGCATAAATTAAATAAATAAACAAAACCCAAATAAAAACAATGGTGTGCAAATTAAATTGAGGGGTGCATCCTGAAACAATAGAATTAGTTACTTAATAGAGGTATACAAATCAATTATGGGGTGCAAACAAATAATAATGGCTAATTAGTAGCAAAACTTTGGCCCTCCTACACCATTCTATCGCATGTGCTAATAAGAAATACTAACAGAAGGGGGCTTCTCCCTACACCCCCAAACATTCTTCTGTACCCCCAAAAATGACATTATTGACCCTGTTAAATTTTTTACCTGTCTCGGTGGTTGAGAGAATTAAACTAAATTTACTACGCCTGGTATTTACTGCAGCGCTGCACCCCCAATTCCTCTATTCCGTTTTCTTTCTTCTGCTTCCCCGTTCTCGTTATTCTCTACTCTTTCCAGTCTGTCCAGTGGTCCCAACTTTCCCTCTCTTTCATTTGAAAGTGCTATCTTCAGTGGTGGTGGTCCTTGCTTTCCTTCTCTAAAGTCGTAGCGGTGGTCCTGCTTCATCTGCTCCAAACTCATTGCTCCAAGGCATCCACACGTGGTTCAAATTTCTTAAAGCTTTCCTCGTTCTCTTCCACGTTGTAGGTTAGTATTTCTTGATGTTTTTATTAATGGTTTGTTGGAATCTTTGTCTGTTGCCATGTAGTTGGATATTTCATTTTGTGATCATTAGGGATGTCGAGATCCGTTTCAATAAAATATGAAACGAATGTGGACATCCGTTTGGTATTTTTTGTGTTTTTTTACTGAAACAAATGTTGAGATCCGTTTTAGAAAGATGTGAAATGGATGTCGACATCCGTTTCATTATTTTCTGGGTTTTTCACTGAAACGGAAAAATTTAATGAAACAGATGTTGACACCTGTTTCACACTTTTCTGAAACGGATCTCGACATCTATTTAGTTTTTTTTTTTACAGATGTCACTACGATGCATGCGAGGCAAATGAAGCATTGAGAATCAATTTGAAGTTGAAGTATAAAGGTTGAAGTGCAGGTGGTGACAGTGTAGGTTGGAGTGCAGGTGGTGATTATATAAGTTGAAGTGTTGTCTTTGACTGTGTTATGTGGGTGAGGTAGTGTGCGTTGTGTGCGTGGTGAGAGAGTGCACCAAGTGTGGTTCTAGTGTGTGCGTGAGTGAAGTGAGGTAGTGTGTGTTGTATGCGTGGTGAGAGAGTGCAGTGAATGAATGTGGTTTTAGTGTGTTTGTGAGTGAGGTGCAGTGGTGTGCGTGAGTTTGTGAGGTAGTGTGTGTTGTGTGCGTGAGTGAGGTGTAGTGTGCATGAGTTTGTGAGATGGTGTGTGTGTGTGCGTGGTCAGAGAGTCTAGTGAGGTGTAGTGGTGTGCGTGAGTTTGTGAGGTGTGTGATTATATTAGTGTGTTCGCTTCATTGATTGTGTTGGTTTCTTTTGGTTTGCATTAAGGATCAATTTTTTATCATTGCATAAGTTGCTTATCTGCTTGCCCTTAATTAGATTCTTTGACGTATTAAAATATTTTTTATTTATTATAGCTCATCATGGAAGATCATCATTTTAGTTATTTGAGTTTCTTGGATTCTCAAGTGGATTCTCATGTTAATTGTAGTCTCATGTCAGACTTTTCCGATTTCGTTCATGATATCTGCGAACAAGATTATACATCTCATTTCACAATTGATGATATCTTCCCAACACGTGAATATTTAATTAAGTGGGTTAGAGGGGTTGCTTTTAATCTTAGATTTGTTGTTATTATTCAGATCAGATAAATATAACGGACAACCAGGAAGAAAGACCCATGTATTATTAGGTTATGAAAGAGGTGAAAAATATAGAAAATACAAATGTGATGCAGAACCGAGTTTATCTGCGAAAAGAAAATGTGACTGTCCCTTTAGATTGAGAGGCAAACACATCTCTCAAGGGGAGGGATGGGTGTTAAACGTAAAATGTGGTTACCATAATCACGATGTCTCATGTACTCTAGGTTGTCACCCCTATGCGGGTAGGTTGAAGTCCGTTGAACACTCGTTGCTTGTTGATATGACTAAAAGTCAAGTAATACTTGCAAATATACTTCTCACTCTCAAAGAAAAAGATGAGTGTAATGTGAAAACTTTGAAAAAGTCAAGTAATACCTGCAAATATAGGTACAAATGTTCAATAAGAGGTTCAAGGACCGAGTTACAACAGTTAATGTTGATGTTGGAACGTGATCACTATATCCATTTTAGTAGATGTCTTGATGATTTTGATGTGGTTAGCGATCTGTTCTAGACCCATCTTGATGCTGTGAAGTTATTAAATTCATTCAATATTATATTCTTAATGGATAGTACTTACCAAAACCAACAAATATCGGTTGCCATTGCTTGAGATTGTTGGTGTGACCTCAACAAAATTAACTTTCTCAACCGCGTTTGCATTTTTATCCAGTGAAAAGCAAAATAATTTCACTTGGGCTCTTGAAAGGCTAAGAGGTCTATTTATGACGTCTGAGGGTGGTCCACAAGTCATTGTAACTGATAGGGATCTCGCTCTAATGAATGTTGTTGGCATTGTGTTCCCTGAGTGTTATAATCTTCTATGTCATTTCCATATTCAAAAAAATGTGCAGGCAAAGTGCAAAATGTTAATGAATTTTGTTGATGCATGGGATATTGTACTGCAAGCATGGGAGAATTTTATAGACTGTAAAGATGAGTTAAAGTTTAACGATTGTGTTAATCGTCTTGAGCTTGTTTGCCAGTCATGGCTTGTATTCTTTGAATATGTTAATGACTCATGGATCATTCCTTACAAGAAATACTTTGTCAAGGCATGGGCGAACAAAGTTATGCATTTAGGGAATACAACATCAAACAAGTATGTTTGCATCTTCTTATTAATTCACTTTTTTTATTAATGGTTTATATGATTCCATGTATAAATTGTACCAGGGTTGAGTCTACTCACTAAAGCCTCAAGAAAGTTCTTGGAAGTAGTATGGGAGACCTTTGTTCGTGTTGGGATGAAATTTACAACATTATTATCTTGCAACATAACGAAATCAAGGCGTCTTTTGAAAGAGGTATTAATCTGATGAGTGACTCTTACAAGGCAATGAGTTATAGAAGATTAGTGGGATATGTTTCTAGATCTACCTTAGAACTCCTTGCTCCAGAGTTAGAAAGAGTTAAGAAAATTGGATTCCATGCTAGTCATTGTGGTTGCATTCTTAGACAGACTTATGGTCTTCCATGTGCGTGTGAATTAGCACGATATGACCCTGGGATGATTCCTCTCCAAGAAATTCATGTCATGTGGACTAGGTTGACCTTCTCAAATGTGTCCTTTTCACAATCCGAAGGGCAATTATCAATTCAAAGGGAGGTTGATCTACTACTTAATCTTTTCAAAGAAGTTGACATTGCAAGAAAAGTCACCATCAAACATAAATTACTTGACATAGTTTGCCCTTCGATGACATCAATGTTGCCGCCAGCGAGTAAAATTAAGACGAAGGGTGCACCTAAAAGTCATCGATCAAAGAAGTCAACGAAACGTGATCCCTCATATTTTGAGCATGTTGACGCCTTCATTGAGTCATCAAGACAAGACACGTGCAATTCAAGAAAAGATAATACATATGCTAGATCAGTTCAATATAGTTTTTAAGACTTACATAGTGGATGTTATAGATGTAGTGGCAGATGGTCATTGTGGGTATAAATGCATTGCTGCATTGCTGGGTATGGGTGAGGAGTCATGGCCTCTAATCAGACATGATTTATACAAAGAACTTAGTCAATGGCGAGATGAATATGCAACATTTGTTGGAAACTATAACCGTTTGGAAGAACTGAGAAAGTCTTTGCTAGTTCATTCACCATTAGGGGTATGACTTTTACACACTAATGTTCAAACTTAATTATTAAAAGTTTTTTATGATTTTGTTTGATTATAACCTAATTAATTATGTACAGGCTAATCGAGACAAGTGGATGACTATACCGGACATGGGATATGCGATTGCTAATCGATATAATGTAATCCTCGTGTGTTGTAATCGGTTCAGAATATGACAATATTCCCACTCCGTACATCCCCACTTATTTCACAAAGTCAGCATCGAATATTTTGTATCGGACATGTTTACGGTTCTCATTTTGTGCAGGTATATTTTTTTTTTATTTTCAAAGAACTTTATTTCTTTATTGACTAATTAGATCTTTATAGGTTCGTCTACAAGAAGGTTGTCCATTACCGATGGTGGATATCATATCATCTAGCAATTGTTAGCAAAGGCAAAGGGGTGGGCATCATTTTATGGAGATAGGATGCAAGCATTCGTAGATTTACACGTAGTAGATCGTAGTTATATAGATCTAATGGAAGACTGATATTTTTTATTTGTATTAAATATTTGACTGTTGTTGTTTATTTTAGGAAATTTCATATTATAATGTACTTTTAAAAAATATGTTTGTAATTATTTTACTAATATATAAAATACTAACTCCTCTAACCAAGGGACAAATATATTTTGGCCTTATTGCTAAGAAAATAGATGTTTGAATTTGTAATCATATATAGATGAAATTATTGAATATAAAATCCAATAAAAATGTAAATTGTAACATGACATACAAATATAAAATAAATCGTTTATCATCCGCTAAAGACCGTTGACAATGCGTTTCATGGTACCCTGCGATAATACCAAGTTAATTTAAATATTTAAGTTACTAATAATATAAACAAATAAATTTGTAACATACCAATAAACCACCAGAAGATGATGACTCTGACGTCCTCTGAATTGGTATGTCATTTGGCATATTCCGACGTAGTCGAGGTATAACCACAAAGCTGGGTCGGTCGGCCTCAACTCTGCGTAAAATGTAAGGATGAGAGACCCTCCTAAACCATTGCAAATATCCATCCGAACATGAAAAAGGAGTTGGTGCGGCTACCACCTGAACTACGACAAACCATTCATGGTCTTTCCAACGATCATCAATAGTCGCAAAGTCCAACATGGGAAGCGAACTCGGCATCTTGGAATAAGCTGCATGAAACCAAATTGTCGCAACACACGCTCTGACAGATGCAGTGTACGAGGATACCAAGCCCGAGGAAGCCAAAAAACATGGCAGATACAACAAGTGGTCGACCAGCCCTATGTGCTACATATGGGTTTCAAATGACCCCATCATATGTCAAGGCATCCAACTGGACTCTAACATCAGCTATAGCGGAAGTAGCGCGTCCAGTGACATAACGTCTAGCATGGGGTTCGATCTCCACATATGTATCACGTAATTGCTTCCTTCCCAATGCAAGGAAGTGCTCATATATCCAAGCTTGTATCAAATAACATTTCATTTAACTATTGTGATATAAAAAAAATAAGTAAAATATTCAACAAAATGTAATATAAAAGGTACCTGTAGAAGAGGTAGATATCCAGGTAATTGCTTTGTATTTGCAAAGCTAGCATCTCCTAGTTGCTCATATAAGTAAACAAGAGCAGCAACTCCCCAAGCATATCTACGACATGTAGGGAGATCTCTAAAAAGCTCGAGGTAATGGGTACGAACATAGGTGGCACTTTTATTAGCAAATATCGTGGACCCTACAAGGTGCAAAAGATATGCACGTGCAACAAACTCCCATAGCTCGTTATCACAACAGCTTCTATACAAGTTTCTCAACCAACTAAGTCTGACTTGTCCACCCCGACTTTGATTCAACTCATTGGAAGTCATAGCCCGATCAACACCGAGAAGTGTCATCATAATCTCGAGTGAATCTTCATATTCAAGATTTTCAGTGGAGCAAAACTCTCCAATGATGGGAAGATGAAGGAGTGACCAAACGTCATATAAAGAGATGGTCATCTCACCAATTGGTAGATGAAAAGTATTAGTCTCGGGATGCCATCTTTCCACGAAACCCAATATTAATCCAGTATTGGGATATTCGTATAAAATATTGCACAGAGGCGATAATCCAGAAGATACCACAAAAGGTAGAACAGAAGGGTGAGGACGTCCTGAATTTTTCACTTTTTTAATATGGAAGACTAGTTTCACAACTCGATCCTAAGAACAAAAAATATAAAATAATTAAAATACACAACAACAATAAAATAAAACTTATAAAAATTTCTTACTAACCTGACCCTTCCATATGATACGTGCAACATGATCCTGATACTGAGTCAATAAAGATGTATCAAAGGGACCATCTGGAAATCCTGCACCATCGTGGCCAATCCTCTGCTCCTTGTCTGAGCAACATTGAAACCTTGATGCTCAACAACATCATCCTCAACAACATCAGCCTCATTCTGACCCCTTTTATGAGCAGAAGTGGTCGGTCTCCTTCATGCACCATGTGCAGAACTCTGGCGTGCATCATGTGAACCACGTCTAGATATATTTTCTCTTGTCCTAACCATATCTATAATTCAAAGTTTCAAATTTTCAAATTGTCAAGTAACCAAATATAACAACACGCAAACATAAATCACGAAGAAACACAAAACAACGTGATTATGATTATGGTTCGTATCACTCCATCAAAGAAACAACAAAGCCTCATGCACTCATCTTTCCTTTTTTCCTCCATATAAACCTCTCCTTTTCTCTCCTTTCACTCTCTTCAAATAGTGCATACCGATAGTGCAGAAACATAAAAAACATTCCCTCGTTCCAAGCCTAGATATATTATCATTAGCTTCACCACCTTACTTCCACCTCATTCATTCAACCAAAATAGTTATCTTGACCACTTGTTGAGCTCGAGGCATTCCCTCAATATATAAAATAAATAAAATAAAAAGTAAATTAAAAAAAAAACATGAAACGGATCTGAAATGGATGTCGACATCCGTTTCAGACTATTAAGAAATAGATGTCGACATCCGTAACAGTGCAAAATTAAAAAAAAAACTGAAACAGATGTCAAGATGCGTTTCAAACATTTGGGAAACAGATGTCAACATCCGTAACGATGAAAAATTAAAAAAAAAAACTGAAACGAATGTTGAGATCCGTTTCAGACTTTTGCGAAACCGATGTCGACATCCGTTTCGTTAAAAAAAATCATCAAATGGATGACGAGATCCGTTTCAGATTTTTATGAAACGGATTTCGACATCTGCAATGCTCATTTGCATTGAAAAAAAATTCGTTTGGCATAAACCTAAATCAACAGATAATAAGCATTGATCTATTGCATAATCATTCCTAAAATCAAATAAAATATAGATACATGGTATAGAATAACTTAACTGGATTATATTCCTTGGCAATGGAGTGTTGGCAGTGTTGAAGTGTTGAAGCGTGCAAGAATATGGAGCCAATTAGAGATGCAACTGGAGAGAAAAGGTGTGCAAATATAAATGGGAGAAAAGGGGACCCAACTGCAAAAGGAAAAGGAGAGTGTGCGAAGGGAGAAGAGTGTGCAAGAATGTGGATGGTGGAGGACGAAGAGAAGAAGTGAAACCCTAATAGGTTGTTGTTGTTAGGTCAAATACGAAGAAATAACGCTGCTGCTACTGCTAGGTCAAATATTCGTTCCTTTAGGGTGTAAGGGTGCAGGGAATCTGATTCCTTTTATTGGGGTACGTTTTGGGTGTGCAGAGGAGTATGTGGGTTTTGGGGGTGCAGAGGGGTCTGTGGTGATACAAAGAGAGAGAGAGTGAGTGAGTTACTTTTAGTTTTTACCGTGGGCAAACATGGAAATAAATGTATTTTTGGGGGTACAGGAGAGATAGTTGGAAGTGTAGGGAGAAGGTCCCCTAACAGAAATGTGAATAGAAAGTAATTAAACTTTAAAACACTAAAAACTAACATACGCATAGTTCTAAATTTATGCATTCAATCCTTAAAAGAAACACGAGTCTCACCTCTACCATTTTTGCATGAATTAGAATATATTGCCTTATATTTTTTTACGAACATGTATATGATTTTTAAGAATGATTCGATCAACATCCTAACAAACAAAATCAAACCCATGGATAGCCAAAATATACATCCCTACCGTTCAAATATTTTCCAGGTTCAAATGTATACCCCTACCAATAACATCCATTCTCCATGGAAAATCTCAACTAAAACAGCCACCCTCAAGTTCAATCTAATGCAAACACCACATACATTTGAAGCTAATGCAAGCATAATTTTCATTCTAAGATAACCATGACCCGCACACACCTTTGAAATAGTATTCCTAAACCAAATCTATAAATTACCACCAAATATGAAACATCAACATACAAAGCCCAAAAATGAAATCTAAATTCAAAACCCTAATAAAATATCATAGTGATTTCACCATTCAACACCGGGACAAAGAAAAAAAAGAAAAGAGCAAGCCAACATAAAAAAAAAAAATCAAAGCATAAAAAAAAACATAAAGAAGTGAGGAACCTAGTTAGTGTAGGCAACAAAAGTAGTAGGACCGAGATAGAGACAATGTAGAGGTTAATGTCAAAGGAAGGTCGGAAACAAAGATCCCAACACAACAATAGATGTCCCTTCAATATTAACGTGCTCTTTCAAAAAATCATTGAAGTTAACACGCGGTTATAAAATACTCAACTATTCTCGCTTCTTATGTCATGAACCACAATTTTATTTTTTATTATTATACTTTTTAATTTTATTTTAGGATATAAAGCAAAACAGTGGTGTGAAAGGAAAACAATGGGCCATTGAGCCCAATTAGTTAACAAGAGGTGCACAAACTAAAAACAAGGGGGTAAGAAGACAAATTAATTAGGCTACCAACTCACTATAAAAAAGAAACATGAAAAAGAAAAGAAAATAAACAGAAACATTCAAAAACTGAATTATTTTTTTTTATTTTTCAAACAATTCTATTTTGATTATTTTTGTATTTTACTTTTATTTTTTATCTAAGAACAAAAAACCTCTTTAAAATTTCTTTTAAACATAAATTAAAGAAACTTTTTTTAAAACATTTTTAAGCAAATTTAGTTTTACTCCTTTTTTATATAACACTTTTATTTTGCTATTTTGGTAAAACAATTTTTATTTATTTGGACAAAATTGGGTGTTGACAATTGGAAAACTTATAAACTAATCAATTGATGGAATTGATATTCCTTTCATGTGCTAAAACTGTTTTGAACCAAACCACTAAAAAGAGAATACCAATTTGGCCACTTAATCATGTGTGAGATCACCCAATTGTAGAAAACTCATCTATTGTGGACTTATATGGTGTTGAGCACTGGCCCCACCACTGAGTGCCACTTTTTGCACATTAATGGGCGTTGAGCGCTAGTGACCACTACAAGTATGGGAGCATTTTGGCTCCAAGGCATTGAGTGGTGGCATGATGGCACTGAGCGAAAATTTTGCAAGGCAAATGGCGTTGAGCACCAGATGCCCTGTTTTGCTTATTTTTCCTGTTTAGCTGTTTTTGGATGTTTTGTGGTTGACGTGAAACATATTTTATGATTTTCATTATTATAAATTGAAGGGAATATGTTGTTGTGAGCATGTATGATGGTGTTTAAAGAGTTTCAAGGGAAATTCTTTATGATGATATTGTTAGTGTATGCCTTGATATAAGAGATGTTAGGAAGAAGGTATCTTGAACTCTAATAATCATTCACATTCAAATAGAGTAGAATTAGTTATATGCTAAGAGTCACAGGAGATCCTAGTCTTTAGACTTGTTCTTTGGTCTTAGGCGTGAAAGGGGATTAACCTTGTGTGTGGTTGGGTGATAACTCCTTGAGACTAGACTCTGCAGAGTCTAGGAACTATCACATGTTCACACCTCCACTAAATTCTATATCAGTGCCATGTATTCAAATAATTGAATTTAGTGTCAACTGCTATGTGTACATAAACATGTATTATATTTATGTTTGTGTGAAAGTGATATGACTTACTTTCTTTTGAATAACTTTTTTTTTGTATACTAGCTTACCTTGTGGTGTGTTTGTGTTGTTTGCTTTTATTTTGTTTTCTTTTGCGATGATTACTTAATTGTGTGAATAGAGGAAGACACAAGTGAAGATGTTTAGATTCTTGAGTAATGTTTAGATTTCTTCAAATTATACGGAAGTAGACAAATATTTTATTTATTAATTTAAACTATTAAATAAAATGTTACATTTTATCCTTACATATGTCGAATTTTATTTTAGTACTCTTTGTAGTTCTTTTAATTTTAAAATATAATACTTTTATTTCTCGATCTAATTTATATAGCATCCTATAGTGGCACAGAAGTAGTTTAGAGAAATAAAAGTCATAAATTAAAAAATAACAGATAAATATATACAAAATGTAAGTAAATTAAAAATAAGTTTTTATATATTTTAAAAGTCTAAAATCATATTTTATCATTCGTAACTTCTATTGGGAAGGGAAGTCCATTCCATATTTGTTATATAGGAATTTTCAAACCTTTAATTCAATGTAACCGTTAATTTTCCGTGGTGATTGTTGCACAGGTTTTTGGCGCAAATCATCATTTAAAAAAAATAAAAATCCTCCGAAGATTACTCTCTACAACTTATATCTCTCAGAATAATCTACAATTGTCCTTCCAATTGTGCACTAAGCAATAAGTCAACACAATGAAAAGGCAAAGTAATTTAGAAAGAAGTGCTCAGAATAATCTACAAAACGGTTTTAAAACAATTAAAAAGAATGATGGGTTTTGTTGGACATCACTAAGGCAAAGACAATATGCAGCCCTTTCTAAGTTTGATGGATAACAGAGTTCTACTTTGTAAACTAAAAGATAACACCCACTTTCTTTGGTGGAAAAACATAATGTATTAAATTATGCAAAATGTGGAACCATGGTTTTCAATAAATTTAAACAAACATTTCAGGATCTTTCCTAATCATTACACCTTCGATTAGCACCTAACTCTTACTTACCTGCAGGTAAGAAAAACAAGAAAATATGAGCGCCATCATCACTTAATTAATGATATTCATTTCATATTATAATTAAATATATTTTCCTTTATAAATTAATTTTAAAAATTACATTTCATTTCAAAATTAAACTATATATCTATTTTGTCTTTATGAAATTATATAAAATAAATTCTCAAATAACTGATAGTGGGGTGTTTCTAAACAAAACTTTAAATATCATTTTTCTTAGAAAGAATATTTTACATTACTTTGATACAGAAGATAATATAATTTAATTTAGGATCAAAATATAATTTTAAAAGTATTTAAAAAACGTAAAACATATTTAACTTTCTAAAAAATTTAATTTCAGAAAAATACTTACCAGCTGCTTTTTTGCAAATTGAGAGCAGTACAACCAGAACTGCAAGACCTCCAAACACTCCCACAATAATAGCAACTGATTTTCCCACTTGATCATTGTTGGAGGAATCTGCAAACAAAACACCAAGTTGAAACTATTACCATAATATTCTGCACTAGCTCTAAAAAAAACACTCCTTAATTTTGTTCTTTTGTTCTACTAATTTTCTCAATTCCACTGAACCACGGACCTGATCCAACGAATTTTTGCAACTGATGATAAAATTCAAAT
Organism: Vigna unguiculata; assembly: GCF_037176805.1. Classification (NCBI taxonomy): domain Eukaryota; kingdom Viridiplantae; phylum Streptophyta; class Magnoliopsida; order Fabales; family Fabaceae; genus Vigna; species Vigna unguiculata. The sequence goes on from NC_140796.1 coordinate 25,305,734, forward strand.
GTTCGATAATAAAAATTGCGGTTTTCAATTTTACAATGAAATTCATGCATGATGGAAGTTAATCTTTTATTTAAGCACATAATGGAAGTTAATCTTCATTGAGGGAATATATGCCAAATCATGACACTACTTGAATAAAATCAGTAGGGTGGTGAGCTTCACTAGCAAATTGATTGGTGCAGAATATAGAATGCGATACTAAGTAAAAGGTATTCGAACAAATGGATAAAGAGGAGTGGGAAAAAGTGGGCATTTTCTAAAATAAAGTATAAAAGCATATGTTCTGAATGCTTTCTACCATAAAATATTATAGACCATTGCATTTCACAACCTCACCTTCCTCTCCATTTTCTGATCACTTTTCTACAAAGCCTTTATTTTTGTCATATCTGTAAGCAATTCAAAACAATTTGAAAACAACTTCAATTTTTTTTTTTTTCTGTTTTCATGCTTTCTCCCACAAAGAATTGGATTGGTCTAGTAATGATCAACTTTTTACATGTGCTCATCTTCAAAATGTGTTTTTAAGATTAGCAATAAATTAATTAGGAGCAATAAGTTACTTTTGGATAGAAAAAGGCTTGTGATTTTGTTAAAAAATAGAATTTAAGTTTAATTCAATTCCACATAATCAAAGGTCAAGTTTGCACCCATTTTACATCAGTCTTATTTCTGGTCGATGCCAGATTTTCAACAAATTTTATCAATAAATGAAAAAGAAATAAGAGAGGGAAATAGACCTGATTCATCATAATAGCCAGAAGCCCAGTAGCGAGCATAACATTGTCCCAAGAACACATCAGCTGCAGCAGCAGATCCGCACAAGGTTTTCAGTTTTCCAACTGCATCTGCTAGACAAGAGGAGCAATCTGATATACTTAAATCCCCCAAGCATTGCGCAAACCCTTCAACTAGCCCTGAGCTACTCACTCTAAATCCATTAGCAGTTTGCAAATCAGCAAGAACATCATCTCTACGCCTGAAGAACTCAACATCACTCGTCACACCTTTGCTGCATTTCTTATACCTCAGACTCGTGTCCAATTTCCCAAGAAAATCACCAGAATGTTCATATCTTACAAGGCACCCTTCAAGTTGCAAAGAAGCTCCAAAAGCATATGGACAAACCAAACCTATTTCGTTAACCGATCTTTCAACACACTTTGAGCACTCAATTGGGTGCAGATCACCTCTGCACTGGTATAACCCGTACACGGTTCCCTCTTGTGGTGTTGAGCTTCCATTTCCAATAGCAAAGCTATTGTAAGTTACTTCAGAAGATGAACTCACCACTGATGACAGAAAGCTGTTCAGGTTGCTTTCAAAGGGTGAGTTCGGTTCGTATTTTTCCTGAGAACAGACTGCATATATGAACATATGAGCTCGTGAAGGGTAGGCTTGAACTGAAGAAAACAAAATTAGCAGAGAAGAGAGTCTCCAAACCAAGATGATTCTGTAACTGGACACTGCTTCAAGACTTCTCGACATTGTTTTCTACAAATAAGAACCTTTGTTTGGTTTTGTTTTTGTGCCTTGGTTGTGGCAATTAAAGAGTGAGCCAGGGGTTCATTTTTTGGGCCTGTTGAACCAAGCCTTTTCCTTTACTAAAAGACTCTTGTTTGGTCAATGGTCATAAAGATTAAAAATCCTTATTTCCAAGTACACACAAAACTACGACATTCTTATTTGTTTCATGCCTTCACATGACTCAATCGTACCAAAAATCTGCTACAGTTTGAGGACTGGCCTCCAATATTATGGGGCCGAACATGAAAAAAAAAATCTGCTCTCAATGCAGAGACAGATTGAAAAGCTTCCACCAAATGAGTTTGTTGTCGAACTGTAAAATGCTATGTTAAAATACTTATTCATATTGCTTTGAAATAAATATATGCTTTTAGAAACCGAAGGTTGAATGGTAGATACATCTCTAAAAGCAATTGAACAGTAATTTCGTTTCCCCATGGAGACCAAACTGCAGAGTAAAATTTTGCTAAATTCACTTTTACTATTCACAAAAGTACCTAGCCACTAGCCACATGCATCCTGGATCCTCTTTATATATCTCGCCATACTTAAAAGGAAAAAAAAAATGAATTGTAAGGAGAATTTTTAGATATTATGTTTCGAACTAGAGAATAATAGGTCCATTCAATTAGGATTTCTAATAAAATTTCTATATAAAAATGTTTTATAACATAATTTGTAAGAAAGGAATTTATTCTAAAAGACTTTTATTGCTAGATTTTTTTAAAGGATTTTGCCTCTTCCTTTTCACATGGGAGTCGCTGCACTGCTAAAGAAACCATTCATGGCAATCAGAGTAAGGAAGAAAAGGAATTGGTATGCATGTCTTAAAAAAAGGTTTAAATTTGATAGTTGCTTTTCTAATATATACTCACTCTCTAAATATTTTATTGTCATTTTTGTTATGTAATATCAAATTTTAGGTTACTTTACAAATCTAGGCAGACTTCAAATGTAATTACGAAAACAGGAAAATTTTAAAAATATTACGATAAGTAGGCAAATCATGCAGGGAGTGAAATTACATCTTAGAAAGAAGTCGTGTACTCCAAGACAACATTTCTAAGTCGACACGGAGAAGCGTCTAAATCGAAAAAAATTACACGGATATATATAACAATTACACTTCATAGTCTAAAAAGTTGAAAATTAATATTTATATAAAAAACAATCTACCAATTATACTTCATGATCTCATAGAAATCAAGATAAACAATTATAAAAGAAACAAAGTCTAGCAAAAGAAAAACGAAAAAAAAAAGACATAAGTAAATCATGATGTTTAACTCTCATATTTGTTCATCTTCTTTGAAAAATGCTTCTTCTAATTCTGGTTGATTAAGAGATAGGCTAGCAATATGAAGAATTTCGTTGTCTTCCAATGAAAAGTCATCTCCTGCAATATCCCACAATTTAGTTTCCTCTTTGTACTTTGAGGAGTTTTTTTGAGAGAAGACGGAGATTACTATGGACAAATACTAAATCTTCCGCCCTTTTGGGAGTCATCTTATTTCTTATTTCTTTTCAAAGAATGTATAAAAGAGTAGGTACTCCAATTGCTTTCACAACAAGAAGAAGAAGAAGGTTGTCCAAGTAGCTTAAGAGCTATCTTTTGAAGTATTGGTGCCTGAGATCCATGAACAATCCACCATGACTATGTGTTTCGCTCACTAAATCTCAACGTTTCTTTCTTTTACCTCTAACTGGTTTCTTTTTTCTTTGTATATTTTGTAAGTCTCTTTATGTATTTATAGGACATGTATACGGTTTTTATTATTAAAAGATGAGATATAAAGATATTCAAATAGATATATTTGAAGATTATTTTGTTAAAAGTTTTAGTTTTAATTCTAAATAATCTATTAAGATTTTTAGTTAAGATTATTTATATATTTATCTTTATTTTTTATTTTTTATATAAAGTAATTTATTTATATTTATTTGAAATACGGAACATGTATCTAGTAATTTATTTATATTTATTTACATATAGAAAATGAAAGATGTTATAGATTAAAATTAATTATAATATAATATATTATATACTAATAAAACAAATTATTTTTTTTATATAAAATATTATATTAAGAAGGAAGAAACTTTTAGATAAAGTGAAAATGTGATAACTAAACAGATTTATTTGAGGATTCATAAAATTAAAACAAATTTATTATATAAAATAACTAAATTATTAAATTAATAAGAATATGATTATTAAATTTAACGAGTAGGCTACTTGCCTAGAAACCAGAAGGAGTGTTACTGGGTTTTGTGTCTTCCTTGGAAGTACTCTAGTTTCCTGGAAAACCAAGAAACAAATCACGATTTCTAGATCCTCTTCAGAGGCATAGTATAAGGCTCTTGCCACTACTACATGTGAAATCCAATGGATTAACTACATCCTTCGTGACTTACAAGTTCAGACCGATCTTCCTGCTGTGCTTTACTGCGATAACCAGTCTGTGAGGCATATCACATACAACCCCACCTTCCACGAACACACCAAACACATAGACATTGATTGTCATTTGATTTGCGAGAGACTTCAGCACAACCTATTCCGCCTCCTTCCGATTTGCTCGATTGATCAACTCGTAGACGTCTTTACCAAAGCTCTTCATCACACTAATTTCATGGTCAACATTTCTAAGCTAGGAATGTTGAGCATCCACCATCCAGCTTGAGGGGAGGATATTAAACCCCTTAGGGTTTTCTATTTTAGGGATTAGTTTCTGTTAACTGGTCCAAATCAGTTTACCTAGGGTTGTTTTTCCCTTTCCTTCTAAAACCTATTTAAGATATGTTTCATTCTCTTTTTGTACATGAAAAACATCACAAAAGATATACGAAATTTTAAACTTCTCTTCCCTTTCTCTTTGCTTTGCTCTTTCCCTTTTGGGTATTTGCTTTTTCGCGTTCTTCCTGCATCCTTGTCTGCATCCCAGAATGTGATGAGAACCATTGTCCAGCGGGCACAATAACTTCTTTAGGAAATGTTGCTAGGGAAGGTAAATGACTTTCAATTCCATGGTTTTTTTAACGAGCTTTGGTAATCAACTACAATACACATGTAATCGATTACCATAAGGTTAATTCAACTGAAATTTGCGGTGGTAATCAATTACATATTTGTGGTAAGCAATTACCATGTTATTTTACGCATAATTGGTGAAAATTAAGTTATTGAAGTGTATAATCACTACAAAAAGTTTTCTATTTTGCTAAAGAAATGTGAGGTAAAAATATTTGTAATTAATTCCTCGTTAATTTGCGAAGAAATAACAAAGGAATAAAATTGTAACTGGTTCGTAGCAAAATAGATACAGATTTACCAAAACATATATTTGTAGCTAATCCCTCACTAACGTGTGAGGAAATAGCGAATGAATAAAATTGTAGCCGGTTCGTAACAAAATAGTTACATATTTACTAGAACGTATATTTGTAGCTAATCTCTCACTAATTTGTGAGGAAATAGCAAAGAAATAAAATGGTAGCTTATTCATAGCAAAATAGCTATAGATACTCTAGTTATCCCTCCTCGGTTAAAATGGAGTATAATTGCTGATTTAGTCCCCTAATTTTTTGGTTTGGTTCAATTTGGTTCCTTTATTATTTGTTGGTTCAATTTATTTCTCCAAAAATTTTAAACTTTTAAAAAAAATTGACACGTATCAAGTTACCATTGTGTCAGGTCTCAATGTTAGTGTCACGTGTCCGTTTGTAGTTGTGTTATTTTCTTTTGTTCAATTTAATCCCTATATTTGTTATTTTTGTTCAATTTAGTCCCTATATTTGTTATTTTTATTCAATTTTGTCCATTTCAAATTGAGACCAAATTTCATTCTTTTGTAGACAACTACTAATTTTTTCTAAAATTGACATTTTTATTAAGGTTAAATTACTCTTTTGGTCCCTCTATTTGTCATGAAATTTCAGTTTGGTTCTCAAGTTTTTCGTTGTCTCAATTTGGTCCTCACCGTTAACTTTGACCAGACGGTGTTAAAGTCAACGCCACATGTCAATTTCTGGTTTTTTTTTTATTTTTTTAATTTTTTTGAATTTTTTTGAATTTTTTTACATGTGTCACTTCACACTTGTGCCACGTGCCAAAATGACTCAATTTGGTCCCTATATTTGTTTTTAGTTTCAATTTAGTCCTAATTTTCGTAAGAATGAAGCAATATTGTTGCTCCTTAGATTGACAGTCAATTTAATCATTGTATACAACTTATGATGATATTCTAAATAAAATTGATGTTTTTATTAAATATTTGTAGAAATATTTTTAAATAAGTTTTTTTTAAGTTTTATTATTAAACAAAGTTAAACCCCAAACTTAATTTCAAAAATTAACAATTTTGTCATCATATATAAAGGCATCAAGTGTATCATATTATACAAACTTAGTGAAGATTAAAAATCAAACAACTTGTCACACATAAGTTTAGAAACTAAATTTCAATTTCAAAACAAAACCAAAGCTTAATGTTTTGTATAGAATTTAAAGTTAATTTAAAATATTTATAGAAATATTTAATAAAAACGTTAATTTTAGTAAGAATATCACCATAAAATTTATAAAAAAAGTAAATTTAGTGTCAATTTAAGGAAGGACAATATTACTTCATTTTTACAAAAATTGGGACTAAATTGAAACTAAAAACAAATATAGGGACCAAATTGAGTCACTTTGACACGTGACACAACTATGAAGTGACACATGTAAAAAATTAAAAAAATTTCAAAAATTTCAAAAAATAAAAAATAAAACTAAAAAATTCAAAAAAATTAGAAATTGACACGTGGCGTTGACTTTAACACCCTCTGGTCAAACTAACAGTGAGGACCAAATTGAGACAACGAAAAACTTGAGAATCAAACTGAAATTTCATGACAAATAGAGGGACCAAAAGAGTAATTTAACCTTTTTATTAATTATTTTGAAATTTAATTATAAATTGAATATAATTTTTAGATTCAATTGTTAAATAGAATACAATTATTTAAAATATTAGGGTTAAATATGTTTTTGCTCTCTCACGTTTCAGTGAAATTTGGAATTAGTCCCTCTTCAAAACTTTTGATCAATTTAGTCATTCGTCTTTAAAAATGCGTGAATTTAGTCATTTTAACCAAAATTTGTTAAGTTTATTTGACGTTTCAAGCGCATTTCATGATAGTATTTGAATTGTTTATACCATTTGACACATTTTCACTTCAATGTTAACTCAAATATTATCATAAAATGCATTTAAAATGTCAAAAAATTTAACAAAATTTGGTAAGAAGGACTAAATCCATGCATTTATAAAGATGAAGGACTAAATTGGTATAAATTTTCGAAGAGGGACTAATTCCAAAATTTACTGAAACTTGAGGGACAAAAACATATTTAACTCAAAATATTATTACAATATAATTATTAAATATTTTATTTCTAATAATTATATTCTAAAATACAAATATTTCTAAAATTAACATTTAAATATAAAATATTTTAGATTTTAATATCTAAAACACAATAAAAATATTAATTGTTTTAGATTTAAATGTGAATTTTAGTATATTTTTCTAAAACATTTAATAATTATATTATAATAATATTTTAAATAATTATATTCTATTTAAAAATTGAATCTAATAATTTATAATTTAATTTTAAAAAAAATAATTAATAAAAATATCAACTTTAATAAAAATATTAGTATAATATTTATAAAAAAATAATTTTAGTCTCAATTTAGAAGGAACAAAATTACTCTATTTTTACTAGGAGGGGACTAAATTGAATAAAATAACGAATATAGAGACTCAATTGAATAGAAGTAATCAATATAGGAACCAAATTGAACAAAAATAACGAATATAAGGATTAAATTCAACAAAAGGAAATAACACAACTACAAACTAACACATGGCATATGGTGACTTAATACGTGGACAATTTTTTTTAAATTTAATTTTTTTCAATTTAATTTTGTTTAAAAATTTTAAAAAAATTAAAAAAATTCAAAAGACTAGGAGTTGACACGTGGCATGTACTGCTAACTATTTGAACATCGTTAGTAAAAACTAGTATACTGACCCTCTCAATTATTATATTATTCGATCAATTCTTATTCGATCATGACATCCAAATAGAAAAACTTATATTGGGTTTTAGGGATAATCAGGCTCGAACTGATAACTTCCACCACGTCAAGGTGACACTCTACCGCTAAGTTACATCCCTTCCCTTGCCTCCATCGAGAAATAGAACTGGCTAATCCTAAGGTAAAGGGTCAAGAAACTCAACGCCATTATTCTTAAACAACTTCTTGGACTTAGGCTTTCTTTTCACACTATTACGAATACGAAAATTCTGGGAAAAATTGTATTCAATTGTCACCTGCTCCTATCGAAAATAGGATTGACCACGGATTTGAGAAATAGCACATGATTTCATAAAAACATATGATTTTACCGATCTAAATAAAGCAGGTTTTCCGTGAAGAAGATTTGTCTAAGCATGTTCTATTCGACACGGGTAGGAGAAGAACCGGACTCGATTTTCTTAAAAAATAGAGAAATCAAAACCAAGTCAAGATGATACGGATCAACCCCTCCTCTTGCATTCTTGCGCCAAAGATCTTGCGCATTTGTTTTATTTTGTATATTAAAATAATAAAATAGTAAAAGTATTATGTAATAAAATATTATGAAAATTAAGTTATATGGTTGTAAATGTTGTTATTAAAGTAATGAAATAGTAAATCTAAGTGATGCAATGATAAATTCAGTTTTAAATATAATAAATTGAATTGATATCACAATATAACACAATTAATTGATTTTACGAAATAATTATAATAGCCTATGATCTATGCGAACATTTTTTTTATTTTTTTTATTTTAATTTTTTTTAGAATAATAATATAATTGTTATTATATTTATTTAACCATTAAAAATACTAATAATAATAATAATAATAATATAAATTATAAATTATAAAAAATTTAAAAGATTAAAACTCTATTTAGCAAAAGTATTTAGTATAACAACGTTTTCTATAATTAAAAAAAAAAACACACTTATAATAATAACATCATTATGAATAGTAATAATAACAATAAAAATAATAATGATACCAATAATAATAATATGTATGTCATAAATACTAGTAAATGCTAACACTAAGGATAATGTCAACTATAATAATCTATAATTATATATAAAGATATACATTAACGACAAAACAAATAAATATGACAAGTAATTGAAATATGATTTCGTAGTATAATAAATTATTTTAAGATGTGTGTAACTATAATAATAATAATACCATTATAATAATATCTCGTAGTGATAAAAATAATAATAATACAATTACTACATAAATAAAGAGATATACATTTATTGTGTCCTCTTTTGTTTATACAATTTTATCCTCTTAATTGTTATTTGTTAAATTAAAATAATTATTCATAATAAAAATTATTTGTCCATTTTATAATTTTAATAATTTTAGTAACTATTTTTTTAATTTAAATAATTACAAAGATATAAAAATAAAATGAACAACAAAACAAATAAAAGGTACAAGTAATTGAGATATGATCACGTAGTAAATAAATGTAAAATGTGTGTTTAACTATAATAATAATAATAATAACACTAAAATAATATCATGTAGTGATAATAATAATAATAATAATAATAATATTAATAATATTAATAATACAATTACATATATAAAGAGATAAACATCTTTGGTGTCCCTTTTTTTTAAAATTTTAACCTCTTAATTGTTATATTTTAAACTTAAATAATTATTTAAAATAAAAAAGTTATTTTTTAGTTTTATTATTTTACTAATTTCAGTAACTATTTTCTTAATTGAAATAATTCAAATGTAAGATAAATAAACAACAAAACAAATAAAAGGGTAAATTAATTGAAACATGATTCATAGATAGTAAGTAAAAGTAAAATATGTATGTAACCATAATAATAAAAATAATAATAATAATAATAATAATAATAATAACTATTATAATATTTATAGCTCTAGTTAATAATAATAGTAATAATAATAATAATAATAGTAATACAATGATAGAAATAATTGTAGTTAATAATGATAATAATAATACTTATAGTTGATAATAATACTGATCATAATAATTATAGTTGATAACAACCACAATGGATTACATTCATATTGTAATCAATTACAAAAATGCGTTCAAAGAGCAATACACTCTAGTAATTGATTACATCCACATTGTAATCGATTACAAAAGGACGATCAAGGAACAATTCACTATGATAATTGATTATATTTATATTGTAATCGATTACAAAAGTGCAATTGACATGTATAACAATCTGGTAATCAATTACTTCTATAATGTAATCGATTATTGAAATTGAAAGTCGTTTACTCTTAAACAACATAAGGAATGAAAGTTGTAATTAACGTTTCATATCAACTTAGATTTGTAAAAAGAACCCAAATTTTATTATTTTAACTTTTGTAATTCACTGAGATTTTATCATTAAGTGTTGATGTGGTAGATGAAGTTCCATGTTACAACATTTGATAAGTATATGAATCAAGAAGAAAAGTAACAAAAATATTTAAGAAATATTACTATAAGCATAAACATAATAACAGACAATATTTTTGTTCATAAAAGTAATTCTTTCCTTTGTTTCCTCTTTAGTATATGGTGTTTAGTGTAAAAAATTAATATATAAAATTTATTTAACCTTAAAACAAATAAAAGTTATGAATTCTATTACTTCTAATATTTTAATTTTAGATCAATGAAAATGCAACAATTACTAACAAATAAAATTGTTCAAAAATATATGTGCAATAATAATGTTCTGTAGAAAATATTTTTAGGCTATTATTTTTAAAGGACTTGTTGTTTTATTTAAGTTAAATACCTAGGAGCAAAATTTCTATTTTTTTCCTTTTATTTTATGACTAAATTTAAATAACAAAGAACATGTGAATCTCATAATTACACAAACTACTTTAAAAATAAATATAAATGTTAATAAAATTAAAGTGTAATTGAAAGAAAAATTCAGTTGTAAAATGTACCACAGCTACCGGACTAGTACTCTCCTCCTCAAAACGCCTACCTACACTCCCCCCAGATTGCACACTCCCACTACTTGAAGAAGACAATGACACAATATCACTACTACTAGACATACCTTTTTTGAAAGATGTCGGCAAAAACAAGGAACTAGTCAGACAGATCTAACGCACGCAAGTCTCTGATTATGAAATCCTCACAAATGAGCTAACAAACGCAAACCCTTCGCGAAATCCGCATTTATAAGCATGAATTCCAAACGACAAAACTTCTTCCCGCCAAAAGTCACAACACATGCCAATCGACACAAGGCACACCAAAGGTCATGAGTATCAGGAACGACGACGCAAAAACCCTTTTTGATTAGACCCCTGACACCCCTTTACCTGCTACAAACCTTTTCCTGCGTTTAACCTTAACACTGTTCATCACATTTAAAGGCTGTGGGACTGATGTACCACACCTAGTCGGCCTAGCCGAATAACAATAAACACTTGTCATCCTTTACCGACATAACTATATCGACAAAGGCTGGGGGACTGGTGTACCACACCTAGTCGGCCTAAGCCGAATAATAGCAATTACCATATACATGCTAAGGTACCCAGACTAAACCACTAAAAAGTGACATTAATAAAACAAGTTGAAATAACAGTAGCGGCCTAAGCCGTTAAAGGGTAACCGACTTAGGCCAAGAACCCCACGAAAATAAGCAAGGACTTGGCAAAAATAGAACGTTTCAATAAGATTCACCAGCCCACAATAGTCGAACTAAGGGCCTGGGCTAGGGCTCAGGCCCACCTACAGCCCAAACAAGGGCCCAACCCATGATGTGGCCAAACATAATTAATAATCTATAAATACGTGTGGACCCCGCGAATTAAAGGTACACATTCATTACTTTCCTAATCACCAGATTTGACTTTTTGAGAGATTTCGCTGACTTAAGCTTCGGAGTCCCTTCTGTAGGTAACCCCTCCCGGGTCCAAACCGACCACTCTGAGATACCCATAAGCGATATATATCAACCGGGAAGAAGCTTACTGAGGAGATGGCGGACCAGGATAAAGTAATACTTGTGTCTGACATATCTTGTTTGTTCTCTGCATGAACATAAAAGAAAAAGAAAGTTAATAACTTCAAATTTAATGTTAAATTGAGATGCTGACAACCAACAAGATAAAGATACGTTGGAGAGATATAAAAAATTAAGTGATTACAAAGAAAGTCAAGAATATAAAAATGAAGGTTAAACACATATTTCATTAGCTTTACACAAAATTTTCACCCAAAAATGATACACAAATCCTTTTCCTCTTGACCTTATTTAACATATATGTTTTAATAGTGCTTGTTCTTGCGAGTGATAAATTATCCTTCTAAGGTGAATACATTAATGTAGAGACATAAAATAACAATGAACATAGACGACAATTTCCTTAAAAATATATATCATTTATGTCGAAACGGTAATTAACAATTTTGTAATTATTGTCAAACATTAGGTGATGACCTAGTTAAAATTATAGGCTATCACGTTATAGACGACGATTTTGACCGAACCGTCTTTTAAGTCCAAATGTATACAATTAGTTTTTTTTTTTTTTTTAAGTTCAGATGATACAAAAACATACCCATTAGACTACATTAGACTAATGCTCTAAGTAGTTTTGATTATCACAAACACTATATATGATTATATATGATAATAAAAATACATGTGATTTCATTCAACATGTTTTTTCTTTCATTTACAAATGAAAGCTCTCAAATTAATAAACTATGGATCATCAATTAATAACAAAGTATTTAGAGAAATACATGACTTTACTCAATTTATACATTTTATGAGGTCAAAATAAAAAAAAAAATCAAATTAGTGTTATAACTCCTTATTTCAAACCTCCGAGAGAAATCATAAGTGCTAAAATTCTAAAGTGTTATATGTGCTTATTCTTCAATATCTTGTGCCATACAATGATTGACATTTACATTGATCAAATACAAGTCTATGGCACTATTCAAATTCAAAGAGTACTGATCAAATGATAGAAGTTTAATGCTAATGAGAATATAAATTTGTCTACTCATGTTTAATCTGATCGAATGATACAAAGTTGAACTAAATAGAGGAACCTATTTCCTGCACCGCATTTTGTTATCCTGCATCCCTAACATTTTCTTTTTCAGTAATGATATTTTGATAAATTTTTTTTAATAAAGTTTGACAAAGTACTATTTTAAGTAAAAATGTACTACTTTATTACTTCATTTTGATTAAAAAATAAAAAAAATAATCTATTTAATTTTATTTGTGAAAATTTTGTCAAAGTTTGTCAAAGTATTCCAGAATTTACAATTCAGATCCAAAACATTTTGGATTCTCTATTCTAAAAAAATATTATGCATTACGGAACACCAATCTGATATATTTTTTGTTCCTACAGAAGGGACTCTGAAGCTCAAGTGAGTCAAAGCTCTCAAAATGTCAAATCAGGTGATTAATGGAGTAATGAATGTGTACCTTTAATTACTGGGGTCCACATGTATTTATAGAGCATTAATTATGTCTCGTTATGTCGTGGGTCGGGCCCTAGCTTGGGCCCTAGTTTTGGGCTGTAAGTGGGCCTGGGCCCTAACCCAGGCCCTTAGGTGGACTCGTTGAATACCAGGGGGGCTTTTATTTTGCTAAGTATATTGATGTTGTCGGCCTAAACCGACTACTTTCCTTGTTGGTTTGTGTTACTGGTTTATGCCAGCTAGGCTCAGGTTAGCCCAGCCTAGGCCGGTTACTTGAGTGCTTTGGTATATAGGTAGGGTGATTGTTTTATTATTATTTTGTTAAATTGGCTTGGTGAACAAGGAACAAGGAGGATGTGAGCAGTCCAGAAGAGGAGGCGGAGAAGGAGGCAGCCGAATAAGAGAAGGAGACGGTTGAAGAAGAGAAAGAGGCGGATGATGCCGAGGAGGTGGCCCATGATTCAGCAGAATATGACATCTATTTTTTAATGATTTGAAGGTATTATTGAGCCTATGTCTGTAATAACTAGTACATTATGTTCGTTACGTTGGTACATTTCTTTGCGTTTATGCTTAATGCGATTAATGTTTTGTATGTTATTGTGTATGTCAGGTTTTGATGATTTATGGTGTATGTCATGTATGGCGCAATCGATTGTATGTTAAGGGTGTTCAACCTAGGCCGTTTACATGTGGTAAGGGTGGGGAACTTAAACGAATTAACCACGAGTTAAGGGTGTTCGACCCAGGCCGCTTACTTGTGGTAAGGGTGGGGAACTTAAACGAATTAACCACGAGTTAGGGGTGTTCGACCCAGGCCCCTTACTTGTGGTAAGGGTGGGGAACTTAAACGAATTAACCACGAGTTAGGGGTGTTCGACCCAGGCGCTTACTTGTGGTAAGAGTGAGGAACTTAAACGAATTAACCACGAGTTAGGGGTGTTCGACCCAAGCCGCTTACTTGTGGTAAGGGTGGGGAACTTAAACGAATTAACCACGAGTTAGAGGTGTTCGGCTCAGGCCGCTTACTTGTGGTAAGGGTGGGGAACTTAAACGAATTAACCACAAGTTAGGGGTGTTCGACCCAGGCCGCTTACTTGTGGTAAGGGTGGGGAACTTAAACGAATTAACCACGAGTTAGAGGTGTTCGACTCAGGCCGCTTACTTGTGGTAAGGGTGGGGAACTTAAACGAATTAACCAAAAGTTAGGGGTGTTCGACCCAGGCCGCTTACTTGTGGTAAGGGTGGGGAACTTAAACGAATTAACCACGAGCCATCTCATCAGCGCTGCGTTTCTTCAGGTCTGCCAACTCTTGTTGCATTTTGGCCTGGCCGTCTAGGATGGCGGCCAGGTCAGGGGTGATGTTGGCGGCTCTTGAGGGACCAACATCAGCCTGCTTGTTAACTCCAGCTCTACTACGGGTTGAAACCATCTTCAGAGAAAAACGGGTACTAAGGTGTTGTCTCGTGTCCCACGATGGGCACCAATTGTTCCTGTAGAAGGTACTCCGAAGCTTAAGTGAGTCAAAGCTCTCAAAAGGTCAAATCAGGTGATTAATGGAGTAATGAATGCGTACCTTTAATTACTGGGATCCACGTGTATTTATAGAGCATTAATTATGTCTGGTTATGTCGTGGGCTGGGCCCCAGCTTGGGCCCTAGTTTTGGGGGATAAGTGGGCCTAGGCCCTAACCCAGGCCCTTAGGTGGACTCGTTGAATACCAGGGGGGCTTTTATTTTGCTAAGTATATTGATGTTGTCGGCCTAAACCGACTACTTTCCTTGTTGGTTTGTGTTACCGGTTTATGCCGACTAGGCTCAGGTCAGTCCAGCCTAGGCCAGTTACTTGAGTGCTTTGGTATATAGGTAGGGTGATCCTTTTATTATTATTTTATTAAATTGGCTTGGTGTGGTACATTTTTTTTTTTGCAGATAATTTGTTTTGGAATTGAATTTTTTTTTTGCATAAAATAATTATGTACATTGCAATGCACATATTGAAATTTTCTGTTCTATGATATCCAGAATTTATTAATCTAGCTTCAACTAGAACTGGGTATATAAGAAAATTTTTTTTTACAAAAATGAGTCATTGTTATCCATTTATTATAAAATAGGTCACTTTACTAATTAATTACATAGCAGGAAATAGGTCGTGCAAATCTTGTGTAGACCTAATACAACTTCTATGTTGAAGTCGTGTGACATTATAACGACTTCTTTTCATAATTAAAAAAAGTGAAGTTGTCCTAGAACATAATGATTTCTACAATTTTTTTCTAACCAAAATCGTTATGATAGATAATGACATTCAATTATTATATTATTTAATATTTTATTTTTAAAAATATATAGTTAACAAGGATCACGACTTCTCTTTATTTTTTCTTTAACTTTTCTATAATTTCTAAAATTATATATCCTTTTTAAAAATAATTTGATGAAAAATATTTTAAATAATGTTTTTAAAGTTTTGATATTTCAAAATTTTATATTTTAAATTTTGTTATTACATTTTATTACTAAAATATTTTAATTAATAAAGAGTAGTCGTGATCTTCTTAACAACTTCTATGTAAAATTAAAAAAAATAAATATATTAAAATAATGTAATAATTAAATGTCGTTTTTTATGATGACGATTTTGGTTAAAAGAAATTTGTAAAAGTTATGTTTTATGACAATTTTTCTTTTTTAAATTTTAATAAGAAGTTGTTATAATGTCGTACGACTTTAATATAAAAGTACTACGTCTACACGATTTGTTTTATGTCAATTAATTAGTAAACTCATTATTTTTATAATAAATAAGTTAAAAAAATCTATTTTTGTAAAAAAGACCATAAGAAGAAAACAACAATAATTTTTGTTTCGAAATACCCTCTTTCCATCATAAATCAACACTGTAGGGTTCCAATAACAAGAACCGCAAGCTTGTTTAGTGTCATGTGAATTATTATGTAAATATTTATAACATATTATGGAACAAAACTGAACCCGGAAGCCACTAACAAGACCGACATATCTCCTCCCCGCAAAATGTTACACATCTACCTTCATAAAAAGGAACGAAAGAGAGGAGATGCAACCATGGAGGACGCGTGAAAACAGTGAACAACAGAGGGCTACATAGCTAATCCCTTTGCCTGAACGTGATTTATCTGTGAATATTGGTGCACATTAAGTTTTTGCGTTTCCATTTCCTTTATACTGTATTCTACTGCTTGAACGATCTCTGTTGGTTCTCCCTGGTGATTGCAAGCCTTAATCTACTGACTCTGCATAAATAAATGCTAGTTGTCTTCGTCTCTCACGGAGTAAGCTAGCGGTGCAAGGTTAAGGCTCCGTGGTTGTTTCTGACACAAAATTCTCCACCTGGACCGCCAGTTTGTTATTCCCAGCCCATTTAATTCATTTTTAGTTTTTCTTTCTGTACCACACACTTACTCATATATCCTCATATTCTTTATTCTAGTTTTATCCCCATTCTACTTACAAAGTCCACCATGACCTCTATTTTTTCTTTTTTCTCACTTTCTATGTTTTGGGACTTTATTTTATTTTGAAACACTTGTTTTAAGTTTTTTGGCATACCACTTTTTCTCTCTCTCTCTCTCACACACACACACCATATTTCTTCAAAATAATAAAAATTATTAAAATATATTTCATATTTTTTTGGGCGTACAATCGTTTTTTGCCAAATAATTCAAAAATATATAAAAATTTAAAAAATTCAAAAGTTAAAAAAATATCAATATTTTCTAAAAAATTTTAAGAATTATATGATTCTTAATTTTCCGACTGTGAGTATAAATATGTAGGAGCAATGATAGTGTAAGACCCTATATTTTATAATGCCTTTAAAAAAAGGGCTGTCCCAAAATTTGATGGGCCTGAGGGCTGACCCAAAGGATAAAACTGAATCCTAAGTCTGCCCTAATGATTTCACTCTCACACTTTCATAGAATTAGTAGTCACTCCTACTATTCTGAGAGAGCTCTGCTAGGGTTCAGCTGCCGTTTCGCATCCAAGCAAGCTTGTAGGGCTTAGCATGAGGAATGGTCTCTATGCTAAGCTTTTCCACCAACCTTGTGCTAGCTACATTGGTACTACTTCCTCCATCAATAATTAGAGAGCAAACCCATTTGTTAATTTTGCATCTAGATTGAAAAATGTATTCTCTTTGAGTTAGCTCAATCTCATTTTGATCTTGACCTATCATGTGCCTTAATAACATAGGGTCTTTCTCAAAAATTTTAGTTTTACTAGAGGAAGAAGATTCTTTTGAAAGAGAATGGGGAGATGAGTGTTCACATTCAACATCATTACTCTTCTTCAAGATCATGGTCCTTTTGGTTGGGCAATTTAAAGCAATGTGATTATAACCCAAACATTTAAAACATTTAATGGAACTTGATCTTTGAGAAGTGGAATGGTGAATGTGATCACTTGATGACTTACTTTTACTTGGTGGTTCTTGATTAGAGTTAGAAGGGAATTTATCATGTTTCTTTTTATCATTTCCCTTCCATGAGTGACTAGAGTAGTGGTTGGGTGAGTAACTCTTCTTTACCCTTTTTTTTCTTTTCAATTGAATTTCAATCCCAAGGGCAAGTGTGAAAACATTTTCAAGAGTGGAGTACTCATACAACTCAACTTAGTCTTTTATGTCTCTCCTAAGACCACTCACAAATCTTTTTATTTTCTCTTTGTTAGTTTCTTTTATTTCAACCTTACACATTTGAGACTCTAATTCTTTAAAGTATTAACCCACACTCAAAGGACCTTGGTGAAGCCTTTGGAGCTTCAAAATAAGTTCCTTCCTATAGGAGGGAGGAACAAATCTAGCGCGCATAAGAGTTTTAATGTCCATCCAAGAAGCCGCGAGTGGCCCTTAGTCATAATTCTTACAAACTTTATGCCACCAAGTATTGGCATACTCCAAAAATCCTAAAACTACTAGATCAACTTGTGCTTGATCCTTTACATGATTTTCATTGAAAATTTGATCAACTTTAGCTTCCCAATCAAGGAAGATTTTGGGATCACTTCCTCCATAGAACTTAGGAATCTTTGGAGTTTGCTTCTCTTGTGATGGGTTGCGCCTAGAATGCCCTCTTTTCCTAGCCTCTCTTTCTTGCTCTTTAGCTTCAAGCCTTTGAATGTGCTCTTGGATTCTTAGGTCACTTTACTCCTTGTCTTTTCTCAATTGTTTAAAGGCCTCCTTCCTAGACAACTCAAAATCCCGAAGCAATCTCATCAATGTATTGTTTTTTTTTTGTGTAGGTGCATTTGATGAACTTGCCATGATTCCTACAGAAAAACACTCAAATCCGAGACAAAATAAATGGATTAGAGGTTAGAAAACATGAAAACCAAGACCAAATCCAACCCAAAATGTAACCCAAGTGTTTAGATCACTCTCCCAAAGTAACAAGGTAAGGCTAGCACTCAAAATCCACCAAAGGAGTGAAGCAAACACTTTTAAAAACTTGTTCAAAACCTTTCAAATGTAATACAAGTAATTCGGCCACAACATCCCAAGAGTTACAAGAAAAGAAAACTACTAAGACAAAACAAAGAACACCTAGTGACAAGCAAGAAAAGCACAAAAACAAGGAAAGCTAAACTCTAAAGAAGAAACGTTTGAGACAAAACTTTTAACAAGACTAAAACAAGAAAAACACATTTTAAAGACTCTATGGAAAGCACTTGACAAGCATCTTCAAGTCTTAAATCATGCATACACCAAGAAAGATCTGATGAGTGCGTATTTTTGCCCTCATTTAATGTTTAATTATGGGTATTTAATTGAATTTGTGTGCTTAAAGATTGATTTAATTGGAATTTCCTATAATTGGGTTTATTGAGCATGAGATACAAAAACATGTTAAAAATAGCTTTTTAGTTGCATAAATGTTCTTTGGATATTTTGAGGTGTGTTAGTGCAGCTGCAGCTAAGTTGAGCTCATGAAGGTGTGGAAATAAATTGATTAAAGCTTCATGACACCTTAATCCAAGAATAAGAAATTATCAAAAGCACAAAAATTCAAGCCAAGCATTGCATGAAGACGGCAAGAAAAACTTGAAAAAGTGAAGAAGTTTGGCTAAACCGAGAAGAGAGGAACAAAGAAATTGGACCCTGTGGTTTTCTTTATCTTTATGATAGAAGATAATTTGGGAAAAATATATCTTTAGATATTTTATTTGATATTTTTAAATAATTATCTTATTTAATTATGTCATAAAATATTAAAAGATATTAACTACCAAATCTTTTTAAATATGACAAGATCTTCTGGAATATCAACAAGCTCGGAACTTCGGAGTTTTGGAACCCTTAGGGGTGCCTAATTTCGTTTCCTTTCTCTCTCTTTTCTTCTCTCTATTCTTCTTTTTGTTTTGTATTCCATGAATTACTAAACTTCTTGGGTTGATTCCATTGTAATTTCATTATGGATTTTGAGGTTAGAATGAATTAATTTCTTTGTTCTTTTTATTATTGTTGAGGTTTTAATTTATCTATGTCTTTTATCTTTGAATCACGTAAAAAGTAATGATTTTAAATCTATATGCATGTTGATCATATGAGTTCAAGGGTTTTTAAATTTAATTGAGACTTTACTTTGATTTTATTTAGAAACTTTCATGTGATTGAATGAGTTTTTACCAATAATTGAGACTTTACTTTGGTTATAGGTATTTACTCTAACTAAAATTAATTGAGACTTTACTTTGATTAATTAAGCTTTTTATTTGGTGAGAAGATAAAAGAATAGACATGATTAGGCATAGTAAATTTGATTGAGACTGTACTTTGGTTGAATTTACTATGGATAATCTAAAAGTTCTCACTTTTAATTGACACTGTACTTTGGTTAAAAGTGAGAACGCCAACAAATTAATTGAGACTTTACATTGATTAATTTGTAAATCTACAACAATAATTAATTGAGCAATAATCTTTAGATAACCGATGATGAATCTATTTTGAAAAAGCAATGGAATCAATCTATCTTCTTTATTATTGTTTTTATTTCTTTTTATCATTTAAATTTTATTTCTATCTTTGTTTATCTTAATCCCCTATATTTTTTTTATCTTATTTGACTAACTTTTGTATAGTTTTATAAGAACTAATTTGTTAAAAATCAATTCTGTGTTCGTTGGGAGACGACTTTGGGTTACTTTACCCTTACTATTTTGTTGACTAGTTTCTTAACAATACTGAAGTTGTTATAGATAAGTAGTATTAATTTGATCGCGTCAACGACAACGTTATCAAATTTGGCGCCGTTGTCGGGGAACACGGTTAGAATTTTTATCATTTTAGTTCTTATTTTTATTCTTTTGATTTTGATTTTTGATTTTGATTTTGATTTTGATTTTGATTTTGTTTTGTCATTAACATTTTTTTTCTCTCAATTTTTGTACTAACATTTTTTTTTTCTTTAGTTATTTTATTTTATTTTATTTAGTTATTTTTTTTAAGCATAGTTTTTGTTTGAGAAATTTTGTTGGGAAATTTGTGAAACTAGTTGGGAAAAACTTTGGCTAAGGAAAGACAAGGTACTTAAGTTGTCCATTGAGACGCACCTCTCTTTCCTGGAAGTCTACTCAACAAGCTTTCAACTTATTTCTTTTCAGAAAACCTCTTTCAAAAATGCAAAATAGTTTTTCATATGAAAATAATCAACAGTGTGATTTTCAAGTGAATTATGATTACTATCCACAACAACCACGTGATTCATATGATTATCAACAACAAATTGTCACACCTACTTCTGCACCTGATATAAGTGGGTTAACTTTACGACAATTTAATGATCTAGATCCTAGATCATCTTTTTTGGGATATGAGCAACAACCATATTCTAAGTGTCCACCTCAACAACCATATGTTCCAAATAGTTTTCAGCAACAATATGTACTACCACAACAAGTTGAAGCAACCAATGGACCATCCTACAGGGAAGTTATGATATTAATGGGTGAAGTTATAGAGAAATTAGAGTCCATGGATGAAAGGTTGCGAGTTGATCAAAGATGCAGAAATATTGAGCAAGAGTGGTACGAAAATAAGCAAATACTGTCTGATATGTTGAGGGATGCAAGTAAGAACAACTTCATAGAATTACTTGTAACTATTAATACCACCCCTCAACCCCATCAGAGATTTCCTAAAAATCCAGATTTTAACGAACTTCGTCATAAAATCAAAGATGTGCTTCTGAAGTTGGCCATCAGAGCTGAACAAATGTCTGAAGATTTGAGTCAGCTAATGAATGATGCAGTGAGAAAGGTCACTTTGGAAGATATGATGAATATGATGACTGAAATGATGAGAATGAATCAGACAGATCAGAAAGAGATGATGAATGCCACCACACAAAGCTTGCAGAGTCAGTCTGAAAAATCAATAGCGGAATCACATCACATTGATATATCTACTGATGGATATAATGATGCTCATAGTAATATGTCTACTGATGGACATATCAATTTTGCTAAAGATGTTGCTGATGAAGAAATTAAAGATTCTCACACAAACATATCTACTGATGGATATGTTGGTAATGTTCAATTTGAATATAAAGTTGTACCCGTTGATGAGGATATGAGTACAAATGATCATTTTCAAAAGCAAAGTTGTGAGGATAATACAATAGAGGAACCAAGTGCAGTTGAATTTGATGATGCAACTGAAGCATCTACTATTGCAATTGACTTGGTTAATGATGAAGCAGCAGAGTCAACAACACCAGGTGAAAATTTTTGCTCACAAGATGAGATTATGAGGATTACTAATGATTCGCTTAACCATCCGAATGCACCTGATGATGCTCAAGTTGAGTTGAAGCCACACACTCCACTCATCAAGTTTGTTGATGTGAATGATGCAAATAAGTTTTCAGTGGTTATCTTTGTTGACATGGCTGCAGAAAAAGAAGAAAGGTTGCTACAACAGGTAAAAAGCTTAGATTCAAATTCTTTTGAAATCATTGTTGATAGAAAAGTTAATTTGCATGCTTGTTTGTTTTTTGTTTCTGTTTTTAATTTTAAAAATATTAAAAAAATTTCAAAAATGTGTTTTTGTTTTCTATAATAAAATTGTACAAGCTGACTTGTACTTTATAAAATTAAAGAAAATAAATTTTGACATATGGCCAGATTGAGCCAATAGTCAAAAGATTTTTCGTTTCCTCCCCAAAATTAGTCCATCAAGGACATTTTTTTGAAATAAGTGAGGGGGAGACAAACTGTAGGTAGGTTTTTTTCTTTTTTGTGTTTTTCAATTTTTGTTTTTGTTTTCATAAAAGAAAATGTGATTTCTTTTTGAGAAAATTGTGAAAGTATTAACTTTTTACTAAGTGAAACTTTTAAACAATATGTCTCATAAGAAATCCACAAAAATATTTCCCTGCTTTCAATAAAACATATTGATATTGGATTTTTAGGATTTGATTCACTAATTGGGATGATCATAATTTTGGAGAAATAAAAGTCATGTTGATATGAGTGGATTATTTCTATGATTTACTAATTGAGTTGATTTGAGAATTTCTTGATTAAATCTTTTGTGAAAGAGTTTGACCTTGTGAGTCTTGAGCCTTAATGAAAAGGATGAACTGCCATATGTCATTCCTATTTTTTTTTCTTGAGTGACTTGCTCATGTTTGTTTATACTTAAATGTTTAGCTTGACTCTTTTGTTTTGCATCTTAGGTGAATATGCATGATTTGATATGATTGAGGCATTTCTTGTTTTTAGCTACTTGGCCAAATAAGCCCACCTTGATATTAATCCATTGGTAGGCCCTTTGAGCTTTTAAACCTCTTTTTCTTGTTTTAAGCCTATTGCATAACCTTGAAAAGAAAAAGACCATGTTCTACTTTAGGAAGAAAGAAGGAGCTAATGGATTGTGTTCAGGAATGGTTGAGGAATAAAGTGTGTGGGTGAGTACCTCACCCACAAATTAATAAAAATGGCAAAAGGAAAAATTGTTGATGAAAAAGTGTTGAAATAATTGCTTTCTAAAAGAAAAAGAGAGAGCAACAAGCAATAAATGAAAAAGAGTTGTTTTTAAAATTATGCTCCATTATTCTTTCTATATTTTAATTTCAAAAACCCAAAAATCCTAAAATTTTTCCTACCTTTGCCTTGGCCCCATTATAACCTGTGAAAAGTCCTCATGATCTTTGAATGCATATTTTTCTAAAAGTTTGTGAATATTAGAGTCTTGTTAAGTATTATGAGAGTTTGCTTACATGAGTATTTTGAGTGAAAACACAAGCCAAAACACTTGAGAGAATTTTGGTGAGAAAATACACATTTAACTTGAGTGTTTTCTTTCATAATTGATTGTCTTGTGAATTCAAAAGATTAACTCATGTGTGAAAAATAGAACCTTTCCGTTTGTATATACATAATAATTTGATTTCTAGAAGATTGATTTGTCTCCAATGATGTTCATTCCTTTAATCCAGTGTTGATGTGAAATGAAATACCTCAGAAGAAGTTTTGAAATTGCTTGATTTTGCCCAGGAGTGCAAAAGGATAAGTGTGTGGGTATGATGAGTGCGTATTTTTATCCTCATTTAATGTTTAATTATGGGTATTTAATTGAATTTGTGTGCTTAAAGATTGATTTAATTGGGATTTCCTATAATTGGGTTTATTGAGCATGAGATACAAAAACATGTTAAAAATAGCTTTTTAGTTGCATAAATGTTCTTTGGATATTTTGAGGTGTGTTAGTGCAGCTGCAGCTAAGTTGAGCTCATGAAGGTGTGGAAATAAATTGATTAAAGCTTCATGACACCTTAATCCAAGAATAAGAAATTATCAAAAGCACAAAAATTCAAGCCAAGCATTGCATGAAGACGGCAAGAAAAACTTGAAAAAGTGAAGAAGTTTGGCTAAACCGAGAAGAGAGGAACAAAGAAATTGGACCCTGTGGTTTTCTTTATCTTTATGATAGAAGATAATTTGGGAAAAATATATCTTTAGATATTTTATTTGATATTTTTAAATAATTATCTTATTTAATTATGTCATAAAATATTAAAAGATATTAACTACCAAATCTTTTTAAATATGACAAGATCTTCTGGAATATTTTTAGATCCACAACAAACAAATATATCTTGAAGATATTGGATTATTTAGAAGATAATTTGAGGAGATTGTAAAGGGTTGATTTGGAAAATTAATACAAATATTAATTGGTGATAATTTATCATATATCTTTAAGTAATTAATTAATTTAATTATATTAGATATTGATATTATCAACCAATTATATTTGTCAAATAGTCTATATCTCTCCAAGTATTTTTAAATATTTATATTTATTTTTATTTCAAAAGATATTTGAGAGATTTTAGCAACAGAAAAGCCCAGTCCAATTCCTATATATAGAGACCAAGGGAGAAGTAGAAAACAAGCTCGGGACTTCGGAGTTTTGGAACCCTTAGGGGTACCTAATTTCGTTTCCTTTCTCTCTCTTTTCTTCTCTCTATTCTTCTTTTTGTTTTGTATTCCATGAATTACTAAACTTCTTGGGTTGATTCCATTGTAATTTCATTATGGATTTTGAGGTTAGAATGAATTAATTTCTTTGTTCTTTTTATTATTGTTGAGGTTTTAATTTATCTATGTCTTTTATCTTTGAATCACGTAAAAAGTAATGATTTTAAATCTATATGCATGTTGATCATATGAGTTCAAAGGTTTTTAAATTTAATTGAGACTTTACTTTGATTTTATTTAGAAACTTTCATGTGATTGAATGAGTTTTTACCAATAATTGAGACTTTACTTTGGTTATAGGTATTTACTCTAACAAAAATTAATTAAGACTTTACTTTGATTAATTAAGCTTTTTATTTGGTGAGAAGATAAAAGAATAGACATGATTAGGCATAGTAAATTTGATTGAGAATGTACTTTGGTTGAATTTACTATGGATAATCTAAAAGTTCTCACTTTTAATTGAGACTGTACTTTGGTTAAAAGTGAGAACACCAACAAATTAATTGAGACTTTACATTGATTAATTTGTAAATCTACAACAATAATTAATTGAGCAATAATCTTTAGATAACCGATGATGAATCTATTTTGAAAAAGCAATGGAATCAATCTATCTTCTTTATTATTGTTTTTATTTCTTTTTATCTTTTAAATTTTATTTCTATCTTTGTTTATCTTAATCCCCTATTTTTTTTTATCTTATTTGACTAACTCTTGTATAGTTTTATAAGAACTAATTTGTTAAAAATCAATTACGTGTTCGTTGGGAGATGACTTTGGGTTACTTTACCCTTACTATTTTGTTGACTAGTTTCTTAACAATACTGAAGTTGTTATAGATAAGTAGTATTAATTTGATCGCGTCAACGACAGCGTTATCAAGATCATAACCAAGTTAAAGCATGGAACTAATTTGCCAATATCACCCAAAATCCAAGTATAAAATTTGGTAGCATAACACCTTGTAAAAATGGCCAAATGGATTCACCAAGCAACACATTAGCTCTCGGCCAAACTGTTTTTGGTCATGAAAATAATTTTTCTTTTCAAAACTGGGTACTTAAGATGATGAGAAGGATATTTTAGGGTGTCTTGAACACTTAGTTCCTTAAAAATTAGGTCAAAATCAATTTCAAGGAGCATGCAACAACAAAAGGCATAGATCTCATGCAATAGCTCAAATACTTAGAAACAAGAACAAGAAAACTCAAAGAAGCATATGACAAGAGACTCGAGCAAAAGTTAGACACATTTAAAGACTCAACATGACATACACAAAGACACAAACATGTAGCTATCATGCATTTAAACTCGTGGATTTGAGGCTCAAAGACTAAGCATCAAAAGACATATTATCCAACCACATTTAGGAGCAAAAGAGTCACAAAACCGAAGCCAAAATTGCCACAACATAACCTGAAAACGTTGTTTTTCGTATTCTCGGCAGCTCTGACCTTTGCTCACTCATTTGATCATAACTCTCTCCACAGAACTCCAAATGCATTAATTCTTTTTTTTTTTGGAAACTAGACTCACTGAGCTTTCTTTTGATATAAAGAACATTACTTTTGGACCACTGAGCTAGCTGCAGTATTTTTTTCAAAAACGCACACGTTGCTGCCAGCACTGTTTTTATGTGGATCATTCAAAGATAGCTACACAAGACAAGGTTAGAACATGAAAACACCATATACAAGGACAACCAAAGCTCTAGATACCAAATGATGAAGGATTATCTTGTTTTCTTTTAAGATTATTGAATATGGTGTGAGTTGATTAAGAAAGGTAAATGAAATCCCCATTGGACATTAAGATAGCAAGCTATCTAGATGTGAAGGTTCCTTTCACAAAGCTCAAGAGAAGAAGATGATGGATTGATTCAAAACAAAAAGGAAATGGAAACACTACAAAAAAATTACTATTTAGTGGGAGTTAATTTATGGAGGTTATAAAAATCCTCCACAAAATAATAATATTTAAAATGGTTGTATTAAGTTGTCAAAGTGTTAAGATTAGTGGAGATTTTAATTGTTTTTTGAAGAGTTTTATGACCTCCGTAAATTTCTACACCTTTAACTCCCCTAATTTTGTAACCTTTCCCTCTAGAGTTTTACATTCTCGCTCTCAAGGGTTTTCCACACATTTCCAAACCCACATTTTCGTTTTTCTTCAGAATGCTCCATCAAGCTCGATTTGGATTCATCAAACCAGCGTTCATCTTCTCATCTCTGTCCAAGGTTTTACACTCACTCTCCTCATGCATTTTTTCCCAAATTTTCAAACATTAGCATTTTCGTTTTTGTTCAGAAAGCTCCGTCTTCAAATTGGCGTTCTGAAAGCTCGTTCTGGAAGTTCAATTTTGATCCATCAAACCGGCGTTCATCTTCGTCCTCGCTCGTCCACCAGTGCTTGTCCTCTCCGTCATCGATCAGTGCTCGTTGGTCGTTGCTCGTCTCTCAGTGATCGTCTCTTAGTGAGTGTGGGTTTGACCCTAATTTTTTAACCCTCTTTGATATGCAGAGAGATGTTTAGAGCATTTTTTAACCCTAATTTTTTATAAATTTTTTGCTATCGGAGAAGTTATTGTTGTCTTTTGGGTGTGCTTTGTTTTGGAAGAAAAAAATCACTTCTACTTGAACATTCATCAGTTTAACAATCATCTTCTTACATTGGAATGACACAAGCTGATATATTCAATCGACAATATACTGGTTGGAATACAAGTGCTCTGCAGGTTTTGGAAAAATTGTTTCCCAAGGTATTCATCTTCACAACGCTTTTTGTTCAATACAAAAATCTCCCCTTTGTTCGTTGTATTTAGAAAATTGCTTTGATATGATTGGAAGATGATTATGATATTTAATAATGCTAAATTTAGAACAGTGAAGTTTTGAATTATAACAATTGGTAGCAAGTACTATGTGACTACTCTTATCCTTACTAAGACTCTGTTAACTTGCATTCCTCTTCAAAAGGCTAGGGTAAATACTATTAATTGTCCCTTTTTAAGAATTTATAATCGTTAGTTTGATTAACTTATTAGCTCACTTGATCAAAAGAAGTTTTAGCTAATGTGCTTCTAATGTTTATAGATTGAATTCACTGCATTGTCTTTAAAGGTTTAGTTTAACCCAATTTGTAATCTGTCTATGAAAATGTGTTAAATGTGTTAACTCAATTCACTGCATTGAATTCACTGCGTGTATGTGGAAGGGTATATAGTGATTTGTTAAAGTGTTTATGGTCTCTGGAATTGGTGTAATAGAATTTTACTTGAATAAGTGCATGAGCAGTTTGACTAAAAAAGGTTTGGTTTTACTCCATGGCATACCTAAAGGGTGTAATGTTTCTTGTGATAGTATATCTAATAAGAGTGTTTTTCAGAATAACTGGTAGGAAAAACTTGCATTCAAAGCATTTATTTAAGTGTCTTTATCGATATTTATTATTGGTTGAATCATTAAAGTTTATTGTAATGTATTTATCAGTACAATTTTGAAGTAGCAAAACATCCAAACTCATAATTTTGGACATTGATGTATGCAATCATTGATGGAAAAAGTTCATGCTTTGATAATCATGGACATACACATAGCTATTTCAAATGTATATTTAAAAGTTAATTGAATCACTTTGAAGTTGTAAGTTTGGTTTGTGAATAATAGTAAGAATTGTTCCTGTAATTTCTTAAGTGTGAATAAGGTGTTGTCTCATGTGCTGATATCTTGCCCATTGCTTCTCGTAATTCTGTTGTCTTGGTGAGTTTATAATAATAGTCTAAGGAACAACACTATTTTACACTATTATTCAACTATGTTATAGATATCATGCTAACTCAATATCTATTTGTTATGTGATTTGTATGGTGCAACTTGAGGGCCATTTTGGAAAGTGAAGGTTGGGAAAAGGATTCTAGAACAACAAATTTCACTACTACCAACACTGGTGTTATTCCACCTTCTACTTTCTACTAAAGACACGGTTGCCTTATCTAGTATTTTTTTTCTTGCTCTAGTATGTTAGTTTCTCCACCCTTCCTCTTCTGGAGAGACACATTCTCCTAATTCAATTCATTTCAGGATGTGATATTTATAAACAACTACATGCATTGAAGGTAAAAGTCTTTTTTCCTATAACTTAAAAGTCATGTCATGTAAATAATGATGCAATTAAGCATTAAGAAAGAGACATGTAACCTACGGAGAATCATTCATGATCTTTCAATGACCCAATACTTTATACTATCCATATTTAAACTATATTTTTGCATGTATTTTAATAGAGAAAAAACCACTACAGCTGCTACCATATTATATTAGATAGTAGGATGGTATATACTTTTAAACTCGTATGTAAAGGTTTTACTGTTGAAAAGTTTAAAGTTTAATAAGCTTTACTTAAGGAGATGTTATAATATATTAAAATTCCAAACAATATTCTGTTTATATCTTATAGTAATCTGGAATATGTTGGATTATCTTTTAGGATTACTTTCAATATTTTCTAATATTTCAAGATTTACTACTTTCTTTAATTATGATTATATCTTTAATTATGATTATATCTTATATAGCCAAGGGTTTACTGTTGGAAAGTTTAAAGTTTAATAAGCTTTAATTATTTCAAAATTTCTTTTTTAGGATTGTAGAAGGCTTCCCGGTTTCTCCCCATCTAAGGTATTGGATTCTGGTGTTGGGATTGGTTCAACTTTCTGGTATTATATTCTTGAACTTTGTTATGGTGAATGTTGTATAAAAAAATTTAGTTATTTATATCAAGAAGTGTCGTTATTTTTTTTTTGGTTATATGTATGTATTTGAATTCCATTTTTGCAGATCGTCAAGTGGGATCCATTGCTTCACTGGGTGGAGACAAAATTTGGCTTTAAGCCTATTGTCCATTATCTACGAATTATGTGCATAGATAATAACTATAATGACTTTGGAGGAAAGAAACAATATTTGAGTGGGCACAGAGTGACTAATTTATTTGAATCATGTAGATGCCTTGATGAGTTGAGGTTGTACTAAAGAATTAATATACTTAAGTTGAAATTTCATAGGCTTTAGATTGTTACCATCCCACAAGAGTTCTTTCTCCAAGTCTTTTATCTATAGGTCTCATTCCTGTTATTAGCTGTAGTAGAACCACCCCAAAGGAATACACATATGTTTTAACTGACACTTTGCCAAATTCTGCATATTTTGGTGTCATCTCCACCCACTATAGTTTTAAGATACTGGAACCAACCACCTGGGGTTAAAAAGAGATTGAGCATTTAATATATCTCCTTTATTTTACTTTTCTTCATTTGGCAAAGGGATGATTATGCTCTTTCTATTTTTGTTAATATTTGGTATTAAGTAAGCTTCCGTTGCCATTGAATCAATTTGACAGATTCCTTTTACATCTACTCATAGTTAGGATAATTTCTTTTAATGGTTTGAAGGGAATCAGTTTTTCACATCTAGTAAATTTTGTATTAGCATATTTTAGTATGAAATGTTGTTCCATGCAGGTTAACAATGCAGGAATTGGTGGAGTTGTAATTAAGACAGTGATTTAATCAGTACAGTAATCCTGAATCGTGGGGTAAGACTCTACTCGTGTTGTGAAATCTAATTAATAGATATGGAAAGTTGTCTAAAAGGGGCCTAAAGTTTGAAACTTTTCATGACCATTTGAAATTCTAGATCCCATCCCATGTCAAATATTGAAATAGTAAAAGCAGAGCTTATAAAGGCTTGTGAAATTCTCATATCATGAACTTGCATTTGTTGTTAAGCCCAACACAGTTAAGGAATTATGAAAGCATTTTCACAATAGTTAAGTTTTTTGGAATTGGCTCTTCTTTTGGAATGTTATTGAGTGGTCCTTTTTTCTTGTTATTATCAAAACGTTCAATAGATCTTTTGGATGTATGAAGAACTTGAGTAGTTATGTGTTATTAGAAGATTTGTAAACAGAAACTGAATTACCATGTTTTTAGGTGGTACCAGATGAGCAAGAAACAAAGACAGTGACTCAAACATACGAGTTAGCTAAAGAATGCTTGCAAATAAATTACTATGGCACTAAAATAACTGTAGAATCACTCATGCCCCTCCTCCAATTATCTGATTCACCAACAATTGTGAATCTATCGTCCTTTATTGGGCAGTTAGAGGTAGGCACCAATTTCTTGTGCCAATAAATTCTTTTCCTATTTTTTTGGATAAACTCCATCTAATTGTGCCAATAACTTCCTCTCTTTTGAATACTTAATTAATAGCCAATCCATATGTTATGCAATCTAACCTTGAGTTTATTCAAAACTTTCCTATAACAGATATTAGTTTATTATTGCATCTCGTTTCCTTTAATTTTCTTAAGGTCTTGTTGTTTAATCATGTCAAATTCAGAGTTTCCCTAAGGAATCATGGGCAAGAGGAGTGTTGAGTGATGTTGATAACCTAACAGAAGAGAAAGTGGATGAAATAGTGAAGAAGTTTCTAAGTGATTTCAAAGAAGGTTCATTAGAGAGTAAAGGGTGGCCTAGGTATCTAGGTGCCTATATAGTGTCAAAAACAGCTCTTTGCTAAACAACCTGGTGGGACACATCTGGCATTCCTCAGTTCTTGTTCCATATCATGGATGGTTGGTCCCTAGCATCTCTTTTCTTGTTCATTTGCCCTTCTATTGAAAGTTCTTTAAGATTTTATAGCATGCCCATTTCCACTACAAGAAAATTGTTGATTATAACTTCTTCTAATAGTTGCCTAACAACCAAAGTTGGTTTTAGAGTTGTTAACCGAAATTAAAAAAGTGAAGATGTTTCTGACACATGTTTTGGGCTTGGTGAAACAATTTTAGTGCTGACAACTTTAGATTATCAAACTGAAATTAGTGACAGTATTAAAACATCTAAAATTAACAAAGTTAGTTGAACACTGATAGCAGAAAGTATTAAAAAAGTTAAGTTTAAGGATCTAAGTTCAAGGTTGTTTAAAAATTACAGGGTTGGGGGACGTAAGTTATTGTGGAGGTTGCAACATCAGGTTAGGAAATATGTACTCGGCTAATATATATATATAACTAAGAACACGTAAAACTAAGAACACGTAAGACTAACTAGTTTTATGAACACGTAAGACTAACTAGTTTTATAAATTAGACATTCCTAGGGTCAATTTTCTATACCTTATAATAAACTTGAAATTAATAATTTAGATGTTTGAGCTTTTGGATGTTTTAAAGCACTAAAAAATTGTATTTTATGATGTTGAGAAAAGTTGGAAAGGAGAAAGAATTGGTGAAAGAAAAGATTCAAAAGTGTGATGTAAAAATTAGATTAGTTGTAACAGGACACTTGTGGCCTTGTTTTTAGAGGTGATTTGTTATTGGTAAGTACTAGAGAGAAACACAAGGGAAAGAGTGAATGATCCAAAACATGTTTGGTGGAACTAACATTAAAATAATGATGGAAGCAAACTACACCAAAATGGGGCTCTGCTAAAATATAGTGAAAAGAGAGGGATTTCATAATTAAGATGCCACACTAGCTTTAGTTAATTACTGTTAACTGGTGGTGATATTTGTTAGTATGATTATTTTTTTCTGATCATAGGTTGTACTATATAAAGCTGAATTCTATACTAATGATGGTGGAAACCTTTTGGAGCAAATTAAAATTGCTTCTTAAATAGGTTGCCTAACATAGTTTCTGTATTGGTGGTGGACTCTGCAGACTCCGCAGACTGTGAATTGACTCATCACCTAATCTCAACTAACATCCTAAATTTCCCTTTAGAGCATATTCTGTAATCTGTATTCAATTCTTTGTCATTATGCATTGGGCATTGGCCTTTCAGTTACTTCTTCAAATAATTTCAAATATTGCTAATTCTTGGGACAGTTATGTTGGTTTGGATTGGTTTGGTTAGATGAAAAGTTTGGACATTTGATGTTTTACTAGCTGGTTGGTGGTAATCTTTTTTTATTAACTGGTAGTAGCATAAATTTCAGTTATGGGTTCTTGATAGAAAATTGCACTAATCTCCCATACTTTGTATCTAGAACCATTTGTAATGCTTTGTAAATAAAAGTAAGGTAGATGTATGAAATTCATTTGTCTAAATAATCAGGACTTCCATGGAGCTTGTCTTAGTTACTTCCTTCAGAATAATTAGTAATATGAAGTTCATGTGATTTTCCTTAGCTTTCTGACGTTTTGAAAATTTATAACACGAAATTTTACATGTTTTCAAAAGACTCTTTTAATATGAAATCTGAAAATTATGTACCTAGGATAAGCCTCATAATTGATTTAAACTAAATTCTGATGCCATGGACTTTTTGGTTGCATGCAGGAGCTTGAAGAGGATGTTTTTGATATTCTTGCCTTATGGGCTACTCTATTTTCTGAGACTCTAGAAAATGAAATTAAGAAAACTGCTGAATTGTTGTCAAGGATTTAGTAAGTACATTTTAACAGTATCCTGTATCTTTGTTGTGATCAAACTTTTATATAATTATCTTTACCTTTTTTTATTAATTGAATTTTTTATCCCTCTTATTTTTATTAGATTCTCTAAAATATAGAGATCAGTAAACTTGTTATCTTATGAGGTAAACCACGATTTTCACAATCATGAATATTGACTAACTTGGACTTGTTAAGTAAATTGTTTTGGTAAAGATGATAATTTTTTTATGTGAATGACCCCTTGACTTGGTTGTCCTTTTTTATTGTTTTAAATGTTTTGCACCTTGTGTTTGTTTTAGGTTGTAAACATTTTGAGCAAATTTCTTTGTCTAATTATCTTTCTTTTTACCATATATTATGTTATTATGATAAAGGAGAAAAATGTGGAAGTATTTACTGCAATTTTTCATTGAACAAAGTAAAGGAAAGGGAGTAGGTATCCGGGATCCAAGTTCTTATATCATTTAAATTTCAAAAAGTTCATGTTGTTTTCTAATTACAAACAAAATATTGTTTTTTTATGAGATTTGAATAATGCAAGAAAAATACAGTAATAAATTCACAAATTAAATAATACAAACGGAACAGGTTAAAAAAAATTTACAGTATAATCCTCAAATTGAGGAGGGTAAAAAATGAAAAATAGAAATTTTGGAATCAAATAGGTTTATGGAAATAGAGGAGGTTTTAAACCTCCATAAAATAATAGTCATGAATAGGAGAGGTTATAACCCTCCATTAAAAAACTTCCACAATATAAACCTGGTACCAGGGGTTATAGAAAACCTCCACAAAAAACTTGTGGGGAACCTAACTGTGGAGGTTTGAAAAACCCTTGCAAATTATTTTGTGGAGGGTAAAAACCCCCGCTAAACAAAATTAAAACCTCCGCAATTTAGCTTTTTTTTTGTAGTGAAAGCACATAAACCATAGAAAACCAAGAACAATTAAAGGAAGAAGAAAACATAAAATGGATAGGAAAGAAGTGGTAAAAATGTGAGAAGCACGCCACTACAAGACTAGGCTAGAAGCCATGGCAACCTTGAAGATGAGTGGATGTGTGCCGCCACTTGTTATGCAAGATAAGGCTTAAAAGTATTCACTCCCTAGGGAGGAAACTCTCACAAATGGTTGAGACACAAGAGTGTTTTTACTTCAAAATGTTCAATCCTTTTACATGTCTAGGAGCACCCCTTATATAGAAGAGTTTAAGGGCCTCTAAGCAAATAAAAGATACCTAAGGATGTCTCTACAAAAATCTAACCCTAGCTTCTAGAAACTAGGTCAAATAAGGTTACAAAAATGAGAGACAAAAGACCTAACTATGGTGTGTGCAAGGCTAATTTCGTTCTAGCATAAAAGGAGACAAAGAATGTGTCTCATATGTCTCCAAAAAGTGGCCAAAGTGTGCTAAAAACAAAGGAGACCAAAGGTACATAGGTACACTTGCTTCATGCCTTTTACTTTATGCTTTATGCCTTTGTTTTACTCTCTCCTCCACATCATTTATGCTCCCCAATCACCATGTGCCACTTAGTATTGCTTTCTTACTCCTAATTAACCTACAAAGCAAATAAACATAGATTAGCATGTTGGCTTAAGTCAAGTCAACTATAGTTAACAAGTCAAACCTAGTCAAAGGTCAACAAGTCAACTAAAGTTTATTCAACTAAGTCAACTTTGGGAATCAAAAATAACAAACACAAATTAAAGGGATGAAGGATTAGTGAACTTCCTTTCTAAACATGCTTAGTCTTCTTAAGCATGTGCCTCCATCCTTGGTTGGGGTCAATCCTTCATTATACCTTGGCTATATCTAGTGACTTTTTGAGCTCAGTTAAGGAGAGACAGTTGTTGGATGCCAGTCTGAATAGAGTTAGGGAACAGTTTGGGTCAGATGAGGCTAGGGACTTTGCCTTGGATGATGATAGCATATTGAGATTTCAAGGTAGGATTTGTGTACCTAATGATACAGAGGTGAAGAAGTTAATCCTTGAGGAAGGACATAAAATTCGTCTTATTCTGCACCCCAGCATGACTAAGATGTACCAGGATCTCAAGGAAACCTTCTGGTGGCAGGGGATGAAGAAAGATGTGGCTCAATTCGTATTAGCCTGTTTAACCTGTCAGAAGGCGAAGGTGGAGCATTAGAGACCCGGTGGGAATCTACAGCCCTTGGAAATACCAGTGTGGAAATGGGATAGCATCTCTATGGATTTTGTGACCTATTGGCCACAAACTTTTAGGGGGCATGATACAATCTGGGTTATAGTGGACCGACTGACCAAGAGTGCTCACTTCTTGGCGATGAACTTGAGAATGCCTATGGCTAGGTTGGCTCAACTGTACATTAGGGAGATAGTGAGGTGGCATGGGGTACCGTCAAGTATTATGTCAGATAGAGATCTGCGGTTCACTTCACGGTTTTGGCAAACACTACAGAGTGCTATGGGTAGCAAGGTCATAATGAGTTCGGCTTATCATCCTCAGAGGGATGGTCAGTCTGAGAGAACGATCCAGTCACTGGAGGATTTGTTGAGGACATGCATATTGGACCAGTTGGGTGCTTAGGATGAGGTACTGCCTTTGATAGAGTTCACCTACAACAACAGTTTTCATGCGAGCATTGGCATGGCGCCATATGAGGCTCTTTATGGCAGGAGGTGTAGGACTCCTCTTTGTTGGTATCAGGATGGAGAAGCGGTGTTGGTTGGACCAGAATTGTTAGACCAAACCACTAAGAAAGTGAGGATGGTGAGAAACAGAATGCAGGCTTCTTAGAGTCGGCCAAAGGCATATGCAGATCGCAAGAGAAGGCCTTCGGAGTTCGCGGCTGGAGATCATGTATTCTTGAGGGTGACCCGAACATCTGGTGTGGAAAGGGCTCTCCGCTCAAAAAAGCTCTCTCCTAAGTTCCTTTGTCCCTATCAGATCACGAGAAGGATTGGGTCGGTGACTTATGAGATAGCTTTACCCTTTCAGTTGGCGAACCTTCATCCGGTATTTCATGTGTCATAGCTGAGGAAGTACGTGTTTGATCAGGCTAATGTACTGGAAGCTAAGGATATACAGATTAGTGAAGACCTCACCGTGGAAGTACCACCCATCGCGTTAGAGGACAACAAAGTTGAGGAACGCCAAGGAAAGACGGTCAGTCTTGTCAAAGTTATTTGGGATCGGAGGACCAGTGACTCTACTTGGGCGTTAGAGGAGGATATGAGGAAATCACACCCCGCATCTTTTTACCTGGTAGACTTTCATTTTCGAGGTCAAAAATTTTGTTGTTGGGGAGAATGTAAGATCCTATATTTTATAATGCCTTTAACAAAAAGGGCTGCCCCAAAATTTGATGGTCCTAAGGGCTGGCCCAAAGGATTAAACTAAATCCTAAGTCCGCCCTAACGATTCCACTCTCATACTTTCACAGAATCAGCCGTCACTCCTACTGTTCCGAGAGAGCTCTGCTAGGGTTCAGCCACCGTTTCGCATCAAGTGAGCTCGAACCAATTTTCCGCTTCTCGTAAATTCCTTCCAACTCATGCTCGTACTCTCTTCTGTGCTTCTTCGTATTTTCCCCAGCTAGGATTCTGTGGTGAGCTTATCTTGTAATCTGCTCCGTTATTTTCCAATTCCTAAGCATACCCCTAGAGTCGTGGTGTCCGTATTTGCGGTTGAGTTCCTATACTAGTGTATTCCAGGTAAGGGAAGCTAGAACCTCCTTGTCTGGTGTGATTGTGACGTGTACCATTTTAGTTTCATGATTTTCGAGTTTGTATACTACCATGGATGCTTGGACTGTCTAGATTTTCCTGTTTGGTATATGTGTATGTGTGATGCAGGCGTGAACAGTGGCGAGCACTGATAATCTCAACTAAGCGAGCTTGCCTCACCTAGGCGAGATGAGCAGAGGCTCGTCCAGGGCTTTCCACGCGAGTTGTCGCTCAAGCGACCAAACCCTCATTTTGAGCGAGCAGATGTCTTTAACAATTGGCGAAAAGGGTCTCGCCTAAGCGAGATTGTGTAGGGGCTACTGTTCTCCTTGTCGAGCTCTCGCCTAGGCGAAGGAGAGCTCGCCTGAGCGAGAGTCCTTCTCGCTTGAGCGAGACCCTCCAGCCTGAGCGAAGAGCTGGGCGAGAATGCGTCGCGAGTTGATTTCCCTTTGTGCTTGGATGTTTAACTTATGCTTGTTTGAGTTATTGAATGATGGCTTAATGGGAATGATTATGCATGATTAGGAGAGGATTGTCTGTGGGGAATTGTGAGCTTCGCATGATCTTTATATGAATTGTACATGAGAGGTTGGATATATATATATATATATATATATATATATATATATATATATATATATATATATATATATATGTGTGTGTGTGTGTGTGTGTGTGTGCGTGTGTGTGTGTGTGTGTGGTCACAAATTTGGCATGAGCAACAATGGACCTTGATGGTTGGTAATCTAGTGGCATGGTATTGGTATGAGAAGAAGCACTTTACGCATGGTTGGGAATAGCGAGTTGGCATTGATTCAACCTGTGATAAATGAGGGTTGGTTCCGGAAGTTGGTATGAGGTTCCTATGCATGATATTTGTATCTATTACTTGGCTGTTTGTATCTGTTTGGTATGGGGTCAGTACATAATTCCTTAAAGTCTTTAGGTGGGACTTTAGGGTCGTGCTTCAGTGGTCGGGACGTAATCCATGGCCCCGGTTAGTGGGTGTCCATGGTGGTGCCAGAGGTGTTAAAGGTCAGGTTGGTGGTTCGATTCCCACTGGCAACAACCCACCCAATATGAATGGACGGAGAAGGGTGATGGGTGGGGGTGCATTGGGTTGTAGTAACCTGACAGCCTCTGGGGCCCGAGGAGGGGTAGCCAGGGATGTTACAAGGATCGCCAACACCTGCATCCCTCGCCACATTGCGAATTTATTACGAGGAAGGGACTTTTCCTTAAGTGCTCTGTCAAATTAGGGACGCTTGGGGCAATATTGTTCGTGTAGAGGGGGACCCTAGATCATGGATTGTTGATGAAAGAATTCCTTACAACCAATGGCTCGCAACAAGGGTTAAGGCAGTCAAGTTTCCATTCAAGTTGATTTCTCTAGACTCGAATGTTGAAAAGAGGTTGTTGAATGCTGAGGTTCAACAAGTGAAGTTGTTGAGGGCAGAACTAGAGAGGACGAAACAGGAAAATATCACGTTGACCAATGACCTTCAAAACATGCAACAAAATTATGCGAACCTCAAACATGATAAGATGGAAAGCGAGTGGGTGCATGAAGAGTTGATAAGAAAGCAAAAACAAGACCTAACATCAGTTAATGCTGAGTTGAGGTGGAAATCCCTGGAGTGCGGTATAATAGAGATATTAGAGCGTGTCAGAAAAGACTTGTGTGATGAATTCAAGAGGGACAAGCAAGAAGCACTGGAAAAGTTGCAAGATATACAGATCAAACTTAATGATGCCGAGCAACGGGTGGAAGAAGCAGTGGCGAAACTAGAGAAAGAATGTTTGCATCATGCAGAATCAGAAAAAAGACATCGAGAATTGATGATTCAGATGAATGAATATGTCGTGGAACAGGGACGAATTACAGAGCACTAGAAGATATGTTTCTCGCAGCTAGCCTCCCTCGCTCATGGAGCCATCAAAAATGTCCCTAAGTTATTAGCTGATGCTGAGTCTGCAATGCCGATTTTTAACCCACCTAAGGGGATTGAAGCTTTCCTCAACCACTACAAGAAACTGATGGCGGAAATGAAGAATTTGATGCTAGGGCTCAAGAAAATTAATCATGACTTCCTGTGTTTCAAACATTGTGGACTTAAATGTTATGGATGTTTTATTGTATGGATCACATTGTTGATTCTGTTTTGTGCTAGTTTCCATTATGCTTGTGACGGTGTTTTCACAACTTTATAATTTCTAACTAGAATTGGTTGCATTATGTCATCTTTTCTCTTTCTTTTCATTTCCTTCTTGTTCTTTCTCTATCCATTTCACTCAATAAAATTCCACTAAAATAAAAGAAAAATACGGCTAAATTTCCAAGACACCCTACAGGACGCGACCCTATCGCAAAATCATGGAAAACCAAGGAGAAACCCAAGAAACGATGAAGGCCGATATCCAACAATTGAAGAGTCAGATGAGTCAAATCTTGGAGGCCTTGAATGCCATGCAAAACCCTGGAGAGACGTGCACACCACAACAACAACACAGGGTTCAGGAAAACCAAAATTGTCCTCCATCTAGCCTCCCTTCAAATTACATTCCACCCCTTGGAGTGGTCTCGAGGAAAGTTTGCATTCAAAATGTTGAAAACAATGTGGTTGATGAAGAAAATAAGCTTGAAGCTGCTACTTTCACATGTTATGGGGAAACAACTCATCCAGATATCGTGAACATAATAGAGCCAAAGCAACACGAGGTGAAGTCTGTCGTTGCACCTGGGGATGTTAAGGACGAAGAGAGTAAATTAGAAATGCTTGAAAAGAGGTTGAAAGCCATAGAAGGGGAAAGGAATTTTACCAAGTCTTGAATTTGAAAATTATAAAAAAAATAAAACATAAAAAATAAAAATAATTAAAGGTACCGCCCTCGGGCGGGCGCGATAGGGTGCTAACACCTTCCATACGCGTAACTGACTCCCGGATCCAAAATCTGGTTTTTTGTAAACTTGTCTTATTTTCATGGTTTTCCATAGTTTTCTAGAATAACTATGGTGGCGACTCCAAATCTCTTTTTCAAACCCGTTTTCTTTTTTGGTTCGTCTTCCCGTCGCGATTCCGGTTTCAACATAATGCAATTAAACTATATGATGATATGCAAAAAATTATAGAAGAATTTAAGAATGAAATAGCAAATTAATAAAAGACTTTGAAACAATTATAATAAAACAGGTGATGATTCATTATTTTCCTCCATTCCACTAGCCTTTGTGTACCCATTTGATAACTGTTCAGTGCTTCATTATTTATCTTTAGTGTGTTTCTATCTGTTGGGCTTTATTGGGCCACTATTCCGAATTTGGGTTAATTTCACATTATTTGGCCTAATTTTCGTTTTTAATTATTTTTAGGTATTTGGGTGAAGCAATTTTGGAGCTTGGACATTAATCTTCATATGAAGAGAGTTGCCAAATCATTTCCACGTCATTTCCACGACATCTAAGTGAATTGGCCAACATTTGAGGCTTAGTAGTGACATTTTTGTAATTTTACACCCAATAGTGGCATTTTTTTTTAAATATGTGAATCTATTTGATGTGACCACGAGATTTTATATCACAACAATGATTTTCGTTCATTTAAAGCTCTAAAATTCTCCTTTGCTCTTGAACTTGCGTTTGAATAATACCCAAGTTAGGGTTTGATATTCTGTTTTTGTGAATCTTGTTTTGAAGGGCTTGTATGCTCCATTTCCATGTCTAGCTAAGCTTTTTGCATTGATTCCTTGACGAAATTGAAATGAAACCATGAGATTGTTTGTTGTTTATGGGTTGTGTTCGGATTTGACTATGTTTCAGGTTGCGTTTTCATGATAAAATACGTTTTTGATGAATGCTTAATCTCAAATTCGTGTTTGTGCACATTAATGGCTTGTATTCATGCTTAATGTTTATGGGTTCTGTCACAGCTTGCTTAAATCTGTGGGTGTTAGCTGCCTGAACTTTGTTGTGCTTAATGACATAATGAATCAATGGTAATTTTCGCTTAGTTGATTAACTTAGGGTTTATGAGAGCAAAATCGAATAGAACAAGTAATTTGGTAATCTGTGATTGATGGACTTTTAGTGGAATCAAGGAATCAATACATTTTGAATTCTGTTCAATTAAGTTTTGCTATTAGATTTTAGTAATTTTGTGTTAGAACTGAATCTGCCAAACCCCCCTGTGTTATAGTGTTGTGTTTGTCTGGAAAATGAAGCTTTGAACAAGAACATTGTTCGTTGGGAGACGACTCTGGTTGGTTACCACATATTGCATTTATCTATTTTAATGTGGTAGGGTATGACCTCTATCAACAGGCCAATTCCACTGCTTTCAATATAAATTCTTCATCGGTTATCTTCATATTATTGTTCATTAACTATTGTTTTTTACATTAAATTAATTAAAGTAAATTCTTAATTAATTTGTCACCGTTCTTACTATTAACCAAAGTAAATTCTCAATCAAAAGTGTACTATACAAGACGAGTTAGAAAGAGAACCATAACAACTCGAGGGGCCTATGACAAGGTCAAAAGATGGAAGAACAAAAATCTTCAAGGTTCATGATGATATACAAAAAGTTGAAAGTCCTTCGAACATGAAGATCTTAGCCTGTAGTTCACTTTTGGAATAAAATTGTGAATCAATTAGTTGCTGGGTGAACCAAATTTTGAGTTGAACTTGTCATTGGGTGACTTTGATTGCTACACAAATCTCGTTGGGCAAATCACCCGTCGGTGGGTGAATGACATGTTTTAAATTTTTGTTTTTATTTTTTAAGTTGGTTGTAAGACCTTTAATGTTGGGCCTATCTTATTTATTCGCATTTTCGGAACTTTGTTCACTTTCAGTCAGATATTGAATTAGTCTTAGTTTTCCATTTGAGATTCAATACGAAAATTATTTATTGTCTCGAAGTTTATTGAAGAAATTGTATTTTTAAAAATTAACATAAAAGGAATATATATATTGAATAACATTTGATTTAACATGTATATTGTATACATATCTTAAAATTCATGATTATATGCCAACTATATTTTGTATTGATGTTCGAGTGCATATTTGATTGTGGTTGATGATCACTTTCGTTTCGTGTACCCTGAAGCCGATGTGAAATGCTAGCAAAATTTCGTGAAATTTAAGATATCTTGTTTAAAATTGATATGTACCAATAAACTAAAAAAAAGTGAATCTTCTTTATTGTGATCAGATCACACCATGAATACTAAAGTGAGGTCATCGTTTATTTAGATTACTGAAATTGTTCACCCAATTTCAATAAATATACGTATGGATCGAGACTGGATTAATTCACCTCGCATCAATGTTGAGTATGAGAGAGGAGTTGAAGAATTTATACAATTTGTGTAATGCAATAAGGGTAAAAGTGGTCATGGAGTGAACTTTAGATGTCCTTATGTCGAATGTTTTAGTGGGAGAAAGTTGAATGCAACCAAAATTAGGGAACACCTTATCTGTTATGGTTTCCTTCTTCATTATACTACATGGACATGATGCAACGAATTAATAGACTTCCCAATTGTCTCCCTAAATGAACATGTTGTCGATTCTACCATGGAACACCGATTGGAAGAAAACCGATAAGAGGATATGATTCATGATGTTGGCACAGAAGATTTTGCCCAAGCATATGTGTATGAAACAACATCTACTAATGTAGAGACTCCTTGTATGTTGGTTCAACTAAGTTCACACGGTTGTCAATGGTGTTAGGGC
The DNA here is from genome assembly GCF_037176805.1 of Vigna unguiculata. Classification (NCBI taxonomy): domain Eukaryota; kingdom Viridiplantae; phylum Streptophyta; class Magnoliopsida; order Fabales; family Fabaceae; genus Vigna; species Vigna unguiculata. The sequence goes on from NC_140796.1 coordinate 25,348,332, forward strand.
TAATGAATTTGAAAACGACCAATGGGTGGACCGGTAAGAGTTTCATAGAATTGTTGGTGCTGATGAACGAAATGTTTCCATGTTGAAATTTCTAATGGATATTGAGTATAAAAATATACATGCATGTCCTATGATTGCATATTATATAGGAAAGAATATGAAAGGTTGAAAGAAAATGTCCAAATTGTGGGTTATCATGGTAGCAGCAGAAAAAAATAATGAAGATAATGGAAAGATAAAAAAAGATGGCCTCGCTTTGAAAGTAGCATGATACCTTTCAATTGTACCAGACCTATGTGTTTGTTGGCGAACCCAAAAGACGCTAATAACCTTAATTGGCATGTAGATGAAAGAAGATGTGACAGACTGCTTTGTCATCCAACTGATTCAATGCAATGGAAAAATATTCATCTTCGGTTTGGTTTAGCTACTGATGAAATGAATCCATTTAGCAGTGTAAGTACCAAACATAGTTGTTGACCTGTTATATTATTCATTCCAACTTATCTCCTACACTGTTCATGGAGAGAATGTACATGATGTTGTATGTGATGATATCTTGTTTAGGGAGCTTGAAAATGACATAAATGTCTATCTTGATTCACCAGTTGAAGACTTGAAGTTATTGGGGTTGAAATATATAATGCTTTTGCTTATGAAATTTTCATGATTCATACAATGTTATTTTGCACCATCAATGACTTGCCAGCTTATGGTAATTTGTCAAGGTACAATGTCAAGGGTCATAAAGCATGTTCTATATGTAAATAAAACATTATGGCTCATCAATTGAAACACGGAAGGAAGACATTATATTTGCACTATCAAAGATTTTTAAAATCTAATCATCCTTATCGAAGGTTAAAACAAATCATTTATGAACATCAAGAGAATGACGATGCACCAATTCCATTGATTGACCTTCAAATTCATGAAAAAGTTAATAAAGCACATCATGTCTTGAAAAATGTTAAAGAAATAATTTATAATGAGCCCTTGGAAGAAAAAGTCAATATTCTTTGATCTTCCATATTGGTCGAAGTGAAAGGTTTGACATTGCATAAATGTAATGCATGTAGAGAAGAATATGTGTGATAGCTTAAAATTTAGGGAAAGACAAAAGATAGAGTAAATGCTCATTTGGATTTGGATTTACTTCAAATGAAGATTTGAGAAGACTTAGCACCAAGTGAGGTTGGTAAGCATACATTTTTGCTCTCTCCCCCCCCTCCGCATGTTACACTATGTCCAACAAACAGAAGAAGATAAGTTTTTGCCTTTGTCTAAAGAGTGTCAAGGTACCACAAGGATACTCACGATTGCAACATCTATCACATCTTAATGGAACAATTGTTATCGGTGTCTATTCATGAAATTCTACAAAAAAATGTTAGACAAACTATAACTTATTTGTATTCATTTTTCTCTTCAATTTATAGTAAAGCCATTGATCCTATAAAGTTAGGCGAACTTCAAGGCGAGATTGTTATCATCTTGTGTCAGTTGGAGATGTTTTTTCCTCTATCATTTTTTGACATCATAGTACATTTACTTATTCATTTGGAAAGAGAAATCAAGTTCTATGGACCAGAATCTTCAATGATTGAAAAGAATATTGCTAAAGAAAGTATTGAGTTTTATTCAAAGTACATGACAAAAGAAAATCCAATACGAGTTCCTCCTAGATCATGGTTAAATAGGTGTTTTATAAGTAAGTGCTTATGAGGTGTAAATCTAGTAACCAAAGATCACGAAGAACTATTGCAATCACATATATGCATACTGAATAATACAAATGTGGTAATCCCTTAATTATCTACGCATAAAGCCATTTTGAAAGAGAATAACCCGAGACAATAAGAGAAATGACAGTTGATGGAGCATAATAGAACATTCGTGCCTTGGTTTAAAGTTGAGGTTTTGAAAGATTCAAAATCTTCTAAGACTTTGATGTGGCTAGCAAATGGATTAAGGTTTGATGTCCTATGTTGTACAAGATAGGAAATTAGTAATTGCACATTCTATACAAAGTCTTTGGATGATAAAAGCACAATACAAAATAGTGGAGTCAGTATTGAGCTAAGTTGTTACAATTTTCCACATCCAAAGATCAAAATCGTGATGGTATAGTAAAAGAGATATGAAAGGTTGATTATACTATGTTTACTATTTCAATGTTCAAATGTAAATGGGTTGACAATAAGAGTGTTGTCAGAATGGATGAGTCAGGTATAACTCTAGTTCATTTTCAGAAGGTGGGTTATCGGGACAAGCCCTTTATCATGGCACAATAAAAATCTCAAGCTTTTTTTAAGTAAAAGATCGTGCATATGAACATCTGTTTGTTGTTCTTCATGGCCAAAAATAAATTAATGTTAATGAAGAGAATTTGAGTAACTTTATACAGGATGCCATTGACGACACTTGTCAATGTCAGTTATATGTTGTATATGGTGAAGAAAGGACACTAGTGGCCCATGGAAAGGTATTTCAGGCAGCCATAGATCTGCATGGTATGAACCTATCGGACAATATCATTAAGATCACAGTAGTGGAAGTTCATATACTAGATGCTTTAGTTCTTGTGCCAATAGATGAGGTATATACTATGGTAGAAGCATTCCAATCCTTCCTCACCTAGCCTAAAGATTTGTCTGGTTCTATTTCTTAACCCCCGATTCAAACTCTTAAACCCTACATTACTCTATTTTTAAGTTTTCAGGTTATTTATGTTCAAACTTACTTAAATTGTTTTCATGTAACAATAGACGTATCAAGAGGAATGTCACAAACCCACCAAGAAGTCATCTCTACTTGTGGACTATCCTCTTGGTGTATTACACCAACTTGTTGATACTGTAAGCAGTTAATTGACAGTGGTTCCATGGCATTCTATTATATTTGGAAGAGTCAGTGAGATCCCATTGTACTTGCATAAAGAAGATGTCTTAGAACTTGTGTTAGGGAAAGAAGAACTGGGTAGTACATTTATTCAATTATAGATGATGTAAGTCTCTGAACCTTTTCTTATATTTAATTAGCGTATCTAGTTACTTATATTAAATAAATAATTTGTCTTCAAGTATATGTTTGGTATCAGTAAGAATGTGAGGTTCAATGATGTATATGGGTTCATGGACCCCTAACTCATTCATTCTGGTAATAAGTTTGATGACACCCAAACATACATCACCAATTTTTTTAAACAGGGGAAGCAAATATATTTAGTCCCTTATATACATTCATAAGTGTAGTTTGTTGTGTTGTAATTATAATAGATAATTTTAAGTTATAACAATCATTGTATTTTCCTCAAGGAGCACATTATTGTATGGTTTTGCTTAATGCACAAGTCTCCTCCAAGCATCTCAAACAATTAATAAATTGGTAAGAACCTTAATCTTATGAACTTTCTTTGTTATATAAGTGTATCCTAAAACATTCCTATTTTTCATAGTTCATTTGCTGGACATAGCATGTTGTTAGGGAGCTCAATGACTATAACTAAAGCTTTCGTTGTTGTCCCTTCAAATTTTCTATTTTGATCCATATATAATTGTTTGATTCCTTTTCTTCTTCAATTATTTATAATTGTGTTGATATATTGTAGTGTCATAAACAAACTAGTTCATATGAGTGTGATTGCTATGTTATGCAATGGATAAAAATCATTGTTCATATGCTCGTATTACATGTGATTGGGAAACATAAATAATTTAATTGAATAAATACTTTCCAACTTTGTACTTTTATATACTAATTGAAATTATTATCTTTTTGTGCAAAGATTCAACAATCACACCAATGCAAAAGAAGTCAATAGAGTATATAAGGAAAGGTTGTGCAAAACATATAGTAGAAATGTACAATAATACGTGATTAGGATGTGAATCATTTATTTGTACATATAGTAGAAATGTACAATAATACGTGCTTTGATGAAAAATTGTCTACTATATATTATTGTTTATGGATTATGTTTGCTAGTTTTGGTTGCTTTCTTTCTACCCAGATTTGTCATGTAGGTAGAAAGAAAAACAAAAAAAGTATTTAAACAATGTATACATTAGGCTTCGATTATAGCAAAAATAAAAGCATAAGGGGATTAAGCTTCAGTTTTGGTATTACCGAAGCCTAATCCCTTTTTTATTTTAAAAATAATTTAAATTTAAGGGGAGAACAAACTTTAGTTCTTTAAAAACTAAAGCAAATTCATTTATATGTCTATGTTTTTTTAGAGAATTGAAGTATTTTCTCCCTTAAATTTAAATTATTTTTAAAATTAGAAAGGGATAAGACTTGGTTATTACTAGAAGTGAAGCCTTTTCCTTTATTTTTCTTCCATTTTTTTTATTATTTTATGCTTCAGTTTTGAAGACAACTGAAACCTAATATGGAAGTTTATGCTTTGGATTCAAACCAAAGCCAAAAGTCCACCATTTTTTTTTATTTTAAATGAATATACTTCGATTGTGGAATCAAAGTACAATGGGCAAAACAAACGTGTCAAAATCCTTTGCTGAACTAATATCAATTGAAAAACTTGCTTTTTACGCTTAATAATTTTACATTACTTAAAAGTTGAGACTACCAAGAATTTAAATACATGTTTTTTTCTAAAAGGACAACCTTCTATCCTTAACTAGTATTGAAATATTTTTCATAATTAGGTAATAATTCTCTTCGTTAGTGTTTAGGTGAACTACTACTTCAAAAGTAATTTGATGCTAAATCCGTAACGAAACAAAAAGGTTCCATCTTCCATAATTGATTAGACATCATTCCTCTTATATGTGGATTACCTTTGCTTATTATGTGTGGTATGTTTAGATGCTGTTTCCAACGTAGTACATCATGTTTAGTGGGGGTGAGTGTGACCGACATCTTGGCCCTAATGTTGGTTTGTTAGGCTTAATTATGTTGTTTAATTGTTGCCTCCTACACTAAAGATAATTGGGCCAACTGGAATCGCAATTTTGAGAGCACACTTCAACATATATGGATGCATGTCATATTCTTGTTTCATAGGTTCGGAATTAACATCTACATGCATGGTTTATTCAATTTATTGTAAAAGTTGAAAGCTGTGAGTTAGCAAAATCTGATCTTCAAGAATTATTAAAGGAAGGAAAGGAAAACAATGAGGGAGGACAAATGTGGTGTTAGTTATCTCATGTTCAAATTCATTCCAAAAATGTGGATATATGTAAGTTCCGACAAGCTACAACATTTATATTTTTAAAAATATGGTTAAATTAAAGAGAAGAAACAAGCACAAGACATTTATTTTTCTTGTATGGTCCTAATCCTAACCCTATGAAAGCATGGTTGAGTTAGATATTTGATTATTAGTGGACCACCTAAACTTGGATACCACTTGGTTCTCTTTCGCCTTCTTCGCGGAAAAGACCTTTGACATTATCAAAACCTCCTTGACTCTATTGCACCTAGCTAGTGGGAGGTAAATACCCTTTTATATTTATATATATATTTTTATGAATGGCTTTGCTTTTCATTTTCTTCATCGAATATGAATCCGAAGATTCTCCACCACCTTCCTTATCTTTCTTGAAAAGGACATTTCTGGTGAGAAAACGTTGCCGGCAGGTTTTTCCTTTGGCACTTTTCTACGGACGGATAGCAAAGGAAAAACACAGAGAAAAACTGATATAACAAATTTATTACCTAAATACTTCGAGACAATGAAGTGTACCTAAAACCTTTTCGTGTCAGGTTTTGCTAGGTTTCTGATTCTGTGAGAAAGATAAGAAAGGAATTGCTGGCATTGATTTTCCAAGCAGTTTTGGCTTTAGATTCCCTCTACTGTTAACGTTGTATTCCTATAAAATTCTATCTTTTGTACTAATTAAGGTTACCTGTGTACATTATACGTGCGTGATAAATATTACAATTTTTCTCATTTTGAATTCAAGTTTGTCACTACTTAAATAAACGTTGTTTATGTTGATTGAAATGGGAAACATCTTAGTTTACCTTTAATTGTGCCTTTCAAAATAAAATATGTACATTGATGAAGAAATTATATTTTAATTGATAATAATATATTTTAAAAACCAGAAATTTTGAATCTCAAAAAGGTTAAATATTTCTCACGCTGAGTTATCAATACAGCTATAGCGTTGTCATGTGTGTACTATTCAAAGTTAAACATGCGACTTCGTCGTATTTCCAGCTTTATTAGAAATATATAATCATTTTGATGATATATATATATATATATATATATATATATATATATATATATATATATATATATATATATATATATATATATATATATATATATATTATTACCAAATTTTGTAGTCAATATTATCACATGCTTATTAAAAACTAATAATTTTTTTTAAGAAAAATAAAATAAATATTTTTATTAAGAAAATAATTTTCAAAATTTCCTACACATAAAACCTTTTTTCACAAGCTACTCCAACTATACTTTCTTCTGTATATGAGGCCTTAATTGACAAAAAATAAAAACAAGCCATGTATTTAGAAATGGAGCCATAAGAGAAGAATAATACTTGTAAGCTAGTCATCTACCACCTAGAAAAAAATCTTATTGGACACAAATGAGTTTATATAGTAAAAGACAAGGTTGATGGAATCATTGAGAGACACAAGACTAAGCTTGAGGGAAAAGGATTCCCTCAAACTTATGAAGTAGATTACTTGGAGACTTATGTACCAATTGCAAAAATCAATACAGTTAGAGATATATTATAATTGGCAGCAAACCATGATAGGAATCTGAAAAATGTTTTTTTACATGGAGACCACGCACATCCAAAGAACTGCTCCAACAAAGTTCATCCTTAAGGTATCACCTAAAGTCTTGTAGACCACGCACATCCAAAGAACAAACCATTGCCCTTGTGTCATCGCTTGGCGTTACCTAAGCGTCACAAGACGAAAACCAATTGTAGATCGCTTGGCGAAACCCATTTACCGCCAAGCGTCTCAGAAGTCTTTGGTCCTACAGTTATCGCTTGGCGGGACGAACACCACTGTCAGGCACCACACGCTCCTAGTGCCACTGTCCACATAGTTGTTGCCTAGCGGGATCGTCCTCATCGCCAGGCGCCAAGTGCTCAAAGACCCCTCAATTTTTCGTAGCTCTCGCCTGGCGGCTCATACCTCACCGCTAAGCGCTACACTAGTATAGCGAGTTTACTAGTTATTTTTCACCACAGCTAATTCCAAATTCATTCAAGCACCACAACATGCTACTTAGTCCCTAGTGAAACACAAAGCATCTTTTACAAGTTAAGGTTCATCCCACCCTTACCTTACAACAGATTTACATCATTCATTTATCCACCCACTTAAACCATTCCAATGCCTAGATTCACTTAAGTACAACCAACATATCAAACTCATACAATAGTCCTCCGATTAATCCTATTTTCTATCATGGTCCTAAACAGTAGTTCCATTTCCCAAAATCTGTTATAAGCCACTACATTACCTTTTATATGCCACGTACTTATTTATTCACATATAGGATCAAATTTATTACAAGTTGGAATTGGGAATAGAAGTACCTTGCCTATGAGTAACTTATATCAACCACTGCCTCATTTTATAAGTCAAACAACAACACCAGTTACCACACCAATGTACATTAAATCCTCAATCCTCATTTCATTCCTTGAATCATGCTTTCTCTCCTACCCCCAAGCTACTCATGATTTGTCTTTTCCCTACTATTCCCATACCATTTTCTCTAAGACCCGCCACTGATTCCAACTTGTACCCATCACGTCCAGAACACATAACTGCAACTACAATCTGTGTTGTCGCCTGGCGGGATGTAGCACCTGCGAAAAACCTCCAAAACCCACAATGCATTCCTATGTCGGATTCCGTAATTTAGCATGCAATCGTACTTCCAAAAGTACTCAATATCAATTTAAGTGGGAACATACTACTCTTCCATGTAATTCATATAATAAATATTCCTAAACTCAAAATATACCAATTTTTCCAACCCTAAGCTGACTTCGTACGAATATTTCCTAATTAATTTCAACCACACTGCCATTCAACTAGTATTAGCATCTAACATTTCATTCTCAAGTAATAATCCCTTTTCCCCGATTAGAATGGCCCATAAACCAACAAAACATAAAAAAACAAGTCAAATTGGCTCGCATCGCCTGGCGGGTGTTCATCACCGCCAGGCTGTTCATACCAAACCTAGAAAATTGTTTCAGGTAGGTTGTGTCGCCTAGTGGTCAGTTCATGCCACAAGGCAGTTTTTAGCAGGAACCCAAAAATTTAGTGTAATTCATATGAGTCGTCTAGCAAACCTTTAAGGCCGCCAAACTGTTTTTGGAAAATTTCCAGAAAATACGAAACAGTCCAGGAAATTGCAAGAACCAAAGACTCACATACAATTCATGCAACAACAATCCAAAAACAATAGATTAATGCACGAAAATACATCTTCCCTAACCTGGACTCCTTACTAATTTTTCAAAACCTTTATCCTTTTGTGTCAACGTGTCCCCTATTTGACTCCTTCTAATTTCCTTCTTGAATGTGGTTCCAAATTTCCTCTCAATTCTCTTTTATTTAGTGCCGGTTGTTTTCTTGTATGATTAAAACTTCTTTCCTCTCCTTATTTCCACTCATATACTCATTTTACAACGCACTTTTAATTGCTTTAATAGCTAAAATGAAAATTCCATTAAAAATATATTTAATGGTTAATCAATGGCCATTCTAAGATGGTCTTCCAACCCCTTCCAACTGCCCTCTTAGACAGCTAGGGTTTTCTGCTCCTTCACATTCATGCCAAAAAGAGATTTGGCAAAAAGGAACTTATTTCGCATAAGCCAAGGTTACAACACACAACCACCCAAATGTCAAGTCAATGCACAACCAATCAACCAATTCATGTTTCATGATAATTCCTATACATCTTGGATTATATTATCACTCATCATGATCAAACATATTACTAAAAACAATAAACAATTAAATTAACACACACAAGACATGAACCAAAGTCCTCTCATCACATTTTTGTACTCTCAACCACTTGAACTAGTACTAATCTATTTATTAACTCTCCGTATTGAATGCCATAATTATTACATTACCAGTATTTATATTAAATAATTATTTATTTAATTACTTAATTTTTTTGAGTCTTACAACTACCAGAATAATTAATTTTTAATAGAACCTCTTTTGATTTCCTTTATCTTTACCTCTCCTCTTAAGAAACTTTTTAAAAATTTTCAAAAGGAGATTTAGGTTCTTAGTGTCATTGGTTTAAGCTATTTCATCATCTGAAACACCACTTTTCCAAATGCTACTTTTTAGTGCAATATTCTTTTGTTTCGTTTCTTGACTTCTTTACTCATTTAACCTATTCATTTCAATTGCATGCCCTATTAGCTTACCAAACAGCGAGGCAATGGTAATGGTAGAGAGATCTTTGGATTCTGAGATTGTTGTAAGTCTAGGCTGCCAACTTGTATCAAGGCACTTAACACTTTGATGTTTAATTCTTCTTTGTCAAACTCTTTCCCAAGGCTGATCAAATGATTTACAAAGTGTGGAAATCTCTTTTGTGCATCAACAATAGGTTCTCCTGGTTGCATTCTAAACAACTCGTATTCTTGAATCAACATGTGCTTTCTTGCTATCTTCACATCACTGGTTCCTTCATGTGTGACTTCAAATACATCCCACACGTTTTTTTCATAGTTGCATTGGGATACCCAAAATAACTCATCTAAGTTGAGTGAAGATGTAATGATGTTTTTCAAAGAATAGTCATATTTAGCTTTTCTTTTTTCATCATTTGTCCACATGCTCTATGGTTTATCAACCTGCTTCTTACCAACATGTTTAGGAACGAATGGTCAATTCATGATAGCAACCCAAATTCCTTGGTCAACTGATTCCACACAAAAATTTATGCATACTTTCATATCTGCTAGTTAACACCACTAAACATAGGAGGCCTATGAATAGAGGAACCTTTTGCAAACTGAAGTTTATTTTCAACCATGATTTTCTCAAAAAGATTTTCAAGAGGGTTCAATTGGACTTGTAAAAACCCGTGATCAACTAAAAATTATGAAAACTTATTGGTTGTTGAGATTGACCAAGAGACTTAGACATGCCTCACTATTGAATCACACATTTAACTGATTAAAACAAACAATCAGCAAATTAATAGTTATTTTAGATGATTTGATATGTTGATCACATATTTATATGCAAAAGCCATTCAACTTGTTAAACACCTTTTTATTAGACAAAATAACTACAAGACACACACAAACACACTAAACTCTAGGTTAAGGAAGGATGAAACATAATTCAGATGAGGCTTGGGGTTGGTGTTGAAGTCGTTGAAACAGAGATTTATCTAAGACGGAGACTTGGGAGAAGGTTATTATTTTTACAAAGGAAAAAGGCAAATAGGTGAGGAGATTTATGATTTGTTGCGAATGAAAGAAGGATGAAGGATGTTGCAAATGTAGGGGATTTAGGGTTTGTTGTGACATATTCAAGTTTGTATAAAGATGACAAAACACACTAATATTTTTTAAAATTCATTTATTTTAATCTGTAGGTAACATCAGTAGGTAAAGAATGACTTCATTTGCCTACCGATTTAAGTATCAATACATACAGATAATTTCTTTCAAAAAAATTTTACACTTATTGCTAAAGTTATATACAGATTCTACCTACAAATATTAGCTAGCAAACTAGTCCATTATTACATACGAAAAAAATCGTATGTAAGTCTTAAATTACCTACCGATAAAAATTCATAGTTAATATCTGTATGAAATTATAAATTACCTATGGATTTTAATCTATTATTAGTAAGTAATTAACAAATTTTTTGTACTGCCTTGTAAGTTAGGTATGTTACAGGAGCCACTACTTTTGTGAAACCTTCTTAGGGCGTTCCCATTTAGGCACCGCTTCCACCTTGGCAAGATCCACTAAAATCCCCTTAGTCAATATGATATGCCCTAAGAATTGGACTTCCTTTCAACCAAAACCCACATTTGGATAGTTTGGGATAAAGTTGTTTCCCTCTTAAGATATCCAATATAATCCTGATAACGCTGTCGTTGACGCGATCAAATTAATACTACTTATCTATAACAACTTCAGTATTATTAAGAAAGTAGTCAACAAAATAGAAAGGGTAAAGTAACCCAAAGTCGTCTCCCAACGAACACGGAATTGATTTTTAACAAATTAGTTCTTATAAATTCTATACAAAAGAGTTAGTCAAATAAAATAATAAAAATATGGGGATTAAGATAAACACAGATAGAAATAAAATTTAAAAGATAAAAAGAAATAAAAACAATAGTAAAGAAAATAGATTGATTCCATTGCTTTTTCAAAATAGATTCATCATCGGTTATCTAAAGATTATTGCTCGATTAATTATTATTGTAGATTTACAAATTAATCAATGTAAAGTCTCAATTAATTTGTTGGCGTTCTCACTTTTAACCAAAGTACAGTCTCAATTAAAAGTGAGAACTTTTAGATTATCCACAGTAAATTCAACCAAAGTACAGTCTCAATCAAATTTACTATGCCTAATCATGTCTATTCTTTTATCTCCTCACCAAATAAAAAGCTTAATTAATCAAAGTAAAGTCTCGATTAATTTTCATTAGAGTAAATACCTTTAACCAAAGTAAAGTCTCAATTATTGGTAAAAACTCATTTAATCACATGAAAGTTTCTAAATAAAATCAAAGTAAAGTCTCAATTAAATTTAAAAACCCTTGAACTCATATGATCAACATGCATATAGATTTAAAATCATTACTTTTTACGAGATTCAAAGATAAAAGACATAGATGAATTAAAACCTCAACAATAATAAAAAGAACAAAGAAATTATTTCATTCTAACCTCAGAATCCATAATGAAATTACAATGGAATCAACCCAAGAAGTTTAGCAATCCATGGAATACAAAATAAGCATAAAAGAAGAATAGAGAGAAGAAAAGAGAGAGAAAGAAATTAGGTCCCCCTAAGGGTTCCTAAATTCCGAAGTGCCGAGCTTGCTTTCTACTTCTCCCTTGGTCTCTTTATATAGGAATTGGACTGGGCTTTTCTGTTGCTAAAATCTCTCAAATATCTTTTGAAATAAAGATAAAGATAAATATTCAAATATATTTGGAGAGATATAGACTATTTAACAAATATAGTTGGTTAATAATTTATGATATAATTAAATAAATTAATTATTTAAAGATATCTTATAAATTATCACCAAATAATATTTGTATTAATTTTCTAAATAGCCTATTTTCAATTTTGTAGTCCAATTTTGCAGAGGCATCCAAAAATATCAATATTTGCAGTTAAACCCCTCTCCTTTGACCAGTCTTTGACCAGAGTTGACTGTTTGACCAGCTTTTGAATGCTTGACCAGATTTGACCATTTGACTATTCAGTGTCCATTGAGAGGATGACACGTGGCAGCTCCTTCTCTCTCCCAAATTAGGGTTTCACTCTCACACTTTTCTCCAACACGTGATGATGGTTGCGGCTGTGGTGGCTGCCTTTTCTTCTCCGGCGAAGGCACGGCGGTGGATGCTTGAAGGCGCGTTGCAGCGGCCACTTTCCATGGCTGTTCGAACAGCTGCTCTGGTTTGTCACACACGCAGGTTCATGGTCCGTCACAGTTGAGGTTCTGGTTGGTTCGTAGTGGTGGAGGCGCTGCGTTTTGCGCGATGGAGAAGGTGGTTTCCATGGCTGCTAGCGTGAGTGCGCGAAGGATTCGCAGTGCAGGTGCGCTCTGATTCGCGAATCTGGTGCGTGCTGGAGCTGCGGTGCGAACGTGGTGAGGACAATGAACGATGGTTCTGCGTCAATGGTGGCAGCGTTCCGCAATGGTGGCCGAGAGTGGTTGCAGGTGATGCTGCTGCAGTTGATGCGTCATTCACGGTGCAGTGAAGGCGTTGACGGTGTGGTGCAGGGACGGTGGTGGCGGAGCAGTAGCTGCCATGGTGGTCGTGAGTGTTGGCTGCTAGGGTTTGAGGGAAGAAGATGATGACGTGGCACTACTTAATTGGTTCACATGCATGTGCAAGGATTAATGCCACGTGGAATGTTTTAATTGGACAGATTTAAAAGTTGGGGATTGCCACATGGCCTGATCTGAGTGAGTTGGGTTTAAGTGGTAAGAGGGAGTGAAAATAGACAAATGTAGGGGTGTAGAAGTAAGTTTTTTTTGTAGCCCATTTGGAATGAGGGGAGTGCATATGTAATTTAGGGGTGCAAAAGTGATTTTTCCAAAACTTGTTAATTTCAGCCTTCTTTAGAGGTGTTTGTAATTTCAATCAATTTATTTTTCCACCTTTAAATAAGCTTAATCTTGACTTCAGCTGCATCAACAAACGTTAAAATATTCAAAAAATAATTTATGCAGCTAAAAATCACTTTTTAAGACAATTTTATCACATATGCTCAAACAGTCTAATTAACAGAATTATCAATTAAATTACTCTTTAAGCACACAAATTCAATTAAATACCCAGAGTTAAATACTGAATGAGGGCAAAAATACGCACTCATCATACCCACACACTTATCCTTTTGCACTCCTGGGCAAAATCAAGCAATTTCAAAACTTCTTCTGAGGTATTTTATTTCACATCGACACTGGATCAAAGGAATGAACCTTACTTGAGACAAATCAATATTCTAGAAATCAAATTATCATGTATATACAAACGGAAAGGTTCTTTTTTTCACACATGAGTTAATCTTTTGAATTCACAAGACAATCAATTATGAAAGAAAGCACTCAAGTTAAATGTGTATTTTCTCACCAAAATTCTCTCAAGTGTTTTGGCTTGTGTTTTCACTCAAAATACTCATGTAAGCAAACTCTCATAATACTTAACAAGACTCTAATATTCACAAACTTTCAGAAAATATGCATTCAAAGATCTTGAGGACTTTTCACAGGTTATAACAGGGCCAAGGCAAAGGTAGGAAAATTTTTAAGACTCTTGGGTTTTTGAAATAGTAATGTAGGAAGAATAATGGAGCATAATTTCAAAAACAAGTCTTTTTCGTTTATTGCTTTGTTGCTCTCTTTTTTTTTATAGAAAGCAATTATTTCAACACTTTTTCATCAACAATTTTTCCTTTTGCCATTTTTATTAATTTGTGGGTGAGGTACTCACCCACACACTTTATTCCTCAACCATTCCTGAACATAATCCATTAGCTCCTTCTTTCTTCCTAAGGTAGAATATGGTCTTTTTCTTTTCAAGGTTATGCAATAGGCTTAAAACAAGAAAAAGAGGTTTAAAGCTCAAAAGGGCTACCAATGGATTAATATCAAGGTGGGCTTATTTGGCCAAGTAGCTAAAACAAAAAAAATGCCTCAGTCATATCAAATCATGCATATTTACCTAAGATGCAGAACAAAAGAGTCAAGCTAAACATTTGAGTATAAACAAACATGAGCAAGTCACTCAAGAAAAAATATAGGAATGGCACATGGTGGTCCATCCTTTGCATTAAGGCTCAAGACTCACAAGGTCAAATTCTTTCACAAAAGATTTAATCAAGAAATTCTCAAATCAACTCATTTAGCAAATCATAGAAACAGTCCACTCATACCAACATGACTTTTATTTTTCTAGAATTATGATCATCCCAATTATTGAATCAAATCCCAAAATCCAATGTCAATATGTTTTATTGAAAGCAGGGAAATATTTTTGGTGGATTTCTTATGAGACATATTGTTTAAAAGTTTCACTTAGTAAAAAGTTAATACTTTCACAATTTTCTCAAAAAGAAATCACAATTTTTTTTCTTTTTAAATGAAAACAAAAACAAAAAAAAAAATCCTACCTACAGTTTGTCTCCCCTACACTTATTTCAAAAAAAAATGTCCTTGATGGACTTATTTTGGGGAGGAAACGAAAAATTTTATGACTATTGGCTCAATCTGGCCATATGTCAAAATTTATTTTCTTTAATTTTATAAAGTACAAGTCAGCTTGTACAATTTTATTAAAGAAAACAAAAACACATATTTTTGAAATTTTTTTAATATTTTTAAAATTAAAAACAAAAATAAAAACCAAACATGCATGCAAATTAACTTTTCTATCAACAATGATTTCAAAAGAATTTGAATATAAGCTTTTTACCTGTTGTAGCAACCTTTCTTTTTTTTCTGCAGCCATGTCAACAAAGATAACCACTGAAAACTTATTTGCACCATTCACATCAACAAACTTGATGTGTGGAGTATGTGGTTTCAACTCAACTTGAGCATCATCAGGTGCATTCAGATGGTTAAGCGGATCATCAGTAATCCTCATACTTTCATCTTCTGAGAAAAATTTTTCACCTGATGTTGTTGACTCTGCTACTTCATCATTAACCAAGTCAGTTGCAATAGTAGATGCTTCAGCTGCATCTTCGAATAGTGTAGGCTCTTCAACTGCACTTGGTTCCTCCATTGTATTGTTCTCACAACTTTGCTCTTGAAAATGATCATTTGTACTCATATCCTCATCAATAGGTACAACTTTATATTCACATTGAGCTTCATCAACATATCCATCAGTAGATATGTTTGTGTGAGAATCTTCAATTACTTCATCAGCAACATCTTTAGCAAAATTGATATGTCCATCAGTAGACATATTACTATGAAAATGATTATATCCATCAGTAGATATATCAGTGTGATGTGATTCCGCTATCAATTTTTCATATTGATTCTGCAAGCTTTGTGTGGCGGTATTCATCATACCTTTCTGATCTGTCTGATTCATCTTCATCATTTCAGTCATCATATTCATCATATCTTCCAAAGTGACCTTTCTAACTGTATCATTCATTAGCTGACTTAAATCTTCAGACATTTGTTCAGCTCTGATGGCCAACTTCAGAAGCACATCTTTGATTTCATGACGAAGTTCGTTAAAATATGGATTTTCAGGAAATCTCTGATGGGGTTGAGGGGTGCTATTAACAGTTACAAGTAATTCTATGAAGTTGTTCTTACTTGCATCTCTCAACATATCAGACAATATTTGCTTATTTTCATACCACTCTTGCTCAATATCTCTGCATCGTTGATCAACTCGCAACCTTTCATCCATGGAATCTAATTTCTCTATAACTTCACCCATTAGTATCATAACTTCTCTGTAGGATGGTCCATTGGTTGCTTCAACTTGTTGTGGCGGTACATATTGTTGCTGAAAACTATTTGGAACATATGGTTGCTGAGGTGGACACTCAGAATATGGTTGTTGCTCATATCCAAAAAAGATGATCTAGGATATAGATCATTAAATTGTCGTAAAGTTAACCCACTTATATCAGGTGCAGAGGTAGGTGTGACAATTTGTTGCTGAAAATCACGTGGTTGCTGTGGATAGTAATCATAATTCACTTGAAAATCACACAGTTGATTATTTTCATATGAAAAATTATTTTGCATTTTTGAAAGAGGTTTTCTGAAAAGAGATAAGTTAAAAGCTTGTTGAGTAGACTTCCAGGAAAGAGAGGTGCGTCTCAATGGACAACTTAAGTACCTTATCTTTCCTTAGCCAAAGTTTTTCCCAACTAGTTTCACAAATTTCCCAACAAAATTCCTCAAACAAAAATTATGCATAAAAAAAAACTAAATAAAATAAAATAAAATAACTAAAGAAAATAAAAAAAAATGTTAGAAAAAAAAAATTGAGAAAAGAAAATGTTAGTGATAAACAAAAAAAATAAAATAAAAATTAAAAATAGAATTAAAAAATAAAATCAAAAGAATAAAAATAAAAATAAGAACTAAAATGATAAAAATTCTAACCGTGTTCCCCGGCAACGGCGCCAAATTTGATAACGCTGTCGTTGACGCGATCAAATTAATACTACTTATCTATAACAACTTCAGTATTATTAAGAAAGTAGTCAACAAAATAGAAAGGGTAAAGTAACCCAAAGTCGTCTCCCAACGAACACGGAATTGATTTTTAACAAATTAGTTCTTATAAATTCTATACAAAAGAGTTAGTCAAATAAAATAATAAAAATATGGGGATTAAGATAAACACAGATAGAAATAAAATTTAAAAGATAAAAAGAAATAAAAACAATAGTAAAGAAAATAGATTGATTCCATTGCTTTTTCAAAATAGATTCATCATCGGTTATCTAAAGATTATTGCTCGATTAATTATTATTGTAGATTTACAAATTAATCAATGTAAAGTCTCAATTAATTTGTTGGCGTTCTCACTTTTAACCAAAGTACAGTCTCAATTAAAAGTGAGAACTTTTAGATTATCCACAGTAAATTCAACCAAAGTACAGTCTCAATCAAATTTACTATGCCTAATCATGTCTATTCTTTTATCTCCTCACCAAATAAAAAGCTTAATTAATCAAAGTAAAGTCTCGATTAATTTTCATTAGAGTAAATACCTTTAACCAAAGTAAAGTCTCAATTATTGGTAAAAACTCATTTAATCACATGAAAGTTTCTAAATAAAATCAAAGTAAAGTCTCAATTAAATTTAAAAACCCTTGAACTCATATGATCAACATGCATATAGATTTAAAATCATTACTTTTTACGAGATTCAAAGATAAAAGACATAGATGAATTAAAACCTCAACAATAATAAAAAGAACAAAGAAATTATTTCATTCTAACCTCAGAATCCATAATGAAATTACAATGGAATCAACCCAAGAAGTTTAGCAATCCATGGAATACAAAATAAGCATAAAAGAAGAATAGAGAGAAGAAAAGAGAGAGAAAGAAATTAGGTCCCCCTAAGGGTTCCTAAATTCCGAAGTGCCGAGCTTGCTTTCTACTTCTCCCTTGGTCTCTTTATATAGGAATTGGACTGGGCTTTTCTGTTGCTAAAATCTCTCAAATATCTTTTGAAATAAAGATAAAGATAAATATTCAAATATATTTGGAGAGATATAGACTATTTAACAAATATAGTTGGTTAATAATTTATGATATAATTAAATAAATTAATTATTTAAAGATATCTTATAAATTATCACCAAATAATATTTGTATTAATTTTCTAAATAGCCTATTTTCAATTTTGTAGTCCAATTTTGCAGAGGCATCCAAAAATATCAATATTTGCAGTTAAACCCCTCTCCTTTGACCAGTCTTTGACCAGAGTTGACTGTTTGACCAGCTTTTGAATGCTTGACCAGATTTGACCATTTGACTATTCAGTGTCCATTGAGAGGATGACACGTGGCAGCTCCTTCTCTCTCCCAAATTAGGGTTTCACTCTCACACTTTTCTCCAACACGTGATGATGGTTGCGGCTGTGGTGGCTGCCTTTTCTTCTCCGGCGAAGGCACGGCGGTGGATGCTTGAAGGCGCGTTGCAGCGGCCACTTTCCATGGCTGTTCGAACAGCTGCTCTGGTTTGTCACACACGCAGGTTCATGGTCCGTCACAGTTGAGGTTCTGGTTGGTTCGTAGTGGTGGAGGCGCTGCGTTTTGCGCGATGGAGAAGGTGGTTTCCATGGCTGCTGGCGTGAGTGCGCGAAGGATTTGCAGTGCAGGTGCGCTCTGATTCGCGAATCTGGTGCGTGCTGGAGCTGCGGTGCGAACGTGGTGAGGACAATGAACGATGGTTCTGCGTCAATGGTGGCAGCGTTCCGCAATGGTGGCCGAGAGTGGTTGCAGGTGATGCTGCTGCAGTTGATGCGTCATTCACGGTGCAGTGAAGGCGTTGACGGTGTGGTGCAGGGACGGTGGTGGCGGAGCAGTAGCTGCCATGGTGGTCGTGAGTGTTGGCTGCTAGGGTTTGAGGGAAGAAGATGATGACGTGGCACTACTTAATTGGTTCACATGCATGTGCAAGGATTAATGCCACGTGGAATGTTTTAATTGGACAGATTTAAAAGTTGGGGATTGCCACATGGCCTGATCTGAGTGAGTTGGGTTTAAGTGGTAAGAGGGAGTGAAAATAGACAAATGTAGGGGTGTAGAAGTAAGTTTTTTTTGTAGCCCATTTGGAATGAGGGGAGTGCATATGTAATTTAGGGGTGCAAAAGTGATTTTTCCAAAACTTGTTAATTTCAGCCTTCTTTAGAGGTGTTTGTAATTTCAATCAATTTATTTTTCCACCTTTAAATAAGCTTAATCTTGACTTCAGCTGCATCAACAAACGTTAAAATATCCAAAAAATAATTTATGCAGCTAAAAATCACTTTTTAAGACAATTTTATCACACATGCTCAAACAGTCTAATTAACAGAATTATCAATTAAATTACTCTTTAAGCACACAAATTCAATTAAATACCCAGAGTTAAATACTGAATGAGGGCAAAAATACGCACTCATCAAATCCTCACATTTCTTTCATGAGTTTTAGAGTAGATAAGAATATTGTCTATGAATACTATGACAAACTTATTTAAAAAGGGGATGATTATATTCATGTTGTCCATGAATATAGTTAGGACATTTATCGCTCTAAATGGCATCACAACTTATGCATAGTGCTCATATCTTGATCAGAAAGCTATTTTCTGCACATCCTCCTCCCTTACCAAGATTTAACATACCCTAAACTTAGGTCTATTATAGAGAACATTGATGCCACATGAAAGTGATCCATCAAATCATCAATTTTTGACAGTGAGTATTTGTTCTTAATTGTTTGTTTATTTAGTTGTTTGAATCAACACACAATCTAGAACTTCAAACGTTCTTTTTAACCAACGACACTAGAGCTCACATGGTGATATACTTGTTCTAATGAACTATTTTTCAAGTAACTCCTATATTTTCTTCTTCTGTAAGACCCACTTTTTCTGGTCTTATGTTAAAGGGCCTGGCCTTAACTTTTGGGCCTAAGGGCTGGCCCACGGGCTAGCCCACAGGGTGCCCAAAACCCTTAAACCAGCTCTAACCCTCTCATTCTCTGCACCTTTCAGAAAAACAACAGTCTCACTCTCTCTTCTCCCCCCAACAGAGCTCTGCTAGGGTTTGCCTTTCGTTCTTCGTTTGAGCTAGGAGAACTCCATTTATTCCACGTAAGTCTATCTCCAACTAATACTTCCTCTTTTCTAGCTTTATTGTGGTGTTTCCAACTAGAGTTCTTGTAGTGATCTTCCTTTTGGTTCTGGTGTCAGTATTTCTAGCTCGCAACTTTGTTCTTGGAGCTATAGAAAACCCTCTGTTGAGTTTCTGTGCTCTCCGCTCGTGTTTGTCCAGGTAAGGGAAGCTAAGGTTTCGCATTTAAATGTACTTATGCTTGTGTTTCAGTTCTGTTTTGTGCTCTTGAGTGATTTTATGGCTTTTAACTTAATACGAACATGTATTGTGCCTTGCTCTGGATAATTTTTGCGCTTGCTTGCATGAATATTTGATAATCTCGCCCAAGCGAGGGGATCTCACCTAAGTGAGAGTATCAGAAAACACACCTAGTTGTTGCGCGAGCTGTCGCTCAGGTGACGAGTTCTCGTTATGAGCGAGAGTCCATCTCGCTCAAACGAGCAGGTCTCGTCTAAGAGAGAGTACGTGACAATGTCGTTATTCCTCTCTTCGAGCCCTCGCCTTTGCGAAAGGAGCTCACCTGAGCGAGACACCCTCTCGCCTAAGCGAGACCTTTCTGCCTGAGCGAGGAGCTGGGCGAGAATTGCGCTTGTTCTGTTGTTTCTCTGTTCTTAAATGTTGGCCATATGTTTGGATTGATTATACTTTTAAAGCATTAATTGGGTGATTATGTATGACTGAGATGGTTTATGGTCTGTGATAGATGAGTTTATTATGAATTAAGCATGTTGCATGTATGCATAACAATTACATACTTGGATGGTGAAATATAATTTATGTGTGGTTAGGACGTAATTCCATGATAGTTTCGTGGTGGTGCCTCATTGGTTAGGACGTAATTCCATGAGTCTCTAGGTGAGACCTCATGGTGGTGCCTTAGTTGGTTGGGACGCAATTCCATGACCCCTATTAGTGGGAGTTCATGGTGGTGCCCCATTTATATAATTTAGTATGGATTCAAGGTAAGGATTGCATCCTGACACTCTAAAGAGTCAGTTAGTCTCACATAGAGCGTACTAACTCGAGTGGTGAGAGTAGTAGGAGGCCTGAAACCCTTTAACGGCTAACCTTGTGTGTGGGGGAAAGAAACACTGTAACAATTAGCTTGGTAGAGCAGGGAAGTCCACCACAGGTGCAAGCATCCGCTGAATGCGACTAATTATATGTATTTGGATGAGTCGCGTCGTGAGTCTTAGTGTATTGTTTGAAAGTCGTAACATGATTGGTTGACATGTGCATCTCTGACTATTAAGTTGTATGTAATTGTATGATAAATCTTTTTCTACTCTAGCTTACTCTTTGCTTGTTTGATTGTTATGTGTGTGGTTTTCTCTCTTTGCGATGATCATCAATTTATTGATGTGAGTAGATGCGAGAAATACTCGTGGTCAATAGGAAAATGGTGACTCCGCAGCATAGCCTGTCTGGGCTGGATTCCGTTCAATTGGGCTTTCTCTTAGGGCTATGACCCATGTATTGACTTCTTTTTTAATCTTAATTTGGTCACTATTAAATTTTGTACCCTGTCTTGTATTGGCATCGGGGTGTGCCTCAGGATTTTCTTCTAAGTACCTTGGATATCTTTAAGGAGTGATTTTATGCTCTGAACCTTTGCTCGTAAAATTATATTGTGTGACGTGTCATTTAAGTATGTTTGTCTATTAAATGGGATGTTACATCTTCAATTATGCTAACTCGGCTAAAGCAATTCTATATGGCACTACAAACATTATCCCAACACCTGGTATAAGATGTATAGAAAACTGAACTTCCCTTTTTGGAGGTAACCTAGAGATTTTGTTTGGAAATACACTATATAATCTCCCACCATTGGTATCTCATTTTTTTTCATCAATGCTAACATCCTTCTGAGTTAGTATGAAAAAAAAACATTGAGCCCCTTGTCTTACTTCATTCCACACTGGTTGCGCTCACACCAACTCCAAACTCCTTGGACTTGGAACATTACTCTCTACTGACCATAATCTTTGAGAACATGATTGGTAGATAGTCAATCCATCCCCAATATCACATCAAAGTCTTGTAGAGGTAAACAAATAAAATTAACTTTGAACCAGAATCCCTCTATCATCATTGGGCACTCAGCATAAATTGTGGAAGTTTATACCTTCCCAAACGTCGGTGTTAACACCAAAAGATCAAAAGATAACTCTCTCACAAGTAATCCCTCTTCCACTACAAAAGCGCTTGACACAAAGGAGTGTGTTACTCTAGTATCAAACAACACCTTCAAACCTTTACCAACTATAACACAATCACCAATCACAAAATTACCTTACTTTGCAACTTCTACTCCGGATAAAGGAAATACTTTGTCAACTACTTGAGGTTTGTCACTTCTTTGACATGTAAAGAACCTCCTCCCTACTTGAAGATGAGGGCAATCTCGCTGCATTGTGGTCCTCCACACATATAACACTTCATCCACCTGGCTGAAATTGTTGTGAAGGAGTACCAATATATCTAGTTCTCTATGGTTGTGGTTTGGAATATGGTTTCCTCTTTTCCTCATGTCTAGGATTACTCCTTGGTGGTGCACCTATTTGTGGCTTTCTTTGTCCTCCCTTTAACCTTCAATCTTTCCACCACTCGTGCTTTCTCCACTAGAGCAAGAAAATTTAATGGAAAGAGGCATCATTACTTCCTTGATCTCTCTTGTTTAAGCCTATTCTCGAACTTCCTACACCTCGACATCTAATTTATATAAAGGGTGTAGAAATTGGATAAATCCTCAAATTTTTCAACATACTCGGCTACAATCAGGGATCCTTGCACCGACTCCAAGAACTCCACTGTTTTGGCATATTTGATGATATTTGGAAAGTACTCTTAAAAAAACTTTAACTTGAAACTACTCCATGTGACAGTATCCTCTTTATTTCAACATTAGTGCAAAAAGAACTTATAACGTCATCATATCAACGACGTATGTAGTGAAATTCAACATTGAAAAAGAACAGTGGCATTTTTGTAAATAGTTTGTTCAAATTGACGTTGGACCTACTCATAACAGATGTCAGTTTCAAATTTTAACGTTGGACCTAGGGTAGTCTAACGTTATTTAACATTTGTTGGCCCCTAGGTTTGATGTCAAATTAGAAATTGACATCTATTTCGAGGTGGTCCGACTTCAATTTGTATTTTAAAATTTTAGAAACAGCGCTAGCGCCCTTAACTTTCTCTTTCTTGTTTGCGTGAAACCTCTCACCAAAGCGCAACAGTTACGCTAAACTTGTAGGTGGAAGTTTTTCAACCCATTTCATTCCATCTTGTTGTTGTGGTCCTCCTTTGGGCTTAAGCTTTCCCTTTCCCTGATAGCATTTCACATTAAGGTTGGTATTTTCATTCGCCATTTATTGTTTTGTGCCCTAAAGGTTGGTTGTTTTTTGTGTTTTTGGCTTATCCCTAATTTTATAAAATTCATTAAAAATAGCTACAAAATGATTTTTGACTCAATTATTTTTCTTGGTGACTACTATTAGGTTGTATTCAAATGTATAGTGTTCAACTCTAAGATATTGGTCAGAGGTTTTGAGTTGTCAAGATTTAGGGCTGAGAAACTTCAAATGATTATAATTTTTGCTATAAACCTCAGATGTAGATGCTCCAAATATGAAAGTTGTTGGAAATGGGGTGACGAATGTGCTGACCAATGCATGAAGGGAACTTCTCTCTAAGAAATAATCATTTAATAGATTTTTTTTTTCTTAGTATTTCTCATCCATTTTTCCATACTTTAAAGATTTATTTGTATTGTATATTGATTTTCCATGGATTCGATAGAGGAAAATATTAGTGAGAAATTAAGAAAAAAAAACATGAATTAACATTTGTTGTCCCTGCAACTCATGTTAATTAACATTTGTTATAAATGCAACAAACGTTATTTGATATCTGTTTAGGGACAACAAACATAATTTGTGATCTCTCGCTATGATGCCAGATCTTTAACAAACATTAAAAGCCCAAAATATCAGACATTGAAAAACTTTTTTTGGTTATTGTAGCATCATCTTCATACTAGCCCACCATTACTTAGCTTCTCTAGTCAACATGTATATTGTATAGGCCAGTCTACTATACTCTAGTCACTACTTAGAATCAAACACTTTTTCCAAGTTTTTTATCCACTAGTCTGTTATCTTTGGGCTCATCTTCCCATCAAACTTCATAGGGTTGTAGTTTAGGAAGTCCTTTAAACTCCAAACATGGTAGCACAAGTCATTGCAAAGCCTCAGTTGTTGGTGTTGTAGCTTTTAACCGTTGAATAACAACCATATGTTGTTGTTGACAAGCTACAGTTGAGAACCTTGCAGCCTCTATTGTAATGCAGCATGATGATGTTGTGCCATTAGTGCACTCTATTGCTGCAAAGCTGTAACCATCACTTCAATAATCCTTATCAGATTGGGCATATCCATTGTAGGGGAAGGTGGAGGGGTTGAAGGCTTATGCATCATACTTTTTTACTATCATAGATAAAACATATTATACACAAATAATATTGACACTAGAATCTAAACCAACACTTACACCACATAATAGAAACCTAACAATCCCATACCCATAGATTACCTAAGACCATGCTCTAATACCAAAACATGTAACACCCAGATTAATAGAATTGGTCTACTAATTAAAGTGTCTTATATTTTAGTATTAGGCGTACTAACTACATAAGTAATGCTCCATGTATTACAATATTCCTGAAATATTTACATAACATAGTTATTCAAAAAATTATTACTTCAACAAAAGAAAGAGGAGTTTTATGCAATACAAAAGAAACTATACATAAATAGCTTCCACTATCTACACTACTCCAAGGATACCACAGTGTCAATGCCCATTGCCTACACTATCCTTTGCGCCTGTGTAGATACAAGATCATAAATGAAAGAAACACAAGCACAAACCATGGTAAGTTATTATATTTAAAAAGCAAAATACTTATAAATAAATAAAAGGATTAAAAACAAGTAATCACTTACAAACAATTTTATCCAAGTATAACCAGTTATCTAAACAAGTTATAACTACTACCTCTAAAGATTTCATTTATTAAATCAGACTAAGAGATTTTGCACTTGTCATAAAGCTCCCGATAGATTAGTCCTTCTACATTAAAAGGTTACCTCACTTTAACACACCAGAAAGGTTCTCTTTCAAACCAATTCCTATCATAGGAATCTCCATCGACTCTCACTACCTAAATATGATCCTTTATGTTAGTTAGATTACTTAGTAAAGTTTGGATAATCTCCTACTAAGTCCATATACAACACACCTTATACAAGAGTGAAATACTTTCTCCCTTGAAAGTCATTTCATTCCCATTACATCAGAACACATATTTGATACAACGTTCTCATCACATTCATATCTAAACATTCACACACACACACACACACACACACACACACACACACACACACACACACACACACACACACACACACACACACACACATATATATATATATATATATATATATATATATATATATATATATATATATATCAATGCATTTCAAATTTCATACAATTCATATATTATCATAATTTAAAACCCATCTTCTCATTGATTGATGCCATGGCTCGCGTAATGAGTGAATATTGGGAGAAATTCCACCAATATTCGCTAAATGAGTGTCTCACTCACTCAACAAATAAGACCACTCACAACAATTTTGTTAAATTTTCCTTATGAGTCTTATCTAGCTCAACGTGGGAGATACCCTAGGTTCTTTAACTTTAAAAAAATACTTCACTTGCGCAATGAATGGAGCTTCCCTTACATCCCTGACTACGGTAATTATGCTCTGGCTTAGGGAATAAATTATTCATCTAGTTAGTTTGCATAATTCAAAACTTATATCAGATTGGTGAATATGTCACATTGGTCTCAAAATATCATTTTCTTCCCTTTCACAAATCAAAACAAGCCATACCAGATCAAAATGTACCAACTGAAACCAATGGAGCTAGATTTACCCATCATTGAAACAAACCTTTTTTTCAAACCCCAAAATACACATATTAAAATCTACCTTAATCATGAATTCAACCAATTCACCAAATCACATTATTAAACAAGAAAATTCACATCATGCACTAAATTAACCACTATAGAAAAAAATTCAACAACCACACCATTCTAAAATATAATAAATTTTAGATATATTGATCTTATATAGAACAACTACATCTCATCCATGTTAAAAAATCATGAATGGTGGTAAATTTATGTACTCAAGTGTACACTAAAAAGATACCTATACTTATAATCTAACTTAATTCATTTCATATTATATATATATATATATATATATAATATAAAAAATCATCATTAATGAGATAAATGCATAACATTTATTAACTTAAAACCATATACATTTTATCATATAAAGGTCCCTTGAGTAATATAGTTTCGTTTTTGCAAAATTCAATGATCGAAGAGAAAATTGATTCGATGTTAAATTTATTACTTGAGTAAGAATATAGCATATTTATTTTGTATTGATGTTTACTTGAACAAGAATCTTGTTTAAGCAAAAGTCAACCTAAGACAAATAGAAATATTGGTTGACATTTTCGTTTAAATAGAATCCTTTGCTTGAACAAAAGATAGAAAAAAAAAACCTAAAATTTTACAACATATATAGTATACCACATTTTGCAAGTTATAACATATATAACTCAATCAAGTTGAACTTTAGTAAAAACAACATATATGTTGAGTAATAGTTCGGGTAAGTCTTGAATGAGCTCCGCGAAAACTTGATACGAATAAACGAATTTTTGTCCTCCGTTTGTGAGCTATATATCCTCGTTTAATTCTGGTCATTTAATAAATGATATTTTCAGGAATAACTTTTTAATTTTTCAGTTATTCTTTTTTTCTTCCTAGTCTATTAATAACAAAAATGGATTCTTCCGATGTATAAAAAAAGATTCCAACGGCTCTTGCTACTATAACCGCCCCAACCACGATTTTTTATATTAAACATTTAACCTCAAAATCAGAAATTGTATAGATACTAGATATCAAATAAAATAAAAATAGTAAATGAAATAGGACACATATTTTTATAATGAATTGGTGGGTTCCTTCGTTTCTATGATTTTTTTTAGAAATGACCAGGTCCTCTCTATACACCGGTATAGTATACCTCATTTTGCAAGTTATAACATCGATATATCATTTCTAACTCAAATTATACTCCTAGCACTACAAGAAAAAATGATTCTAGTGGAGGTTTATTTTCACATTACCTAAGGTTAAAACCTCCACTAAGTTCTTTACCTGGAGTTTCAATTTCCCCTGCTAAGCCATCCCTGGAGAATGTGTTAGTTGGGGTTTTTACGAACCCCAGGAAGCACGAATCAATAGAAGAGTTTTTTTATCGTCTTGTATTTAATGGAGGTTTTAAAACCTCTGTTATGTTTTGTGAGTTTAAAACCCCGGTTAGTTACCGTGGGTTTTGAAACTTCGGTAAAATATTGTGGGTTTTGAAACCTTCATAAAATACTATGGGTTTCAGAACCTCCACAAAATACCATATGTTTCAGAACCCCCATAAAATACCACGGGTTTCAAAACCCCCGTAAAATACCATGGACTTTAGAACCTCGTAAAATACCATAGGTTTCAAAACCTTCATAAAGTACCATAGATTTTTAAATTTTAATATTATTTTTTTACTCATTTACCATTTATGTATTCATATATATTTTTTTCAACCACAATTATTTACATTTATTATATTTTTTTAATCTATATTTTATGAACACCACAAAAAAAATCACTTTTTTCTATGGACAAAAATCATATGTAATGTATAAAATTCGTATGTAATTAGATATTACCTACAGATTACATACGAAATAAAATCCGTATGTAATATTACATACAGAATTATGTAATATTACTTACGAAATTATCTATAGATAATACAATTCGTAGAAAATTACATATGGATTATCCCGTATGTAATTCTAGATGAATTACATACGGTATAATCCATATGTAAATTACATACAGAATAATCTGTATGTAATTCAGCCAAAATACATACTTATTTATTACATACGAAATAATCCGTATGTAAATTACATACAAAAAAAATCCGTATGTAATTACATCAATGACATTAAAATTTGATACCAACGACTCTTTCACTTAATCCAAATTCAAATTATAAACAACTTAAAATTCAAATCAAAGGTACCAACATGTAATCTAAACAACACAAGTGTTGGAAGAAAGACTTCTCTGAGTTTTCAGTATCAAGAAAATAGTATATTATCCAACATGCAAATAAGCTTAAAGTCTTAAGCATAAGTTCTGACATGTTCCTAATCCTATACTTAATTCTCATTGTGTGAATCCACCATAATCTCCCCAAATTGACAAATTATTTATAGATGACTAAATGTATATCAAAGTATAACAAATATACAAATTCAAGTACAATATTAATCAGCAAAAACTTGGAAAAACTATCATGAAGTACTGTAATGGTTCTCAAAACATAAAATAATTCAATTAACTTCCACATTATATTATATTCTTCAACTATCACATATGATTTTCCTCCTGTCCAGAACTTGTTGTATTAGTTGGCACACTTCCTTGATCAGAACCGTGGTGGGTAGAGCCAGGTCGGGTTACCCATTTTGACAACTCTATTAATCATGCCACATATGGGATCATTAGCAAAACCTTTATCCTCATTCGATTGGAAAATTGGAGGTGTTGAAATCTTATGTTGTACATAATTTCTCTCAACATGTAGAAGCGAAAATGTATACCCTTTTGGAAAAGGATGAAGAATTAAGTGTTCATATGTTGCTCCTCATGTTTGCCATTTGTTAAGATTGCATTTTGGACATGGACAAATTATGTTACCCTCAACGCTCTTATTAGCAAATGCAAAGTCCATAAATTTATTAAATCTATCCATGTATTGTTGTGTATTTTGAGGCAAATCAATCCAAGACTTATCCAAATCCATTAAGAACAGTTTCTTTATGAGAACAAAAATATATTTAATAAATAAATAAAAATGTAACTAATGACATAAGAATAGAAAAATGTAACTAATGATATAAGAATAGAAAAATGTAACTAATGATATAATAATTAAACAATTGTATGAAGGTGTTGACAAAGAAAGATATTTCAAAATGAGACAAGTTTCCTAGTTGAGAAAGAACCTTTTCACCAAACTATTAATTTTCTCTTAGTCTATCTATCAAGTCTTACTAATAAATAACATTGATACTATTTTTTTTTTCGGTAGATGGTGGTATAATTCCAAGTGCAAACAATTTTGTAAAATTAATTAGTCTCTTTATAATTGACTTTTTTAGAGTGAGAGTTATGTTTCTGTAAATTGTAATTAATAGGAAATTTTGCTTTGTCTAATTAAGGGTAGGCTAATACGGGTGTATTTGATAAATTATGTTAGTTGACTGGAACAAGAAAACATGATGTCGTCTCGTAACTACTCAAGTACAATAATCCGTGTTTTATTCTTTCAGAGGAGAAATAATTTAATTTTAGGCAGTGAATTACTTGCAATGTTTTCCCCAATCACATTTCATCTACTAAGAATAACCAATAATTTGAATCTAACTCCATCAAGCATGAGAGTGGGAAATCTCAAATTTTCAATATTCACTAGCAAGAAGACTTAAAGCATATGGTTTTAATACCTCTTTA
The DNA here is from genome assembly GCF_037176805.1 of Vigna unguiculata. Taxonomy (NCBI): domain Eukaryota; kingdom Viridiplantae; phylum Streptophyta; class Magnoliopsida; order Fabales; family Fabaceae; genus Vigna; species Vigna unguiculata. Next base: position 25,378,192 of record NC_140796.1, read on the forward strand.
GAATACAATATGCTCTATGGCCTCTTAGATTTTAGAGTTCATGTACTTGTAAACAGAATTTACCCATATAGCTCACTCTCACTATGAAAATACGAGATACATAATCATTGTCACATATACATGTAGACTTATGTAACAAAAAAGGGATATCTATATGTGTATTAAAATTACTAAACCCATTGTTGAAACCTTTATAGCTAAAAAATACTTACATGATTTGTTCGTTGGCTTGAACATGCTCATCATCCTCTCTGAAGAGTACAGGCAGACTAGAGAGGACACACACCAATGGGTTTGTAAAGAAAAACTGCATACAAAAAACACTCATATGTTGGAAACTTGGAGTAACTTATATATTTAATTATTTCTTAACTGCTCTCTGGGAATTGCATACTGAATTTAATATTATTGCATATTTTTTTAGTGTTTTTTCTACATAAACTAGTTCTACAAGATAATCGACCTCTACTGAATCATCACGAGAACATTAAATCTATATAATGTAATTTTCATTGAAGATGATTAGTCAAATAAAAAATGCACATAGTTACTAAACCATTCACACTCATAAATGCGTTTATAAAGTATATATTCTTTTGATTGGAAACTTGAATTGCAAATTGGTGGGCGAAATTGAAAAGTCATAGCTAACATATAGTAACTGGAAAAGCGATTCAATCTTCAACAAAATGTATTATGCACTGCGTAGTTTAATGGTTTAGAGTCAGAATAACTTAGCTATGTGACTTTTAAGATTCAACCTTTACACTCTGCTAACCTAATATTTAAGAGCTTTGGATGCACTTCCACGGAATGCAAGATCCAAAGCAAGCAAAGTGCATCAGGTTAGTAAAGTTATCCACTTTCAAAGTTTTTTCTAGCTCGATGCATCAGGTTAGAAAAGTTATCCACTTTCAAAATTATTCATAAAGGCAAGATCAACCATTATCCTTTATAAAATCTTATGATGATGCTCAACACAAATTGTTTTTGCAAGATTTTAGAAATTTTGTATTGAACTTTTAATTTGCAAAAGTTTCTTACTATCCACTTAGCCACCTCTAGTTATAGCACTAAAATATATAATATAACCTCCTTTTCCAACTCTCACCACCATACAACTACAATTCTTTTTGCAGATTACAACGTTACTTCCCCCTCTCACTAACTTTTACATTGTTAGAAGACACCAAAAAAGTTAACCTATAAAATTAGCACAAGGATTGTTGTGCAAAGGATTAGAATATGTCTGCGAGAGAGTTACACAAAAAAATAAATATAATTAAACCACAACTAGAAATGAAAATCAAAGAAAAAGTAAGAAAACCTACCTATGAAAATTGTAGAACCTCTAAAATGACAGAACACTAGAACCTGTAAAAATAAAATAGCAATTAATAATAAAATGCTAGAACCATTTCGATAACATGTGAAAATGACAATAATAATGTGAACCACGGAGAGAGAATATGAGAGGGGAGAGAGAGCAAGAAGAGAAAATGAAGTGCAAACAAAAACCTAAAAGATAGTGAACCATTGAGATCAAAATTCAAACTTGTATGCCAAGAGCGAAAGAACGAGAAGAATGATATTGCCAAAAGCAAAAGAGAAATCAAAATTCGTATGAAGATTGAAGATCATTGCTAGGAGGTGCGAAAAATATTGTGTCATGGTTGTGTGAGGTAGTTGAAGAAGAAAAAGGACAGCGTTTGACAGATCTGAGAGGAAAAATGTCTTATAATTTGAAAAAAAGGGATATTTAGTTTGCTGCAAATTATTTTTTATTATAAATTACTTTAATATTTTTTAAAATAAAAATTATGATAAACATAAAACACCATTTCTGTAATTTGATAATAATACTTAATTTAATCATTAAAAAATAAATCATACTAAGTATAATTACTTTAGGATAATTTTATATAAGAAAATCCACGTGAATTAATTGCGGAAGGATTTTTTAAAAAAAAATAATCTACATGTATTTTTCAATAAATAATTTTTAGGGAATATTACATATATTTTCATAGAAATAAATTGACAGAAAAGATTATAAGCAATAATTATATACATTTCCTAGAGTTTGAAAGAAACCTAGACTATTTTTTGGAGGTTTAAAACTAAATCTTTGTAATTTAATGACGGTTTTAAAAACCTACACTACTTTTTAGAGGTTTAACACTAAACATTTGTAATTTAATGGAGGTTTTAAATATCTATACTATTTTTTGGAGGTTTAAAGTTAAACATTCGTAATCTAACGATGTTTTGAAAACCTACACTATTTTATAAAGGTTTAACACTAAATCTTTGGAATTTAACGGAGGTTTTAAAAACCTCGATTAGGTTAATCCATTGCTAAGGTTATATTAATCTCCGCTAAATAACCCTCGTTAAATGCCTTTTTTGTAGTGTAGTCTTGAGTTATTACATTCATACACAAGATCAAATTAAAAGCAATATTCCATAATGATTTCAATTTAACATCTTGCATTCTAAATATATAATGTCTTCTAGGAAAAGGTGTCCTCTAATGGTGTTGTTGCACTTTGTCTTTCATTTTGGTGGTAGGCACATAGGGCATTTAAACCAGGGTAATTAGTAGCTAGAAGCAAATTATATGGCGTGAATCTGGTTAAAAACGCTTCTCCAGACATAATGTAGGGAGGTTATGTTGAAGATCTGGAACCTCGAAGCAACAAAATTTGATGCAGTGTTGTCATGAAATAAAATATCAAGTATTAAGCTTCGAGGAAGCAAATATACATATCAAACGGAGTAGTAGTCCCATTGCTTGAAGAAATTCTAACCACAAATGGGGAGAAATATAATGTATAGGTGGGTCTCGGTGTTAAAGGATATAAAGTTTTAAATATAATGATTATGTTTTTTTTGTTTAGATTAAGGTTTGTAGAGGAACCTTTATAAGAAACAAAGTAGGTTACAAATCACTTATGATTGATGGAAAAGTGTAGTATATATATATATATATATAAGTTTCATAAATTATGTTAATTATAAGAATAGGTCAGGACCATTCTTGCTTGTTCCTTTGCTAATAAAGACTATAACAATACACTTGTATTGCTAAAACAAGGACACTACAAATAAAGGCTTTTTGGGAGTTGGATTCTCTCATGCAGTTGCTCTTGCAATATATTGAGATTCAAGAAATGCTAATGTTATAAGGTGATTGATATGTATTGTTAAAGTGTGATCTTCAATGTGTGTAGGGGTAGTTTTTTCTTTTTTGTTATGGCAGCTATTAATTATTGGACTAAATATGTGTTTGGTCTCTTAACTAGTGAAAATTAGAATTAGTCCATTTTTTAAACTTTAACCCAATTTAGTTTCCAAACTTTAGAAATGCATGAATTTAGTGCTTTTAACCAAATTTTATTGAGTTTATTTGACGTTTCAAATGTGTTTCTGATAGCATGAGTTGTTTACACCGTTTGACACATTTCCACTTCAATATTAGTTGAGAAACGTGTTTGAAATGTCAAATAAACTTAAAACAATTTGGTTAAAAGGACTAAATTCATGCATTTCTAAAGATGAGAGACTAAATTGGTCCAAAATTTCGAAGATTGACTAATTCCAATCTTCACTCAAAGTTAAATGACCAAAAACATATTTAACTTTTAATTATTTATTCTTAATAGTGAATACACCCCATCCATCCATTACTCCAAATAGAACTATATTTTGTACATGGATTATAGTACCTTATTCTTCTTTGTATCTAATGAAATAAGAAAATACTATAGTTATTTCTAAATTTCTTAATATAGAGCACAATCAAGATTGACTTTTCAATAAAACATACTAGATTGAATTTAATATTTAGAGTTTTTCTGGTAAGAAACATATTTAACTTTTAATTATTTATACTGTTAATAGTAAATACACCCCATTCATCCATTACTCAAATATATATAGAACTATATTTTGTACATGAATTAGAGTACCTTAATGTTCTTTGTATCTAATGAAATAAAAAGAAAGTAGTAAATTTATTTCTAAATTTTAATATAGAGAACAAGCAAGATTGACTTTTCTATGAAACATACTAGATTGTATTTAGTATTTAGAGTTTTCCTTGTATAAATAAAATTGGAAGTTTAGAATCCAAAACACGTGATTTTGAAAACAAGATTAGAGATCAAAAGTGAAATTCTAGAAACATGAAATAGATCAATTCACATATTCAAACAACCAAACAATATAATTTTTAATTTAATAATGACAATTTAAATTATATAAAAAATCATAAATTAAAAAATATATGAAAGTATAAAAAAAATGAACAAAAAATGTGTTGCATTGATTATTCAACAATTTCAAAGTGTCCAAGAGTTCAAATATTCAAACATAAAAAAGACAATATTAAAAGTCATTGTCAAATCATAATACAATTCTACATTTAAACCCAACCCTAAATTGTTTTTCTTCCACCACTTGATCGTGCTACCTCATTTGGAGACAATACACCAATTTGAACATCTTGTGTAGCAATCAATAAAGAATATAATTAATTTAGTAATTTTATAATAGCAATACAATAAGTTTAAGTAAATTATACCTCATTAACATACGCATGTACCAAACCAATAACCAAGTAAACCTTAAAATATAATTTAAAAAATATTCCCTACGAAATACAATTTCTATAATCACCTAAAAATTCTTGAAACATATCACAGCCTAAAGTACTCCAAAACAAAAGCTGGAGGACAAAGGACCAATATGAAGAAGGCTTGTGATACTAAAATCATGAAAACTTAGAAAAATGGACAATAAGAAGGAAAATAATGCATCAATCGAGGGAAATAAAAATCTTACCTTCTCATTCAAACAAATTACATTCTATATAATTCTTCATTGCTTAAAGTTCATCTTCGAGTATCTGCATGGAACATAACCAACATTCATTGAGATTATGTTGATTTAATAAAGAAGGAGCCACTAGTAAACAACAACAAAAAATAGATAAACCATGCTCAAGCATTCACAAAAAGAAATTTTTTTGGTTCATTACATCACATAATATTTTAGCAGGAAAGGTGATAGCCTTCCTCCTAGCTCCTTGAAGTCTTTAGTGCAAGATGGAGTATCCATTGATGGATCGAAGTTATGTAAGCTTTGAATGGTGATGGACATGGTGTTTAGAATTCCTAGAGGGAGGTGAGGTCAACTCTTAGGAAAGGAAACAAAAGTAATCTTAAAGAGGAACTATTCTGAGGTGCGCTCAAGCAAGTGAATGACACAAAAAATGGGTAACATTTCATTACTAAAAATCAAGCTTAAAAATTACAATAGTAAAAGCCTTTATTTATAGGCCAAAATAACCTTAGAATGGTTTTCAAAAGGAGAGCCATATTTGAATTCAAACTCTTGAAATTTGGAGGTAAAAGAAACATGATTCTAGTGTGACTTCCCACCTAAGCAATTCACACTTTCCACACCATGTAGTGTACAAGGAGGGGACTTGCAAGGCAAGTATGCGCTCCTCTTAGGTTAAGAAACCTCAATCTTTTCATCTCCTTTCAAGGCACAAACCAAAGCCTACTCCACTAGACCCAAAACTACATTACACGGCCTAAGCCCAAATCATGGCCCTAATATAAGATCTAAATATAATCCTATACTATTTGGCTTATAATAGAAGGTCCAAAATAATCCTATTCTAATATTTACAAATAATCTTGGCCCAAGAAAATAAGAGCTTGGCCCACTTAACAACTAAGACTCACATTTTTTGTGTGCACTGGCCATGGTTAGGGTGTTTGCCATCATCCTCTCCCTTTTTAGAAGGATCTGTCTCGGATCTACATGTTTCTCCATCACAACAACCATTTTTATTTGTCATGTTTTATCTTCCCTCTCCAGGATCAAACACCATCCTACAAAAAACACCAAAAAAGTGTTACGTTGACAGATATCCAAAGAATGTGGCTCCTATAAGTTTTGAAATGGTTGAAATGTCAAGAAGGGGGGTTGAATTGGCTAGTTAAAAAATAAGGTAAATTTAATGGCTTAAAATTGTATTTAATTGAATCAACCCAACAAACAAGTAAGGATGCAAACACTTCTAGACTGGACACTTTTAACTGATCAAAAATAAAGTTAGTCGATTGATTTTATTAAACAGATGCAGTACTAGTATAATCAATTGATTGAATCACAAAAGCAGTTGACTAAAATACTGGGGAAAATGCAGAAATGCATATTTGTGATTTAAAGCAAGATCAATGTAAAAGATCGGTCAAGATAGGTTCCAATGAGTATACAAACATGATCAATGCTACAAATAATGCTAAAACACCCAAGAATGTCAAAAAAGATGGTTTTTATCACAATTATTTAAACTTTAAATTGCAAAACAAGAGAGAAGGGTTAGAGAAAAGAGTAATGCACAAGATTTTTATATTGGTTCACTCAAACCTGAGGTACATCTAGTTTGTCAAGGCAACCGAGCCTGACATTGCACTATTTCAAAAGATTTACAAATTTTGCACCCTTACACTTTCAAAATATGCAAAAGTACACACAAAAGACTCTTGAATCACACAAGAATCAGTCCAGCACAGCAAGACACCTCTTGCAGACTGGGAAAACCATCAGGCACACACACAAAGCTTAAGAAAGATCAAACCTCAGTGGTAGCATAGCCCTCTCTACAACAACCACCTTCTCCAAGCTTCAAACACCAAGCAAAATGCTCTATGAATTGATCCAAGATCAATCTTCACTAGCTGCAATCTGTATGATCACGAAAGAGAGAAAATTTCCAGGTTTCCAAAATGATTTCGCGCTAAAAAATGGTCTTTCTACCTCTCTTTCGAAAAATACAACACTTATAGTCAAACTGTTATGAAATTCAACAAGTTAATTTTCAAATCAATCGGTTGATTTCACTTAACTTAAATGAAATCAATCGATTAAAAAACAAATCAACTAATTGAATAAGTCTTAGTTTAGACTACTACATCTAACATTTTAATCTGTTAAAAATACATTCAACAGATTTAAAGACACCATTTAACCTATTGAAAAATATTTCAACAAATTAAAAGACACAATAAAAACCCTATACATCTAATTAATGCTAAATGGTCTACAAAGTGAATTACAATCTTCAAGCTTGTTTTCTCCATGATTGATCCATATAGAGGGCAGGCATATAAGGCTTGATCAACTTGAGTAACATCAAATCTTCGTGTTTTCATCAATGTAGACATGGTTCCAAGGCAATGGCTTCAAGTTCCTTCTTCAAAGTTTCATCAAATCTTCAAGTAACACACCATCTAGGCTACTTATGTCAACAACTCCCATTGTCCATACACCTTTTATTACTTAATTCATTGTTCGCCTTATGTTGTATCCATATAATTTTGAAGATATTTCCTTTTCAACACAAGGTTTATATTGGTGTTGTTTTTCTTCTTTAAAGAAATAATTAAGACAAACCTTATTTTGATTGACACACAAGTCTTCTCCTTTTAAGATTACGACTCTTTTGCTAGGACAATTAGAAGTCTTGTGTTTTCTACTTAAATGCTTGGAATATGTTATTTCACTAGTTTGGACATAGGTGGACTTTTCTTTTTCTACTTTTTCTTTATTTTTCTCTTCTTCTCTTTTATTTTTCATTTACACTTGATCCTTTACCACTTGGGTAGGTTTTAAAGGAGGAAGTACAAATTTTTATTCCTAGTGAGTGAAGGTTATTTAACTGGTTCACATGGATTTCTTATCAAATAGCTAAGGTTCCCCAATAAACTAAGTGAAAATGCTAGGGCCTACGTAAGACATAGGAAAATTAATTTTATTTATTAAAATGAAATTCAAGAGATGAAGTAACATATTTTATTTTATTATTTTATAAGAAAATGAGGTAGCTCAATTGGCTAGAACTTGTTGGCAATGAAGGTCATAAGTTTGATTTTCACCTAGTACATTTATTAGAATTATTTTTAATAATTATGGAATAGGTTAAAGGTGTAGAATTATATTTATTTTACTAAGTTAGATTTATTAAAGTTGTTGTAGTAGCTTAGTTGGTCATAATATTTGTTTTAAATATATAGGTTATAGGTTCAATTCTTGCCTAGTCTAATATTGTAATTTTTTTACAATTAAATGGAACTTTGGAAGATGAAGAGCAAGTTAATGTGAGGCTTCCTGAAGCTACTACTTGTTGATCCCACCTAACACTAACCTACGTTGGTTTCGTTTTAGTTAATTAGTGTTTTGATGTGGGTGAATAGGTTACTTGGTTCATGCCTAGGTGTTTTTCTAAGTGTTGATTGCATGCTAATTTGGAAATTGTTGATTTCTATATTACAAAAATTGTCACCTTCTCACTTACTATGTTGATTATTGTTCCTGCGGAGAACAAATAAGAGATGTCAGACATAAATGTCACCTTACCTCAATCCATAATCTCCTTAGTAGGCTTCCTTCTGGCTGGCATATGCTATCTGCTGGTGTCTTGGCTTGGACCGGTTTGGACCCAAGAGGGGTTACCTACGAAGAAGACTCTGATGCTCAAGTCAGCAAAGAATTCTCAGAAAAGTCAAATCTCGTGATTAAGGGATTAATGAATGCATACCTTTAATTGCTGGGGTTCATGCGTATTTATAGCTTATTAATTATGTCTGGCCACGTCATAGGCTGGGCCTTTGTTTGGGTCGTAAGTGGGCTTGGGCCAAGCCTAGGACCCCTAGCTCGATTATTGTGGGCTTTAGAAGCCTTGCTAGTAATGTTTAAGTCTACAAAGGTCGTCAAGTTCTCGTTTCCTCTTCTACAGTAGACGGTTAAGGCCGCCTATTCTCGTCCGTTTGATTTATCTGGTAACTATTCATATTCCTGGGGGTTATGTAGGCGGATTTTGCTGTTATAGTTATGTTAGGTCGCCTAGGTGCGGTACAATTATAGTTAGAACTGGTATAAAAAGTCTTTTCTTTATTACAAAATTGTCACTGCACCAACTTTCTATGTCATTTATAGCTACAATTGGTATAGAAAGTCTACTACTTTATTATGAAATTGTCATCACATCGATTTCTATGGTTGTTCTATTGATAGCTGGCATTATACGTGACTTATTATGCTGGATGGATTAGAATTGGCATAATAAGTCGTCATAGAATGTTGATTTCGCACTAGTGTACATTTCGAGAAGAAGAGTTTAAGAGCATACATGTCCTCTTAAAAGTTTCTTTCCTATTTGCTTTCCTAAATTAAAAAATACTTGGGATTAAGGATTTTGGAAATTTTGTCTTTCCATTTTCTCTTGAGTATATTTGCCTCGTACCTTTTAAGAAGAAGTCTTTCATTTTTTCATGCTCAAAGAGTCAATCATGTTTGTCCTAGTCGGCATCGCAATGGGAACCACCATGTTTGCAACAAAAAGGGGAAGAGGAGAAACTTTTCAATGTCACCCTACAGAGAAAAAGAGTCTATATAACTCAAAGATTATTTGTCTCTAATGCCAACAACCTTTTTACTTACTAGAGGGTTTTTTTTTTTTTTAAGGAATCATGAAAAGAAGAAAAAGTAGAAAAATAAAGAAAAAGAAAAAGAAGCCATTGGGGACATACCTAAACAAAAATGACAATGAACAACAAAGGAAATGACGAGTAGAGAAGGGAAACAAAAAAAGACTCTCATAAAAGTTGGAAAAGTAGAACGTGATTGAAACAAATAAAGTGAGAGTGATATTTGAATGTAAGACAACTAAAATGCTTCAAATGTTTAGTATTTTGCATGAAATGATGAGACGCTCAAATATTATGTCTTGGACCATCGTGGCATCAAAAGTCATGAAAAGTAAAAATATTAACCTCTTAAGTGATGTAATGTCTCATAAAAAGAAATAATGCATTATTAAGGATGAAAATGATTCATTAATGGATATTTGGAATTACACCATCATGAGACACATCATAATATAAAATTTGAATAAAATTGGTCACATGAAAGATCACAAAGCATCATCCTTAAAAGATGATTGTGAAAATACAACTTCAAAACTAACCAATCAAACTAATGTTGGACAAATACTTAAGCTTATTCATCCAACAAATCGATCCACCTACACCTTCTTTATGGACTTTGAACCTAAAGACTTATGTACCTATTCGTATTAAATGCAAATGTATATTTAACAATACCATAATATCTAAATAAGATCAAAAAAACCGAAATAGCTAGCATACCTCAGGTATTAACTGATATTCAAATATTAAATAACCAACTATATCTTTTTGGTTACAAAGACCTTATTCAAGAAGTGATATTATATGTACAAATTAATTCACAAAAAGTACTCACTTGATTTTTTTCGTCCATTCCAATACTCATATATTCTATAATTTCTCTAACTTGACAAAATCTTTTATAGATGAATGTCCCCTTTATCTTTATACACAATTCAACGATTAATCTTCAATACAAGTTTAGTTTTCCAAATATATTCACCTCAAAAAATTACATTCCATTTCAATAAGAATATCACTACACATAAATCCGTAAATAATCAATATAAACGATAATAACAAGATAAAGCAAAATAATTTTTCTTTTTTATTCTGGAAAATTATCTTTCGAACAGCCAAGATTTTGTTCAATAATTATTTGATAACTTCACTTTAATAATAAAATATTATGTTTAAACGAGTTAATAACACATATATTTAAAATTTAAATTAGTTATATAGTCGTTGTATAGAATAGATTGGTTGTTAACATATCATAACTTTATAAAAATAAACGAAATTTGCACAAAAAGTATGCATGTTCGAAAGAAAGAAATATATAATTTTTTTAATATAGTTAAAGTTCATAATATTACAACATTTTATGATTGAAATTTATTGATAATACTTTCAAAATTAAATGGAATAAACTGTTTAGAATATCAAATATTTATAAAGATTAAAGAAGTAGAATTTTGAATTGTACGGGTGGAATTCTTGGCATACGGATTTTGAAAATATCTAATTGAGACTACGCTTCACTCTAAAAAATATCGAATTTTATTTACAACACAGCATATTTAGGTAAAAATTTATATTACATGTATTTAATTTCTGTCAGGATCCTTAAATGAATAAAATTTTAATTATAAGTTTTTAAAGAAACATATATAAAATTTATATCTAAAAAAAGGTTTACATAGTACATTTAACTAATTCAAAAGAACTAAAAGATTAAAATTATTTAAAAGGAGAACAGAGACAAGAAACTAATAAAAAAATAAATAAAAAGTCAAACTGCATATATCTCTCTCTATCATTATCATCATCATTATTTTAAGCATAACATTAAGACTATCATCGTCGCCATAACTAACATTACCTACCTCATTACAACTAAAGGACATTAGAATACGAGATTTACTCCATTATTAGTGCAGTGGTACTTTTGAAGTTCTGAATTTATGATAAACATGCATATAATTAAAACCATTATTTCCAGATTAGGTATTATGAATATTTATCTTGTGTCTATCAAATCATAAAATAAGTTCCGAACTGCATTTTTTATTGAGTTAGCATTATTAGATTAATTACTTAAAAGTTAAAAAAATAAAGTATATTTAAATTAATATTTATTTTAACTCTTAAACGAATTGATTTTAATTCTAAAATAATATGAGATTAATAAACAGAAAATTATTTATTATATATTTTTTAATTAAAAAAAACATTGTATTTTTACTGAGGCAAGAAAGTGTTCTAAAATAAATATCATTAATAATTGTGTTATGGAGAAAAATATCATCAGTCGTTGAAAAACAAAAACGTAGTGCATTTAATTTACAAACCGTAGTATCATTAGCTAAACAGAAAGCTACAAATTACCTCACAAATTGAAACGAGGTATAAAACAGGAATCTTAAAACGCAATATTTCATTTTAGTTAGGGACGGGTCACCTCATTTCTATGTCATGAGTTCAATATTAGGGGTGAAAAAGAGTGTCGGAAGAAGAGAGTCACTAGAAGTGATAAGGTTTATGATGGAGATTAATTATGGGGAAGTACAGTGAAAAAAAACTCTGTACCAAAAATATAATTATTAAAAGAAATTCACTTCAATTCTCGTCAGGCAAACCTTTTTGGACGGTTGCTCCGACGAGACCCGGACGCTATTCGGGTCTTGACCCGTTCAAACTCAGTGAACCGGCAGGGGATGGTGATTCCACCGTCGTGGTGGAACCCGAACTCCTCCTCTGCCTCCTTCAGCAACTCCCCGAACAAAGGATGGTTGAAGTATATTACCGGCACCAGCACGCGGTGCAACTCGCCATCCTTCTGCCCCACGTATACGGCGAGATGTCCCTTGGGCACAGTCGGGTCCCGGTCGGATCCTACCACGGAACCAGATCCCAATTGGGCGTAACCCGACCCGACTGATACTGGGAAGAAGGACTTGGCGGCCGCCGTCAGCTTGCGACCCCACGAGAGGAGTTTAGCGATGGACGACCGAGGAGAGTTGCCCAGGCGATGGTATCCGGGTCCGCTCCGGACCCGGATCTTCCTGAAGACCCATTTGGAGACCCGGATGAGGCGCTTCCTGAGGTTGAATCCGCGAATCTTGGACATATTTGGGGAGAGGGTGGATAAAGATTTTACGGTGTGGTGTGTGTGGTGTATGGTAATGAAAGTGAAGAGGACCGTGGGTGTGTGTATGTGCGGTGGTAGATGCTAGGGTACGGTGGGTTCATGAGAATGGCCAAGGGTCTGCTATCGACATCGCTAGGCGAAACTGTGTGAGACAAATCTCAGAGAGCGATGTTGGGATGTTGGACATGGTTTTTAGACGCAGTTTAGTTTCATTGACGAACAAAAAACTGAACCATGCTCTCTTACAAACTTACGTGGGACAACGTGGGAACGAAGGTCGTGTCTGTTTTGCAGGGAAGACGTACTCCTTTGGCTACTGGGATTTGTTAAGTGGTGCAAAACATTTTGGGCCCTTGCAAGGACACTACTAATGTATATATACCAAAAGTCTAGGAAAATAAGACTTTTTTGTTAGTTAGCTAGCTAACGTACACGCTATTGAAGTGTAACCTTGTTTAATATCCGTATGCTGTTGAACGGCGTTTCATTTTATGGTTTATATATGCCAAATAATCTTTTAATTTTTTTTTGCAAAAATAAAATCAGTCCATTTTTTTTCCCGGTAAAGTTAATACCTTTCATTTGCATAATACTATTACAAAATAATAACCACAAATTGTTAGAAATTACACTTTCAAAAAATAAGATAATGATATTTTGACATATTTTTATTTTTCTAATTCACTTTTAATTCACCACTTCAATCGCCCTTCAATTATTTATTTTTATTTTTGTAGTGGTGTGATGTGATGATCTAAGGGTGACTGGAGTGGTAGGTTAAAATTAAGTCAAAAAAAGTGGGTCAAAATATCATTATCCTTCAAAATATTTAAGTTAAAATACATTTTTGGTCTCAATTTTCTTAAGTTTTGTCAAATCAGTTATAATTTTATTTTTGTGTTCAAATAGGTCTAAATTTTCCTCAATTTTGTGTAATTTGGTCTTTGTTTGCTATAACACAACTTAAATTGACGATAATGAATTGTGACTTGTTACTGTCACTTGTCACTTCGTGATTTTTTTTATATGTTTTAACTTTTTTCTAATTTTATTTAAATGTCCACGTGTCAACCCAACATCTTGTCACGTGTCAAAATCAATCTTTTATATTAAATTTAGTTTCTATATTTGTTGTTTTTGTTGAATTTAATCCTAATTTTGTTTATAATTGAGCAATTTTGTCTCTTTCAAAATTGAGACCAAATTTAATTTTTATGTAAAACTTATAACGATGTTTTGTTAAAATTCACATTTTTAATAAATATTTTTGGCGTAAGGTTACAATTATTTAAAATTATAACGATTTTTTTTAAGGATGAAAACTAACATTATTGATCTAAAATTTTAAAATTAGTCTTTCTCCTTAAAATTATTGTTATAATTTGAACTAATTGTAACCCTAAACAAAATTATTTAATAAAAATGTGAATTTTAATGTATAAAGTAAATTTGAGACTAAATTGAACAAAAATAACAAATATAGAGATCAAATTGAATATAAAACATTAACTTTAACATGTGGCACGTTGGATTAACACGTTGACATTAAAAAAAACAATTTAAAAATTAAAAAAAATTAAAAAATTTGAATATAAATTTTTTGAAAATTTTATATTCAAATTACACCATCATGAGACACATCATAATATAAAATTTGAATAAAATTGGTCACATGAAAGATCACAAAGCATCATCCTTAAAAGATGATTGTGAAAATACAACTTCAAAACTAACCAATCAAACTAATGTTGGACAAATACTTAAGCTTATTCATCCAACAAATCGATCCACCTACACCTTCTTTATGGACTTTGAACCTAAAGACTTATGTACCTATTCGTATTAAATGCAAATGTATATTTAACAATACCATAATATCTAAATAAGATCTAAAAAAACCGAAATAGCTAGAATACCTCAGGTATTAACTGATATTCAAATATTAAATAACCAACTATATCTTTTTGGTTACAAAGACCTTATTCAAGAAGTGATATTATATGTACAAATTAATTCACAAAAAGTACTCACTTGATTTTTTTCGTCCATTCCAATACTCATATATTCTATAATTTCTCTAACTTGACAAAATCTTTTATAGATGAATGTCCCCTTTATCTTTATACACAATTCAACGATTAATCTTCAATACAAGTTTAGTTTTCCAAATATATTCACCTCAAAAAATTACATTCCATTTCAATAAGAATATCACTACACATAAATCCGTAAATAATCAATATAAACGATAATAACAAGATAAAGCAAAATAATTTTTCTTTTTTATTCTGGAAAATTATCTTTCGAACAGCCAAGATTTTGTTCAATAATTATTTGATAACTTCACTTTAATAATAAAATATTATGTTTAAACGAGTTAATAACACATCTATTTAAAATTTAAATTAGTTATATAGTCGTTGTATAGAATAGATTGGTTGTTAACATATCATAACTTTATAAAAATAAACGAAATTTGCACAAAAAGTATGCATGTTCGAAAGAAAGAAATATATAATTTTTTTAATATAGTTAAAGTTCATAATATTACAACATTTTATGATTGAAATTTATTGATAATACTTTCAAAATTAAATGGAATAAACCGTTTAGAATATCAAATATTTATAAAGATTAAAGAAGTAGAATTTTGAATTGTACGGGTGGAATTCTTGGCATACGGATTTTGAAAATATCTAATTGAGACTACGCTTCACTCTAAAAAATATCGAATTTTATTTACAACACAGCATATTTAGGTAAAAATTTATATTACATGTATTTAATTTCTGTCAGGATCCTTAAATGAATAAAATTTTAATTATAAGTTTTTAAAGAAACATATATAAAATTTATATCTGAAAAAAGGTTTACATAGTACATTAACTAATTCAAAAGAACTAAAAGATTAAAATTATTTAAAAGGAGAACAGAGACAAGAAACTAATAAATAAATAAATAAATAAAAAGTCAAACTGCATATGGATCTCTCTCTATCATTATCATCATCATTATTTTAAGCATAACATTAAGACTATCATCGTCGCCATAACTAACATTACCTACCTCATTACAACTAAAGGACATTAGAATACGAGATTTACTCCATTTGAAGTAAAATATCGAAAGTTATCTATATCTCTCTCTCTCTCTATATATATATATATATATATATATATTATGCATTATTAATATATAAATTTATTTTGATTATTAAGAAACACATCACAATTTTACCTTTTTTCTGAAATTAAAATATTATGTTTAAATAGAAAATAGTAAATAGAGTGTAATTATTGTGTTGTTAAAAGAAGTAGTGGTTTTGTGATGCTTCTTCAACGTGATGAATTATCCAATCTCAGTTTGCGCGAAGGTAGGGAGAAAATAACTTCTTAAAATTTAAACTCGATTTACTAATTTTTCTGTTTATCGATAATTTTTGAATAATAAAATAATTGAGTATTATTTATAAAAATTATTTTTACTTCTTTACCTATTTTGTAGGTAGGTCGTTACAAATATATTTATTGATATAAAAAAATGGTTTGATTGATATATTTTAAACAGTTATTTTGATATTATTCAAATAATAAGTAATATAATATAGAATTATTTCTTATTTATCTTTTAAAATAATTTAATTAAAAGTGTTGTAATTTTTTTTTCTTTTTACATATACAATAAATAAACATATGTATAGATTATTTAAAGATGAGAAGAGAATTAGAGTTATTTCTAGTAGAAGAGTGATGAACACAGGGAGCAGACCTTTATAATGACCCCATTAATATATAATTTTTAAATATTTTTTAAGAATTTAATATTTTTAATATATTTTATATATTTAATATTTAAAAAAATTATATATCTATATTTATATATAAAAGAAAAATATTCTTTTTGTTGTCCATATCTATTTTTCAATTTTATCTTTTAAATAATTTTTTAAAATTAAAATAACTATTTATCAATATTATGTGATTATTTGTTTAATTTAACAGTTTTTAATTTAACTGTTTTTTAAAACTAATATTATAAATGAAAATTAATTATAATAAAATTATAAAAATTATTATATTTAATTTTATAATTATAATAATAACAATAATTTTTATTTTTTATTTTTTTATTATCATAAAAAAATAAATACAATTTTTTTATTAATTTATATAAGAATTTTAGGATTATTCTATTGATCCCTATTTTCATTCAAAAATATTGATCCCTATTTTCATTCAAAAATATCATATTAGTTGTGAAACCCCTTTTATTCTTTCCTTTCTCTTTCCACTCCCTATTCACCGAAAACACACACTAGCTCAACGTTCTTTCTCATTTTTTCTGCACTGGTCTCCTTCACTCCCTCAAACCAGAGGACTACAACCCCTTCTGGCCCATCCTTCTTCCTAATTGAAGCAAACAAGTCAGAAGGATCAGTCCAGGACTTCCCTTCCTAGCTAAACCTGCATCCTCTCATCGTAAGTAGAATTTGCTTCTCACTTCTAATCATTTTCGAATTCTAGAAGTTTTTCTTTGGCTAGACCGAAATTAGGGCCCTATCCTTATTGTGTGAACCTCCATTTCAGTCCCTTAGGTTGTAAATTGGGGTGTTTCACTGTGAGAAGCCATACTTGCTAGTTAGTGATCAAATTAAGGTAAAGGAAGCTAACTCTTCACTCAATTTTCGTGTAAAATGTGTCTCTGAGTGATTGGATTGCATGATCATGTGTTTAATTGATGTTTGGAACTGCTTGTTGGGTGAAATTGAGTTTTGGATGAATTTGTGTGGCTCTGCATGTGAAGAACAGATGGGAATCCTGGTAATTTCGCCCAGGTGAGCAGCTCTCGCCTAAGCGAAAATATCAGAGGGTCGCATCTGTCACTGCGCAAGGACTCGCCTAGGCGAGCTGGGGTCGCTTAAGCGAGAGATCCTCTCGTCTAAGGTTTGAACCAGCTTAGCCTAAGAGAGAATTCACTCATAATTATTGAGTTGCCACTATAAGAGGTCTCGCCCAGGCGAGAGCAGCTCGCCTAAGCGAGACAACTCTCTAGCTCAGGCGAGATCCTCTAGCTTGAGTGAGATTCACTGCAAAATTTGATTTCCTTCTCTGTTTTAGATTAAATGAAACTGTGCTAAGTGGATTGATGTGATAATTGTCTATCCTGTACGTGAGTTTTATGAATAATAGTCAATGTGATGGAATTGTGTGAATTTGGTCTGTATGAGAATGTGATGGAATTAGGATTTTAAGGGAAATTCTAAAGATGATGGTTTTAGTGAATGTAAAGACATGAGGACTTAATTTGGTGGTATCCTGACACTCCTATAACCATTAAGACTCATATAGAGTATAATGGATTATGTCAGGAGGAGTAGTAGGAGGTCCTAGTCTTTGGACCCGATCCGTCATAGACGTGAAGGGTGTAAGATCCGTGGAATCTAATTAATTAATTAAATAATTAATTAATAAATGCGGGGAGGTAGTGTATTTATGACATTAAATTCTAATGAGTATGACGTGGAAAAGTACTAACTTAATTGGTTAAGAGTATTTTATTGTGTGTGAGGACTTAGGTTCGAGTCCTATGTGTGTTGAATCGTATGTTATTTAATTTCTATTGTTTTAGCATTATGTTGGAGCATGTCTCGCGTGTTATAATGCTTGAATGGTACATGTTAACAAGAAATATGAGTTGGCTTGATGGTTTGATATTGATTTGGCTTTAGCATGGGGTGGGTTCGAACCTTGGTGGACTCAATTTTAAACTCACTTTTTGTTAATAAATGGGGTGCCTGAAGATGAATAGGTGAAGAAGACCTGCTGAAAAACCATTAATGGGCCTTGAATAGAAATAAAAACCAATTTTCGTTCATTTTTATTTAACCATATTAAAGCTTCATATAAAATGGCAAATTGGGGGAAAATTGAGGGTTTTGGCAAGCTGAACTGTTTTCCCAAATAGAGAGCACGAGTTTTAGGGTATTGGCAGAATTGAGGATTAGGCAAAGTAGGGAGTTGTTGGTGTCTTTTTTTTTTGGAAGCTTCAAGTAATCCACTACTAAGCCAAAAGATCCAGGTTAGGGGAGTTGAGCCGAATTTTATGTTTATCGTATTGTCCTGCATGATCTTTGATGAAACTATGTTCTGAATTTCGTGCTACTCATGAGGGAATTAGGGGTTATGGGTTTTGGTAATGTTTTATTGAATTTTTGGCCTAAAAACATGAATATATTGGGGTTATGCACTGTATATGTTGTGATCGTGCAAAGTTGGGTTGCTAGGGGCCATTTTTGTGTTCAATTATGCTCATATATCTAATGAGATTGTGTTGAATGAATGGTATGAAATTGGAGTGTATTTTGGGTGCGATTACTGTTGTTGCGTGCGTGAAACAGTGCCAGAGTCTGCATGTCTCGCTCAGGCGAGCCAGGCTCACCTAGGCGAAATATGTAGGGACTCATAAACCTTTTTCTGCTCGAAAATTTCGCTCAGGCAAGGTGATTTGGTCTTGGGCGACAGACCTTCTCGCTTAGGCGAGTGTGTCTCGCCTAAGCGAGAACCCGTGTGTGTCTTGAGTAATTTGGTTGCGCATCTCGCACAGGCGGGATTGGTTTGTTTGGGCGAAAGTGTGTCTCACTCAGGCGAGGGCCTCTCGCCTAAGTGAGAGTTCGAAGAACATTCTGATGGTGGCTCAACTCGCAGCCCAAGCGAGGGATGAGATTTTTGGCGAAATGTAATCTCGCCCAAGCGAGTGTAACTCGCCTAAGCGAGAGTTCGAGGCTGGTTCTATGCATGGTGCTCGCTTAGGCGAGGTAATCTGGCTTAAGCGAGATGGACTGGAGTGCTTAGGCAAAGACTTGAATATTAACAAAGGATGGTAGGATTATGTGTTTAAATGCATATGATTATGTAGTATTAAACTGATTGGTGGTGGACTTGGGGATGTGTGAACTATCATGCTTCTTGGGTATCTTAATGGTGGGCTTGCTGGTGTTCCATGGGTTGTGGCCTGGAACATATCCTTGAGTTATGGCTCGGGATAGGGGTTAAGCACGTGGCATTCTATGGGTTGTGGCCCGGAATGACTTCCCTTGAGTTGTGGCTCGGGATAACGGATGAACACGAGGAACCTTTGATTTGTGGCTCGGGTTGGCGAGTGTTGCCGGTATGAGTGTGTTGGTTGTGGCCAGTACGGATGGGTTTAGAGGGATTGCCCTCTCAGTGATTCACTGACGAGTTTGGTAGTCCTGGGACGTTACGGACTATGTTCGTATTTGGGAACTCCACCTAGCGTTACGGTGTGTGATCCGTAGCATGGTCCCCGCACGTGCTCTATCGGTTGTGGCCGATAGGTGTGGCAGCAAGACGCCTTGAGATACTTAATAGAAGATGTAGAACACTACTACCATGGTTGTGGCCATGGGGAAGAGTTGGAACAAGTCTCCTTGATGTACATTGATATACATGGTTGTGGCCATGTGGAAGGAAGGTAACGAGTCTTCCGCGAGGTGCATAGATATGCATGGTTATGGCCATGTGATAGAAGAAGGGGAAAGTTCTTTGGGAAATGAAATGATATCATATATGGTTGTGGCCATGCGAGATAAGAGAAGAGTTTGTGTTGTTGGTGTATTTATTTGTTTATACATATATATATATATATATATATATATATATATATATATATATATATATATGTGTGTGTGTGTGTGTGTGTGTGTGTGTGTGTGTGTGTTTGGTGTACTTTTATGTTTTATCTTTTAGCTCACCCTATCTGCTTGTGTTTGGCGATGATCGTGTACGCAGTACACGTGAGCAGATGATGTTGCAGGTGGAGCTGGTGAGGCTTAGCCGCTGAGTGGGGGAAAAGCCTGGGAGTTTTATATTATTCGACTTTAAAATATTTTGTAAACTCTGATGTGAGGCTTTTTAATTATGTACAGTTTTTATGGTTTATGAACTTTGGTTATATTTGGAATTAATAAAAAGATTTAATTTCCCGTGTTTTTGGGAAATGATGTATAATTAAATGTAATGCAATTAATTACTTTTCTTTATTTTATTAATATTCGTAATATCCTAACGGGATGTTACAAAGGGGACTTACCCTGGGAGTGGTTGGGTGAATACCCCTTGTGCCCAAAACTCTGCAGAGTTTGGGAACTGTCACAGGTGCAAGCCACCAAGAGCTCTAATGTCACTTACATAATCCGGATATCGAGTCTAGAATTGTGAATGCGTGTTATGATTGTAGTGATTTGAACAATTATGATAAATGTGATAAACCTTGATTGGTGCTTAACTATTAAATTGCATGATTTCTCTTTATTTAAGTTAGCTTACCCTTCTTGCATATGTTTGTTCTGTGTGTCTTTCTCTTTTGCAATGATCGCCCTTAACGATTGGCGTGAGCATCTAAAAGTGCAGGTGAGGATACACCCCTCCTGGATAGGAGTTGAGTAGTAATTGAGCGCTTCCAGCAGTAGCTTTCACCCTTTGTTTTGCTTAGATGGTTGGGTGTTTTGTAACCCCTTTCTTAGTTAAGGCTGTATGTATAGGCAGTACATGTATGGTTAACTAAGGATGACTGTATTGATACTTTATACCGGCCTATTCCTATCATTTGCTTGAATTATCATGATATAATATTTTGTTTGATAGCATAAAAACTATTAAAACGGGATGTTACATTAGTCTTCTAGTTCTTTTAAGTCTCATTTTGGTCTCAATTTTTTAAGAAATGATACAATTTGGTCATTTCTTGTTAAATTTCTTGAATCGGATCAATGATTTTTCATCAAAATTGAAGTTTTGAATAAGGATGATATGCTTTGTACATAATCCTAGTTCAACTTTATGCCGATAAATGAACACGGATATGTGAAAAAATACCTATACGACACCACTACGTGGAAAAATAATTATTTTTAGACGAAAACAAATAAGTAAAATTTTGACGTGTTAAGTTAAGTCTATAACTGTAATATAGACAAATAAAAAGGAAATAGGGAAATGAGATGAAGAGAAAAGTGAATCACAAAGTGACCAATGTGAGGAATTAAGGTGTGTGGCGCGTTCTTTTTAATGGTTCTTCCTTCTCCGATGGTGTCGTGCTGCTTGCAAACACAAATGTAGCAGATTTTATTTGGTGCAACATGAAATAATAAAACAGAGGGTTTTTATATAGACTTTTTTTTTAAAAATTTGAGAATAAAAAAGATATCAAAGTTTAAAACAATAGTAAATTCTAATTTCGTATCTGAATTAAAGAATACAAACATATTTAATCTTTAATTTAATATTAAACAATTTTATTTATCCTTTTAAGATTAATTTATAAACATAAAATAATTAATTCGATTGTAATAATTTTTTTCTTTTTTTCTCTTCACGTATACAAAACAAATAAATGTATGCATTAATTAGTTAAAGATGATAAGAGTAGAGTTACTCTGTAAATAAAGAATAATATTTAACTTTTATAAATAAATAATGAATAAAGGGAACTAAAATTTTGTGTGGAATGAAGAAAATATCTTTCTTAAAACTTTCAATAATTGTTTTATTTGAGTATTACTTCAAAAACATTGATTATTGCAATTAATGCACCTATTTATATTAAAGAGTCTAATAATGACATAAATTAAAAAAGTTTGTATTCATATACAATAAGTATTAAATGGTCGTTTGTATTCAACATTTAGTAAAAGCGCGTGGGACCACAGATTTAAACATCTCAAAGCAACTTCTTACAATGGTATTCTTGGTTCTTTTTAAACCACTTTCATTTCCAAATTTTAATAGAATATATTACTAGTGATTTGTTAACATTTTTTGGTGTTAAAAAATTTCATTTTCAATCTATTTCTCCATCTTCGTGAGAAAATTGAATGCGTGTGGGTCCAATTCCTGTCTATAAAATCTTCCAGCATGCAACAACTTTTCATCATCACTGTCATCACTTCTTTTTCATTCTCTCTTTCTTTGTTTTTCGACCTGTAATTTTGTTTTCTCATAGTTAAATATTTCCACCTTTGTGCAAAGTAGGTTTTCCTCTTCTCCATCAATGTCCTCTTCTCAGAATAATTGTGTTCTCTCCCAAGATATCCTGATGGAAATCTTGTCACGGCTTCCGATAAAGGATATTGGGCGATTAAAGTGCGTTTCAAAAGGGTTGAACCGTCTTGTCTCTGATTCTACATTTGTGAAACTTCACCTTCAAAGGTCCTCAAAAAATACTCACATGCTATTGACCTTTGAAGATTACCATATTAACAGAACAAGGAATTATGCCGTAGTTTGTCCTGTACAAGAGTTACTTGACCACCCATCGTCCACCCTTAAAACTCTACATCACAAACATCTCCCATTCAACCGTAAGTACAATGTTCTGGGTGCCTGCAACGGATTGGTATGCTTACAAGATTCTTGTATTGACGATGAATTTGAAGAATACTGGTTTCGGATTGGGAATCCAACAACAAGAGTCATGACTAAAGACTCCCCACATATTCGTCTTAATCGCAGGGATTACTGGTTGATGTTTGGGTTTGGTTATGATGAATGGAGTGACTCTTACCAAGTTGTGCTATTGGATAATAATAGGAATCAATCACAGAAACTGGAGGTAAGCGTTTGTTGTTTAGGAGATACTTGTTGGAGAAATACTTTAACTTGTGATGCTGTTACCCCTATGATTGGGCTTCAAAGTCGTGGAACTTGTGGTGCTTTTGTGAGTGGTACTTTAAACTGGTTAGTGTATCCCAGATCCCATTGTGATGATAAACGAGGACCTAAAATGAACGAGTTAGAAATATTTTGTTACGATCTAAGAAAGGAGACTCGCAGTTTTTTCTCTATGCCTGATGGCATTTTAGAAGTCCGTGCGTTTGAGCCCGTGCTTAAGGTTTTGAATGGTTGTTTGTGTCTTTCTCATCATCATGAGGATAATTTTGTTGTGTGGCTAAAGAGGGAATTCAGTGATGAAAAATCCTGGTCAAAGTTGTTGAATATAAATTACCAGGATGATATTGACCAGTGTCCATCCTACATGAACGTAATTTGTATGCGTGAAAAGGATGGTGCTGTGCTTGTTGCAAACACAGTTTTTGATGCAAACTTTATTTGGTACAACAGTAGAGATGATAGAAGAGAGGGTCGTGAATATTACGGCCAGGACATATGGAGTCTTTTCTCTTATGATTATGTTCAGAGTTTGGTTTTTCCATGTAGGAAGTAAGTTACCTAGTCTATCTTGAAACGTATTTAGAATTGTAATGTAATGTATTTCTGAGTTATGCAATTCATATTGTATTTTTAAATTTGGATAACATTATTTATATTAATTTTATAATGATTTCAACCCTTGAACAATTCAGACTTTTTCTCATAGCTTCTGGTAGAATAACGGTTTCTAACATTGTTGAATAACAATAAAATAGATTTTTCAAAACATCAAGAGATCAAATTGAATTTTTGAAAAGTTTCTCTAAAATCATATATATATATATATATATATATATATATATATATATATATAGGCTTAAATACCTTTTTCGTCCTCATTTTCGTAGAGTTTGTTGCGGATGGTCATCATTTTGACATAATGTTTGAAATGGTTCTCATTTTGACCGAATATTTAAAATGGTCCTCATTTTCGCAATTTGTGTTTTATTTGGTCCTTTTCTGTGACGCCGTTTAATTTAGGAGCACTGTACAGGTGGCACTGTCTTTATTACGTTGCATTGGGTGTGTTTTATTACTGTACAAATGTGATAATATTTAGAAATCATGTAGAACATCACAACAATCTAAGCACAAACAAACCCCAAAATAGAATTACGAAAAAATTCTAACCCACGAGCAAACACAACCCAGAAAACCCTAAATCCACTTACCTTGTTGATGATGATTAACTGGAAAATTGAAATGAATAGCGCGACTGCAATCCAATGATGAAATGGAAAGTACTAGCTGCTTCTTCTGTAAATCTGAGCTTAAGAAAGACGAAGATGAAGAAATCGCCTCCAACAATGAAGAGTGCGACTGCAATCCAACTCAAGCCCTAATTGCAAACTTTCTCCCAAATTGAAAAGTTAACGTTAATTAGTCATTTGTACAGTACACGTAACACACCCCAATGCAACGTAATACAAACAGTGCCACTTGTACAGTGTTATGTTACTGTTAACGGTGTCACAAAAAAGAACCAAATAAAACATGAATTACGAAAATGAAGACCATTTATTCGGTAAAAATGAGGACCATTTTAAACATTCTGTCAAAATAAGGATCATCCGCAACAAATACTACAAAAATGAGAACGACAATGGTATTTAAGCCATATATATATATATATATATATATACTACACACTTTCTACTTTTTATTTCTTATAATTTCTTTGTTTGTCATAAAATTAATTTGTATTTCCAATATATTTTTTATCTTATCATAACTTTTATGTAATTATGTTCAAATGATGCATGTCAATTAAATATTTTTTGTCTCACATTTGAATTTTTTTTAATATTTTTATTTATTGTGTATTCTCGTTTCGCATGAAAATGTTTAAACTCTCTCAGTTTAAGTGTTTAATAGCATAAACCTTTCATTTATTAGGTAATATAAAAAATTTATCTTTACTTTATTATTATTAATTTTTGTTTCATTTGAAAAACTCCCTTATTTCCCTAAATCAATTTTTATTATTTTTCAACCATTGACCATGTTCATATTTGAAAAGTTTTATTAAATCTCGAATGTATTTTTTTATCTTATCATAACCTTAATTATGCATTTATTTCTCTTTGAGCGATTTCATTCCATAGTCTCTCACATTGCTTCTAAGACACACATTTGATAATTTTTTCAATATTTTTTGTTGTTATTTTTATCATGTAGAATACTATTTTGATATATTTTATATAATTATTTTTTGTTTCCTACTCATTATCAATCATAATGTAATTTTGTCACTATGATTGTATAAATAAATTTTACTTACTATACTATACAAATTTAATGTAATTGCCATGAAATTTCTTTATCACCATTCAACACATATTGAAGTTCAAAAGATACAAGATCTACGTTAAAATTTTAAAATTTTAATATTATTAGTTTAATACTTGTTCTTTGTGTGATTTTGATCAAGTGAAGTATTATAACTTTTATTAGTGTATAAAAAAAATATTCATTAGAATTTAAAAGATTGAAATAAAAAAAAACATTTAAAATATATTTTAATTTGAATATTTGTTTTCCTTTTCCTTTTAAATTTTTTTAAAAATATTTTTAAATTTTATTAATTAGGTTCCATTAATGTATGCAAATTTAATAAATGTTTTGGTTCTCATGAAATTTTATTTGGTATTCTAAGTTAAAATGTATACAATTATAATTTCTTTCTAAATATTGGATACCGAAGAAACACCTCTTAATATTGAATATTTGATAATATTACGTTTCATTTACCATAATTTTTTATTATTTTATAAAAATTAATTAATACCAAAGTAGTAAGAAAATGAGTACAAGTATTGGTACGAGAATATACTCGTTATTCGGTGGGATAAGGATGAGACAAAAATTTTGATATTGAGTTTGGATATTAGGATGAGAATAAATTTATTTTGTAGGGATAAGTATGGGATAGCAAAACCCTTTCTCACTCGCCTATTGCCATCCCTTGCTTATAATAAAGAACATACTTTTAACTTTTAAAAATAATAAATAAAAGGAACCAAAATTTTATGGGTAGAAGATAATCTTTCTTACAACTTTAAATATGTGTTTGCAGAATGTTAACCAGTGCCTTATGACACTGATTAAGGTATAATTAATGATCCTTAATTTTATTATTTTACATCCAAACCAGGAATAAGTAACTATACTACTTAATTATATTATAAATTCATATAACATATCTCAAAGACAAAAATACAATTTGTAATTTCTAAGCAATATCCTTCTTACACAAAATAAGCATTTCCAAATTTCTAAGGTCTATGCTAAAAAGCAAGAAGAAATATCTCTCTGACAATTGAAGAGTCTTGCAGTGAAAGCTTGAAACATATAAAAGGTACTGTCTTTAATATTTTTTTTTAAATCTCTTTTAAATTTCTAGAAACATTAAAATATAGTTATTTATTATTTAATTCATATTTAATTTTATTTTTTATAAAATTTTTATATGTTTAACACTATTTTTTATTTTTGTTAATTTAAACTTTTTTATGTTTAGTTATATTTTAATTTTTAACAACATTAAAATATAATTATTTTATTATTTTTTAACTTTTTATCGGTGTGCATCAAATAAAATATTAAATAAAGTTGAACAATACTTATGAGTATTTTTTTTGTCTTTTAAATAGAGTAAAATTACATTAATAATTATTATATCAAAATTCATTTAATATCATAATTAACTATAAACATTTGTAACATTCTATGCATATTAATTATTTTTAAGACACCGGTTCACATATCTATTTGTTTTAATTGAGTATTTCTTTAAAAGCATTAATTATGGTAATTAATGCACTCTATTTATATTAAATAATTCAATAGCATAAACCTTTCATTACTAATTATCTTCTTTACTCTATTATTATTAATTTTTGTTTCATTTAAATAACTTTTGTTAGAGATCTAAGAAAACTTTTCATCTTATCATGTCTTTAATTATATATTTGTTTTTCCTTAGTGCAATTTCATTGTCTATTAAATTGTTTATAAGACATACATTTGATAATGTTTTAATCTTTCTTATTTGTTGTTTGTTTTTATCATGTAGAATAATGTTTTAATATATTTTATATAAATATTTTTATTTTATAACTCATTATCATACTGTAATTTTGTCATTATAATTGTATAAATAAATTTTATTTACTATAATATGAAAAATTAATGTAATTGTCATAATATTTTTTTATCATCATCGGACATATATTGAAGTCTAAAATACACAATATCTATGTTAAAATTTTATTATTCTGATCAAGTGATATATTATAATTTTTATTAATGTATATAAAAAAGAAATTCATTAGAATTTAAAAAATTGAAGTAAACACACATTTAAAATTTATTTTAATTTTAATAATTGTTTTCCTTTTATATTTTTTTTTAAATATTTTTTAATTTTATCTACTAAGTTTTGATTAATGTTTGCAAATTTAATAAATTTTTTGGCTCTCATGAAATTTTATTTGGCATTCTAATTTCAAATATATACAATTATAACTTTTTTTTAAATATTTGGTATCGAAGAAACAACCATCCTTTTAATATTGAATATTTTATAATATTATGTTTTCATTATCGTAATATTTTATTATTTTATAAAAATTAATTAATTAATATTGAAATAGTAAGAAAACATGTATGGATACAAGTATATATTCGTTATCTGGTGAGGATGGGATGAGATAAAAATTTGATACTTGTTAGGTTTGGATATGGAGATGAGATGAATTTTTTCTATGAAAATGGATATGGAGATGAGATGAATTTTTTCTATGAAAATGGATATGAGATAGAGAAACTCGTCTTTGTCCTATCCCAGTTGTCACCCTTATTGGCAATAATAGTGCCACGTGTCACCTCAGACACGTAACATGTGGCAACAAAAAACTAATTAGAAAAAAAAATTGAAAAAAATATATTAAACAAATATAAAAAAATCACATATTGACACATGACATGTCGACAACATTGTTATTGACTTTTTTTTAAAAGAACCTAATCGAGACATTTTTTTAAAAGTTAGGATAGAATTGAAACATTTTAAAAAATGAGACTAAATTAAAATGTTTCAACACAAATGAGACTATACGAGTAATTAAGCCTTAAAAACTATATAGGAATTAAATTTTAACAATAAGACATTCTAATAATCACTCTTATCTATTTTCTTTTTCTATTTCCTAAAAAAAATAAAGAGATAAAAAAGTTTCTTTCCACGTTTAATTTTATTTATTTTTAATTAATTCATTTCAAATATATTTTTTCCATAAGAACGTAGATAAAAATAATAATATATTCTGTTAAAACTTATAAAGAAGAATATCATATGTGTTACTTTGATATGTTTATATCTTTAAGTACCACACGCCTTTACCATTGTAGAAGAACACAACTATTTTGAGAAGAAGAAGACATTGTCCATAGGGTATGATAATTGGGTTGGGGGAATGAGTTTCGCTATCCTATGTTCATTTCCAGAAAAAAAAAAAACAAAAAAACTTTATCTTCATCCCCACACTCAAACGTAAATGAGTATTAAATTTGTCTCATCCTCATCCCCATGATCAAGTATCAGGTATAAACTCCGTACATGTACTCGTTTTCTTATAGTTTTAATATTAATTAATTAATTTTTATAAAATATTCAAAAATGATGGTAATGGAAAATTAATATTATCAAATATTAAATATTAAAAGGAGGCTTTTCTTGTTTCTTCAATATGAAATATTTATAAAGAAATTATAACTGTATACATTTCAAATCAAAATACAAAATAAGAACAAAAAATATTTATTAAATTTGTAAACGTTAATGTTAACTAGTTGATAAAATTTATAATTATTTTTATAAAATATAAAAGAAAAAATATATTTAAATTAAAACATATTTTAAATGTTTACTTCGATTTTTTAAATTCTAATAAAATATCTTATTTTGCCATTAATAAAAATTATAATACATCACTTTATCAAATCACACAAACAACAAAGATTAAACTAATAATAATTGAAATTTAACATAGATCTTTCATATCTTTTGAACCTCAATATATATTGAAGGGTGATAAAAGATATATACATCACAATTACATTAAATTATTATATTATAGTAAATAAAACTTATTTATATAATTATAGTGATAAAATTACACGTAGATAATAAGTTATAAAATAAAAATAATTATATAAAAAAATAAAAATAGTGTTCTACATGATAAAAATAAAAAAAACAAATAAAAATATTAAAATATATAATCAAATGGAAACAATTTGATAGACCGTTGCATGAAATCACAAAGAAAAATTTGTATAGTTAAAGGTATAATAAAATGAAAAAGACCTTAGAGATTTAAGAAACTTTTCAAATATCAACCTAATCGAAGGGTTGAGAGATAATAAAAAAATGTTTTAGCAAGGCAATAGAGTTCTTTATGTCAAACAGAAATTAAAAATAATAATAATAATAATAGAATAAAGAATATAAGTTTTTTTATATTTCCTAATATAAGAAAGGTTTATATGAGTATTTTAGGGGACAAGATAAGGCGAGGATGAATATTATGACAAGCTATGATGTACTGATAAATAAACTTGAATCACATATCTGTGTCCGACACGTATCTGTGTTCGATACTTATAAATGAAGTATCTAATTTATAAAGTCGTAGTACACCACAATAAAATATTTGAATAATGATCAATTTTAGTGACAA
The DNA here is from genome assembly GCF_037176805.1 of Vigna unguiculata. Lineage (NCBI taxonomy): Eukaryota > Viridiplantae > Streptophyta > Magnoliopsida > Fabales > Fabaceae > Vigna > Vigna unguiculata. The sequence continues at coordinate 25,408,298 of NC_140796.1, forward strand.
CAAATAATTAGTCATTATATAATGACCAAATTGACAACTAAAATAGTTTCAAAAAATTATAATTGGTCTCTAAATTGATAATTAAAATAGTTTCAATTATGATTTGGTTTTTAAATTGGTCACTACCATTAACTACTAAAGTTTTGACTACCAAAATAATTGGTTTATAAATCGGTCACTAACATTAGCTACCGGGTTTTGCCTACAAGAATAATTGGTCTCTAAATTGGTCTTTAATTAGTAAATTGGTATGTAACATCTTTATAGTTGTGGTTACTAAAATTGGTCATTGTTTATTACATATAGTTTTAATTTGGATTCACACAATAACAATCTTAAATTTATTATGTTTTAAAGAATGATTGTACATGTCTCAATATTCATATATCACGTATCGTATCTTATTATTTTGAAAAATCAACGTATCAACGTATCACATACATGTCGTATCTGATATATGTATCGTATATAATACATGTATCGTATATGTGTATCATAGATGATAGGTATGAGGACAGAGATGAGACAGATATGTACATCCCATCCGAAATTCAAAATCTCGAGTATTTCCCATACCCATGCCTATTTAATGTGGGGAATCCTCATAAAAATGAGGACGGGTTTAGACAATATTCACGAAATTTTTACCACCAAATTTTAATATAAATATAAATATTAATTGATTTATTTGTATAAAAGAACATGGATTAATAATATATTAGTTTTAAATACTTACTTTCTTTGTAAAAATTTTTATACTTAATTAGTTTCAATCTTATAAAAGAATAGGAATTAATAATATATAATAATGTAATATGTTGAAAAGTTATTTTTATGAACATATCAGTATAACATTTGTAAAAATAGTACATTTATTCTCAATTTGGAAAGGGACAATATAGTTTCATTTTGAAAAGAATAATGGGAACAAAATGGAATCAAAGAGACACATGTATCTATAATTATTATATATAAAGAGGATTATCTCTTTTATGTCCACAATTACTTATTTCTACTTTACCCTTTACAAGATAATTATTTATTTATTTTTTAAAAACTAACTTTTATTTTTACATGTTTTCTATAAAACTATTCTAACATATATTATTTTGATTCATTAACCTATATTTTTTTTTATTATTTATTTCACTTTATTTTTAATAAATATAAATTTATTTTGTATATTAATAAATATAAATATAATTACCTATTAATATAATATTATATATATTTAATATATATATATATATAAACTAAATTAAAATTAAGATAATGACTTAATATTGTGTAGAGGGCAGTGATGTGCCCATATTTCACGCCATAGACCTGAGCGATTTTTTTTTTTGCAAAAGTAAATTTAAAAAATTAAAAGAAAACATATATTGACAAGTGGTCTGTTTTTTTTTTTTTTTAAATAATTTAATTGAAACTATTTTTCAAAAGTTAGTGTGCCATTCAAACTCCTTTAAAAGTGAGACTAAATTAAAATGTTCCGATCAATTGGTGGACAAATGATTAATTAAGTTTTTTTTTAATACATGAGTATCAATTAAAATGTGTAGAAGGAATTCAGAATCCTATTTATAGATGTTTTTTCGTTTTATTTAAATTAGAAGGAAAAAATAAAACTTATAGATGTAGTAATTGATGCAGTTTTTTTAAAAAAATTAAACATTTTAAAATGTATAATTTTATTTTAAAATAAAATAAAAGAATCAATAATTGATTGAAAATTATTTGTTGAAGGAAAAAATATTTAATTGAACATAAATCAAACTAAAAATAATTATATTAAAAAAATTTGATTATTTAAAACTTCTCACATAAAATTTGAAACATTTAATTAGGGGAATAGCTTTGATTTTTATTTATGGATAAATTTTTTTTATCAGAGTTTGTTTAGAGTAAATACAATTTTATATAAACACTAAATAAACAAAAATAAAAAAGAGAAATGAAATAAGTGTCTTATTTAATTTATTGAATATATTTTTAATATATGTATTAATTAATTTTAATTTATATAAAAACAATTTATTATTTTTGTAACGTCCCATTTAATTATTAAGCAAAATTAAAGGAAAACGTCACACAATAGAAGTACAGTAGCGAAATCCTGGGGTCCTTAACACAACCCCGACAAAACTTGGGCACACCACGATGCCAAAGGAAGGCTGAATACGAATACAACATAGAGTGCAGCGTAGAAATACAGAAAGAGATACATGGGCCTTAGCCCTAGATAAAACACAAGGAAGACTCCAGCCCAGACGGCTAAGCAGCGAAATCACCATTCGCTTGTTGACCATGAGAACCTCGCCCATCTGCTCCCATCAACCAAGTTGATGATCATCGCAAGGAAAAACAACCACATACAACACAACCATGTAACGAAATGGGTAAGCTAGAGCCATCAACATATTCATCATGCAATCAAATATATTTTCCTCATCTCATATCCACATAGCAACCAAACATGTTATGACTCTTCATTCAATACACTACGACTCGACTCGACTCATCCGGATACGTATAACTTAGTCGGATTCAGCGGATGCTTGCACTTGTGGTGGATACCTCTGCTCGACCCTGAGCTGCTCGATCCCTGAGCTATGTAATACAAGTGTTATGATGAATCAAAATCTCTCCCACCACAAGGTTAGCCCTTAATAAATTTCAGGCCTCCTGCTACTCTCACCACAGGAGTCAGTCTGCTCTAAGTGAGACTAACTGGCCCCTTAGAGTGTCAGGATACAATCCCAACCTTGAATCCTTACTTAGTTATACAGATGGGGCACCACCATCGACACCCACTAACAGGGGCCATGGAATTACGTCCCGACCACTGAAGCGCAACCCCGAGAGTCTCACCGAGAGACCCCAAGGACTTATGCACTGACGCATACAGGACACAACCGCATAACCCAAAAGATATTCACTACGCATGTATATGTTAATTGTACCGACCTTTAAGTCAACGCTTTGCACATTCCAGGCTCAACACATTTCGTCTCATCAAGAACCATTCATGTACCAAGAACTTCCAATTCATATCGTTATCATGCCTCTCTCATACCAACCCTTTCAATACAATCTCATGCAAGACTCATGTCAACCCTTTATACATAAATCACAACTTGTATTTCTCTATCATACTCACACATACCAAGCCTTTAGCACAGATACTCAAAACCAAGCCAATATTATCCATACAAAACCAAGAAGAACACCACACACCACACTGTCTCGCCCAGCACCTCGCTTAGGCTGGAGGGTCTCGCTCAGGCGAGACGTGCTCGCTCAGGCCAGCCTCCCCCTCGCCTAGGCGAGAGCACAAAAACAGGGCATGAGCAACGCGGGATCTCGCTTAAGCGAGATCCCTCTCGCCTGGGCGAGTTGCCTGCTCGCTCAAAAGTTAAGCGAGTCGCCTGGGCGACCTTTCGTGCAAAAACTTAGGCGAGCTCCCTGTTTCATCTCGCCTAGGCGAGATGGACTCGCTTGGGCGAGATTTACAGGTCTCGCCACTGTTCTTCACTGCAACAGCCATGAAAATCGACCCCAAACCAACACGCAAAGCATTTAATCACACCAAAACGAAGTATTTATCCATGCAATCAGTAACTCACTCAAGAACAACCAAGATAACACCAAAAGACTGAAACCCTAACTTCCCGTACCTGGGATTCAAGCTAGCAAACGCTCCGACCCGCACAGCGAAGGTAGAACTGCCCCTAGGGCGGTTAGCAGCTGAACTGAACGGCAGAACAGAAGAAAGGAGCGGGTTATTACCAAACCCTAACGATACAGAGAACATAAACCATGAAAGGAAGGAGCATGGGCTGAGGAGTGACTTACGTGAACAGGGACTGAGTTCGAGCTCGAAGGAAGGGGACCTTAGGGCAAACCCTAGCAGAGCTTTTCGTGAGAGCAAGGGGGAGGGTTGACGGCTGCTGCGTTTCTGTGAGAGTGAAAGTGAGAGTGGGATTAGGGCAGACCTTAGGACCTTATACGTTGGGCCGGCCTTAGGCCCACTAACTTTAGGACAGAAAAGTTAACATATTTTAAATGGGCCTTACAATTTTTAATTTCTTCATCTATAAAAAAAACAGAAGTCGGATTTAACTGTCCATAGTAATTATGATACCATAAAAGAAAAGAGAAGAAAAGAATTATTTAATCACAAATCATGAATGCCTAATTTATAAACTTTCAATAACAAAACTACAATAAAATAATTTATTTTACAATATAATTTTATAATGAAATCTTTTTTTCCTTCAACAACAAATTTTCAATCAATTATTTATTTTTTTATTTTGAAAATATAAATTTTAAAAATCTATATTGAACAATAATTTATTTTATAATGAAATCATTTATTTGTTATATAAATAGTAGAATTTTAATATTTGTAACAATAATATAATTGAAATTAATAATAAAAAATACTACATCAATTTTATTGGCTTAAATAAGCATTTTAAAATTCATTACCACAAATAAGCTAATAAAAAATTATATTGAAAAAAAAAACTACACACAAACAAATACTACAAACTATATTTTTTTCGATAAATTACTTTAAACTATTCACGTTCAGTTGTTAATTATTATTCTCACATCATATTCTATAATAAATCAAACTATAAATATTCATTTACAAAAAAATTAATTATTCAATGGAATTATTCATTCCCATACCTTAATTTGAAGATCAATTTTTACCTAAGAATCTTCAATGCCGTAAAAATCATCAATGCCTACTTTGGAACTACAAAACAAAATAATATTAAAATTAATTTATTTTCCCAATATAATTACACATTTTTAAATATTAATTAATGAATTACATATACATTTTATATATAATATTTTTTTTCATTTTACACATATACATTTTTTTTAAATACTATCTCAAAATTCAGTTTTTCTCGGAAACAGAATTTTGAACTAAAATGAAAACCGTGCTACATTGATAAATAAAAAACAACTGTGGTCCACATTTGTGTATTTTTTATGGAAAAATGTGCCACATTGGAAAAAGATCCCTATTTAATATACCGATGCCTCTGTTTATTTTTAGAAAATTGCAGCGTGTGGTCCACATATTCTCTATACGCATGCAACATCTCTTCATCTTCCATGTGACCATTTCTCTTTCCTTCTTCTCAGTTATTTCATTCTCCAATCTGCACCTTTTTCTCAATTGCATCGTTTGTGCTTTAGGTCTATTTATTTGTATCTTCTAAGGTTAGATAAACACTTTTTTTTAACATTTTACCCACACTCAATGATAAAGACCCTCCTTCCATCTACACAATGTCTTATTTTCAGAGTAGTTGTCTTCTTCCCGAAGATATGCTCATGGAAATTTTGTCATGGCTTCCTGTGAAGGATGTCGTGCGACTCAAGTGCATTTCAAAAGGATGGAACCACCTTGTATCTGATTCTGCATTTGTGAAACTACACCTTATTAGGTCTCCAAAAAACACTCATATCTTATTGACATTTGACACAAGAGGAGGTGGTTATGCCATAGCTCCAGTACAAGATTTACTTGACAACCCATCATCCACAGTTGAAACTTTACTTCGCAACGATTTCCCATACAACCCATTCAATCGCAGTTACACTGTCTTGGGTGTCCTCAACGGCTTAGTATGTTTACAATTTTCTTGGGTTGATGATGAATTTGAACACCACTGGTTTCATATGTGGAATCCAGCCACAAGGGCCATGTCTATAGACTCCCCACATATTTCTTTTGATCACAGCGATTATAAAGATGTTTTCTGGTTTATGTTTGGATTTGGGTATGATGAATGGAGCGACACTTACCAAGTTCTGTTTTTGGATAATAATAAAAATGAATCGCAGGAACTGAAGGTACGAGTTTGGTCTGTAGGGGATACTTGTTGGAGAAATACTTCAATTTGTGACGCTTTTTCCACCATCATTTGTCCTGTAAGTCGTGTAAGTCGTGGAAGTGTAAGTCGTGGAATTTTTGTGAGTGGTACTTTAAACTGGTTAGCATTTCCCAAATCCTACTCTTACTATGATAATGTTAAGATGAATCAGCTTGAAATATTTTCTTACCATCAAAAGGAAGAGACATGCAGATATTTTCCTATGCCTGATGGCATTTTAGAAATCAATGTTTGTGAGCCTGAGCTTGAGGTTTTGAAAGGTTGTTTGTGTCTTTCTCATCATCATGAAGGTAATTTTACTGTTTGGCTGAAGAGAGAGTTTAACCATGAAAAATCTTGGTCCAAGTTACTGACTTTAAGGTATGAGGATCATTATAAATATCTCAGTCGTGATTTTCTATTAGAGTTGTGGATTATCTGGATGTGTGAAGATGATGATGACTTTGTGCTGCTTGCAAACAGATATATAGATAAACCGGACTTGATTCGGTACAACACCAGAGATAATAGAATAGATCGTCGTGAACTTTACAAACATGAAAGTTCAAATATTTTCTCTTATGATTATGCTCCAAGTTTGGTTTTTCCGCATGTAGAACTACCCTTAGGTTATTTTATTTGATGTTGAGGAAGGCACCAACCATTTGTTTCTTCAATGCAAAACATTCCTATGAAGTTTCATAGTCATTCTGGAAACGTATTTGGAATTGTAGAATGTAGGATGTCTTTCTGAATTATGTAATTCATAATGCATTTTTAATATTTGATAATAAGTTTTTAAATTATGCAATACATAATGGTAATCAATTTCCAACTTCTATCAATTTTGTTTCCCAAGACAATGCAGTGCAGAAGCCAAGAGGAACGACATAAGACATGATGTATAGAAATGATTTATGATGTTGGAATTATATTGTTGAAATAAATTAGTGCTTCTGTGATGTGTTCTTCTTAAAATATATGGTATAAAATGTGCAGAGGAACCAGAATCGCATTATATATTCATGCCTCTATTTCTTAGAAAATAATGAAAAACAGTCTATAAAAAGCATAAAATTTAATGGATGGTTCATAATGTGTTGTGTTAAAACAAATTAATGATTTGTAATATGTGCATTTACTTTTAATGTAAGAGAGTATTTTATATAGATTTTTTTTTTCTAAAATACAGTTAACTGTGAAATAAAATTATAACATGTATATATCAAACAGAAAATTTTCATATTAAATAAAAGTGTTTCTATTGTATATTTATAATAATAATAACAGTAAATTATGTACTAATAACATTATACATTTACAAAACAATTACTTTTTGAAATAATATTTTGTATTCGTAATTTTTTATAACTTCTATGTAGTCATTTATAAAAGTTTCTATTTTTTAATTTCTTATATCAAAATATATATATATATATATATATATATATATATATCAATTAATCGAAAATGGCATTATACAAATGATCAATTTATCCTCTTTGTTTAACGGAGGTTGGTCGTAAACTTCTGGTTAACTACCGTAAATTGTAACGTCCCATTTAATTGTTAATCGAAATTAAAGGAAACGTCACACGATAATAGTACTGCAGAGTAGTCCTGGGGTCCCTAACACAACCTCTACAAAACTAGGCACACCACGATGCCAACAAAAGCAGGATAGCTGAATACGAATACCACGTAGAATGTAGCGTAGAAATACGGAAAGAAATACATGGGCCATGGCCCTAAATAAACACAAGGAAAACTCCAGCCCAGATGGCTAAGCAGCGGAATCCCCATTCGCTTGTTGACCCTGAGAACCTCGCCCAACTGCTCCCATCAACCAAGTTGATGATCATCGCAAGGAAAAACGGTCACATACAACACAAACATACAACAAAGCGGGTAAGCTAGAGCCATTCAACATATTCCACGTGCAATCCAATATATACATTTTCATCATATCATATCCATATAACAACTAAACATGTTATGACTCTTCATTCAATACACTACGACTCGACTCGACTCATCCAGATACGTATAACTCGGTCGGATTCAGCGGATGCTTGCACTTGTGTGGGTACCTCTGCTCGAACCTGAGCCATGTATTACCAGTGTTACAATGAAACAAATCTCTCCCACCACAAGGTTAGCCCTTAGTGAGTTTCAGGCCTCCTGCTACTCCCACCACAAGAGTCAGTCCGTACTAAGTGAGACTAACTGACTCCCCGGAGCGTCAGGATGCAACCTTACCTTGAATCCTTACCTAGTTATACAGATGGGGCACCACCATGAACACCCACTAGCAGGGGCCATGGAATTACGTCCCGACCACTGAAGCGCGACCCCGGAGGTCTCACCTAGAGACCCCAAGGAGATTACACGCTGACACGGACCAACATTCGTATAATCAGCAATAAAAGGATATTAAATAATATTATCAATTCCTTATCAACCCTTGAAGTTTAATCCTCATATCAATCACATCTCAAATCCATACCTCTAATCATCACCACCCCAATGAGTTTGGGGCCTAGTCTCATATCAATATCATGTTCCTTTAATTTCAAACCACACATTCATTTCTCATGCTAAGCCTCATACCAACCCATTCATCCACAATTCATGAATCATGCCAAACATATACTTCATGCTCCATTACATACATGTTCATCATCATACAATCATACTCAACCAACATGGATCACTCGGGAAACCTCAAACATCCAAAACATAGCACGGTCTCGCCCAGCATCTCGCTCAGGCGAGCCTCCCCCTCGCCTAGGCGAGAGCGCCAAAAACTAGGGCATGGGCAACACGGGATCTCGCTTAAGCGAGATCCCTCTCGCTTGGGCGAGTTGCCTGCTCGCTCAAAAATTGAGCGAGCCGCCCGGGCGACTTTTCGCGCAAAAAACTTAGGCGAGCTCCCTGTTTCATCTCGCCTAGGCGAGATGGACTCGCTTGGGCGAGATTAACAGGTCTCGCCACTGTTCTTCGCTGTACCGCCATGTTTTTCGGCCAAACAACACATGCAAGCTGTTTTCACACATCACAACAACAGATCCAACCATGAAATCAACAACCAACGCAGAAACAGTTCTAAAAAGACTCGAAACTAGAACCCTAGCTTCCCGTACCTGGAAAAGAGAGCTAACGAAACTTCGACGCGGGACCTTGGAGCACAGTAGCTCGAGCGATGGACCTAAGAAGTGGCGGAATAGCGGTGGACACGATTATTTTCGGATTTAAACGGTGAAAAACGAATGTAAAGCTTTAGGAGGTAAGTACAATGGGTTTAGAGTTACTTACGTGGAGTGCGTGACAGACGAACGAAACCCTAGCAGAGGGGTGACGGCTGCAGCTCAAGGTAAGGCACAGTGTCCTTCTCTGAAGTGTAGGGTACCCTAGGTTTAGGGCAGACCTAAGGCTTATATACACTGGGCCAACCCTTAGGCCCACTTAGGGGCAGCCCACTAACCTTTAGGGCTGGAAAAAAAAGAAAAGGGTCTTACATTCTCCCCAACAAGAAAATTTTCGACCTCGAAAATAAAGACTCACCAGGTAAACAAGTGTGGATGTGATTTTCTCATGTCCTCCTCTAACTCCCAAGTCGAGTCACCTGTCCTCCGATCCCAGATGACTTTGACAAGACTGACGGTCTTTCCTCGACGTTCCTCAACCTTGCTATCCTCAAGAGCTATGGGTGGTACTTCCACTGTGAGGTCTTCCCTGATCTGTATATCCTCAGCTTCCAACACATGAGCCGGATCGAATACATACTTCCTCAGTTGTGACACATGAAACACTGGATGAAGGTTCGCCAACTGCGGGGGTAAAGCTATCTCATAAGCCACTGGTCCAATCCTCCTCGTGATCTGATACGGGCCAAGGAACTTGGGTGAAAGCTTCCTTGAGCGGAGAGCCCTTCCCACGCCCGTGGTTCGGGTCACCCTCAAGAATACATGATCTCCTGCTGCAAACTCCAAAGGCCTCCTCCTGCGATCCGCATAAGCCTTCTGCCTACTCTGCGAAGCCAACATCCTATCTCTCACCATCCTCACCTTCTCGGTGGTCTGTGCTAACAACTCTGGTCCAACCAACACTGCCTCTCCATCCTGATACCAACAAAGAGGAGTCCTACACCTCCTGCCATAAAGAGCCTCGTACGGTGCCATGCCAATGCTCGCATGAAAGCTGTTGTTGTAGGTGAACTCTATCAAAGGCAATACCTCGTCCCAAGCACCCAGATGATCCAATATGCAAGTCCTCAACAAATCCTCTAACGACTGGATCGTCCTCTCAGACTGGCCATCGGTCTGAGGGTGATAAGCTGAGCTCATAGTCAACTTGGTTCCCAAAGCCTCCTGTAAGGTTTGCCAAAACCGGGATGTAAACCGTGGGTCTCTGTCGGAAACTATGCTCGAAGGTACTCCATGCAACCTCACAATCTCTTTGACGTACAGCTGGGCCAACTTGGCCATGGACATCCTCAAGTTCATTGCCAGAAAGTGTGCACTCTTGGTCAACCGATCCACTATCACCCAGATAGCGTCATGTCCTCTAAAAGTCCGTGGAAGATGAGTCACGAAATCCATGGAGATGCTGTCCCATTTCCACACTGGTACCTCTAACGACTGTAGAAGGCCACCGGGCCTCTGATGCTCCACCTTCGCCTTCTGACACGTTAAACAAGCTGATACAAACTAAGCCACATCTTTCTTCATCCCCTGCCACCAGAAAGTTTCCTTGAGGTCCTGGTACATCTTAGTCATGCCAGGATGCAAGCTAAGACGACTCTTGTGTCCTTCCTCAAGGATCAACTTTCTCAACTCAGCGTCATCAGGTATGCATACTCTGCCTCGAAACCTCAGTATGCCATCATCACTCACGGCAAAGTCTCTGGCTTCCTCTGATACAAGCTGTTCTCTAACTCTGTTCAGACTAGCATCCAACGACTGTCTCTCTCTGATCGAGCCCAAGAAGTCACTAGATATAGTAAGGGTACTACACCTAATGGACTCGGACCCCAACTCCACCTGTATCCTCATATCTCTGAACTTCTCTAGTAGCTCTGCCTCTTTTATCATGAGATGTGCTGTGTGTACCGTCTTCCTACTCAAAGCATCTGCCACTACATTTGCCTTTCCCGGATGATATAGAAGCTCGAAGTCGTAGTCCTTCAGGAATTCCATCCACCTCCTTTGCCTCATATTCAACTCCTTCTGATCAAACAAGTACTTTAAACTTTTGTGGTCGCTGAACACCCGAAACTGAGCACCATACAGATAGTGCCTCCAGATCTTCAAGGCAAAAACTATGGCCGCCAACTCCAGGTCATGAGTGGGATAGTTACGCTCATGTACCTTAAGCTGTCGTGAAGCATACGCCACTGCCTTCTTTTCTTGCATCAAAACACATCCAAGTCCAAGGCGAGAGGCGTCACAGTAGACCTCAAACGGCTTTCCGACATCCGGAATCACAAGTATCGGTGCACTGGTCAGCCTCTTCTTCAGTTCCTGGAAACTCTCCTCACATTTATCCGTCCAGATGAAGGGTTGATCCTTCCGGGTAAGCAAAGTCAAAGGTGCCACAATCTTGGAGAATCCCTCTATGAACCTCATGTAGTATCCTGCTAACCCCACAAAGCTCCTGATCTCTGTGGCTGATTTAGGGCTCTCCCATTTTACCACTGCCTTGACCTTCGTCGGATCCACTGCAATTCCCTGTGCTGATATCACATGCCCCAAAAACTGAACTTCGTCCAACCAGAACTCACACTTGGACAACTTGGCATACAACTGCTTCTCTCTTAAAACACCAAGTACCAACCTCAGGTGTTCTGCATGTTCCTCTTGAGTCTGGGAGTAGATAAGGATGTCGTCTATGAAGACCACGACAAAGCTATCTAAGAAGGGTCTGAAGATCCTGTTCATGTAATCCATGAACACCGCTGGGGCGTTGGTCACGCCAAACGGCATAACCACATACTCACAGTGGCCATACCTCGACCTGAAGGCTGTCTTTTGTACATCGTCAGCCTTTACCAAAATCTGGTGATAACCCGATCGCAGATCTATCTTCGAGAACACCGATGACCCATGCAACTGATCCATCAAGTCATCAATCCTCGGGAGCGGGTACTTGTTCTTGATAGTCATCTTATTCAGTTGCCTGTAATCCACACACAAGCGTGAACTCCCGTCCTTCTTCTTCACCAACAACACTGGTGCTCCCCAAGGTGAAGTGCTGGGTCGGATGAACTGTTTCTCCATCAGGTCTTCTATCTGTTTCTTAAGCTCTACCAACTCTGCCGGAGCCATACGATATGGGGCCATCGAGACCGGGCCTGTTCCTGGAACTAGATCAATAAAGAACTCCACCTCTCTACTGGGAGGCAACCCTGGTATCTCCTCCGGAAATACATCCACAAAGTCCTGGACGACTGGTATCACCGACGTCGTCTCTCCCCTCTCCACCTCCATATGTGTGAAGATCATGTAGCATTGCGCACCGTCCCTTAGCTCTCTCATAACATCCTGGGAGGATACCAACTCATGCTCCTCCGAGTCGGGAAACAACAGCTTCTTCTCCCGACAATCTATCAGAATGCGATTAGCAGAGAGCCAATCCATTCCTAAGATCACCTCCAATTCCTGTAGAGGTAGGCAGATTAAGTTCACCCTGTACCTGCGTCCCTCTACCTCCACTGGAAGCCTAGCACATAAGGACGACGTCCTGACCAAACCCGACGCCGGAGTAGACACCGCAAGCTCACACTGCAGCTCGCGCACCGGCAAACCCAACCGTTCCACACAAGCAAAAGACACAAAAGAGTGTGTCGCTCCAGAATCATATAGCACACAACATCTCATCCCATAAATCACACAATAACCCATAACAAGGTTACCTGAACCTGTAGCCTCAGCTCCAGACGTGGCGTACGCTCTGCCCGTCGCCTGAGGCCTGTTGCCTCTGTCTCTCCCCTGATGTTGTTGGGGTGCCTGAACTGGAGGGCGTGTCGCTGCCCTGGCAAGGTTGGGACAATCTCTCCCAAAGTGGCCTTCCTTGCCACAGTTGTTGCACCGACGGTAACCCTCCCTACGTGGACACACATACCTCGGGTGGGGTCCTCCACATGAGTAACACCGAACTCGACCCTGCTGCGGAGGAAAGCTCCTAGACTCCTGAGGCTGATGGTGTGGTCTATCATACGGTCTCCTCCGCTCCTCATGTCGGGGCCTGGACCCGGATGGTCCACCAATCCTCTAGGGCGGCTATGACTGCGGTGGGCGCTGGCCTTCCACCTCGCGCTTCATCTTCTCCATCACTCTGGCCTTCTCTACCAGAGCAGCAAAGTCCTTGATGGACAAGGGTGCCACCATCAAGCGAATGTCTCCCCTGAGGCCGTTCTCAAACTTACGGCATCTCCACTCCTCGTCAAGCGGCAGTGTATAAAAACGGCTGAGGTGTTTGAACCTCTCAGCATACTCTGTGACAGTCTTCCCTCCCTGGGTCAACTGGAGGAACTCCACCTCCTTGGCGTATCTGATGCTGTCTGGGAAGTACTCGGAGAGGAATCTCTCCCTGAAGGTTTCCCATGATACTATCTCATCCCTCTCCTCTAGGATGGATCTGGTGCTGCTCCACCAATGCTCTGCCTCTCCAGTGAGCATATAGACCGAGAACGCCAACCTGTCCTCCGCAGGACACATCTTGGCGTCGTAGATGCGCTCCAAGTCCTTCAGCCATTGGTCTGCGGCGTCAGGACTAGTCTTCCCATCAAACTTTGCTGGGTGGTGCTTCAAAAAGTCCTCCAAGCTCCACTCCCTGACCGCAGGTCGTGGCTCAGGACCAACCACAGGCGTCGTCGTCCTGCTCTCCTCCATCTGGCGGAGGGCCTCCATATGCTGCCGATGAGCATCCTCAGCAGCTACCCTCGCAGCCTCCATCTGCTGCATCACTGCCTACTGCTGCTCAAGCGACACCGCTTGTCGCTGCATGGATGCCTCATGCTGCTGCATCATCGCAGCACTCTGCTGCGTCATAGCTGCTACCATCGCCTCTATAGCTCTGGCGATATCAGGTACGTCTCCCTGGGATGATTGCGAAGTCCTACGAGGAGATGCCATAGTCCACTGGCACATAGAAAATCACTTGGTTAGACTCGATAAAGACAAAAATTCAACTAAGAATACTCAGAAGACACAGAGAAAGCTAAGCGGACATCCACGTCCACAGACCTAAGGAATGACCGCTCTGATACCATAAATGTAACGTCCCATTTAATTGTTAATCGAAATTAAAGGAAACGTCACGCGATAATAGTACTGCAGAGTAGTCCTGGGGTCCCTAACACAACCCCTACAAAACTAGGCACACCACGATGCCAACAAAAGCAGGATAGCTGAATACGAATACAACGTAGAATGTAGCGTAGAAATACGGAAAGAAATACATGGGCCATGGCCCTAAATAAACACAAGGAAAACTCCAGCCCAAATGGCTAAGCAGCGGAATCCCCATTCGCTTGTTGACCCTGAGAACCTCGCCCAACTGCTCCCATCAACCAAGTTGATGATCATCGCAAGGAAAAACGGCCACATACAACATAAACATACAACAAAGCGGGTAAGCTAGAGCCATTCAACATATTCCACGTGCAATCCAATATATACATTTTCATCATATCATATCCATGTAGCAACTAAACATGTTATGACTCTTCATTCAATACACTACGACTCGACTCGACTCATCCGGATACGTATAACTCGGTCGGATTCAGCGGATGCTTGCACTTGTGTGGGTACCTCTGCTCGAACCTGAGCTGCTCGATCCTGAGCCATGTATTACTAGTGTTACAATGAAACAAATCTCTCCCACCACAAGGTTAGCCCTTAGTAAGTTTCAGGCCTCCTGCTACTCCCACCACAAGAGTCAGTCCGCTCTAAGTGAGACTAACTGACTCCCCGGAGCGTCAGGATGTAACCTTACCTTGAATCCTTACCTAGTTATACAGATGGGGCACCACCATGAACACCCACTAGCAGGGGCCATGGAATTACGTCCCGACCACTGAAGCGCGACCCCGAAGGTCTCACCTAGAGACCCCAAGGAGATTACACGCTGACACGGACCAACATTCGTATAATCAGCAATAAAAGGATATTAAATAATATTATCAATTCCTTATCAACCCTTGAAGTTTAATCCTCATATCAATCACATCTCAAATCCATACCTCTAATCATCACCACCCCAATGAGTTTGGGGCCTAGTCTCATATCAATATCATGTTCCTTTAATTTCAAACCACACATTCATTTCTCATGCTAAGCCTCATACCAACCCATTCATCCACAATTCATGAATCATGCCAAACATATACTTCATGCTCCATTACATACATGTTCATCATCATACAATCATACTCAACCAACATGGATCACTCGGGAAACCTCAAACATCCAAAACACAGCACGGTCTCACCCAGCATCTCGCTCAGGCTGAGGGGTCTCGCTCAGGCGAGCCTCCCCCTCGCCTAGGCGAGAGCGCCAAAAACTAGGGCATGGGCAACACGGGATCTCGCTTAAGCGAGATCCCTCTCGCTTGGGCGAGTTGCCTGCTCGCTCAAAAATTGAGCGAGCCGCCTAGGCGACTTTTCGCGCAAAAAACTTAGGCGAGCTCCCTGTTTCATCTCGCCTAGGCGAGATGGACTCGCTTGGGCGAGATTAACAGGTCTCGCCACTGTTCTTCGCTGTACCGCCATGTTTTTCGGCCAAACAACACATGCAAGCTGTTTTCACACATCACAACAACAGATCCAACCATGAAATCAACAACCAACGCAGAAACAGTTCTAAAAAGACTCGAAACTAGAACCCTAGCTTCCCGTACCTGGAAAAGAGAGCTAACGAAACTTCGACGCGGGACCTTGGAGCACAGTAGCTCGAGCGATGGACCTAAGAAGTGGCGGAATAGCGGTGGACACGATTATTTTCGGATTTAAACGGTGAAAAACGAATGTAAAGCTTTAGGAGGTAAGTACAATGAGTTTAGAGTTACTTACGTGGAGTGCGTGACAGACGAACGAAACCCTAGCAGAGGGGTGGCGGCTGCAGCTCAAGGTAAGGCACAGTGTCTTTCTCTGAAGTGTAGGGTACCCTAGGTTTAGGGTAGACCTAAGGCTTATATACACTGGGCCAACCCTTAGGCCCACTTAGGGGCAGCCCACTAACCTTTAGGGCTGGAAAAAAAAGAAAAGGGTGTTACATAAATTTTGAAATTTCCGTAAAATGTAAAATTTTATGAGTCTCAAAACTTCCATAAAATAATTATTTTTGAAACGTTTATAAATTATTATAGGTTTTAAAACTTCTGTAAAGTACTATAAATTTTTAAATTATGAATATTATTTTATTTTACTCATTTATCATTTATACATTTGTATATATTTTTTCAACTATAATTATTTATATTTATTGTATTTATTTATTTATATTTGGGTTATAAAAAATAGATATAATATTTATCAAATTAATAAGTTATATATAAATAACTAAATTTATATCAACGTATAATAAATATACACATTAAAATTCAAATTTAAGTATAATATTAGTTAAGAAAACTAGCAAAAAAATTTCAATAAACTTTCATATTATATTATATTTTTCAACTATCGCATATGATCCTTCTTATGTCCAAAATTTGTTGTATTAGTTAACACACTTTTTTAATCAGAAATATGCAATATAAATATCATAATTAAAAATATAATTAAACTCTGAAAAAAGAAGAAGAAGTTAAGCGGTCTTTTTAAAATACTACAAGCAAATGGAATCAAATTTTAATCACTTTCGTTTAATGAAATTAAATAAAAAAGGAAATAATATTTAAGGGAAATGGATAGCTATCAAGTAGGGATGGCAACGGGTCGGGTCGGGTACGGATAGTATGATACCCGTACCCGACCCGCTAAAAAAAATCTGCCTGTTACCCGCCCGTTTACCCGCCGGGTATCCGCTTAAAAAATACCCGCGGATATTTTTAAAACCCGTGGGTACCCGTGGATACCCGATACCCGCAAATATTTAAAAAAATATGAATTTTATAAATTTTTTAATATAAAATTATAAAAATAAAATATAAATTAAATTAAATTATAATTATAATTATAATTATAATTAAATTTCACATAATAAAATATACTGTTACTTCTAATTTTAATTAAATTTAACTTAATAAAATATAAATTAAATATTAATTTTAATTTTTTGCGGGTAACGGGTACCCGCGGGTACGGATAGTATGATACCCGTACCCGACCCGTTTATAACCGGGTATTAAAATACCCCCGTTACCCGCTACCCGCGGGTAATAAATACCCGCGGGTAGTAACTATCCGTCGCGGATTTTATCCGCAGATATCTGCGGGCACGGGTATTTTTGCCATCCCTACTATCAAGTAAAAAGATATCATTCTTTTTCGAAAAGCAACTATAACATTTTTTATATCGATGATTCTCTTTACGAGTGAGATGTGTATTGATTTTATATCTGGTTATTTAGCCTATAGTCTATATGATGTTTTTGTCCTGAGATGTGTATTGATTCTCTAACATGTATTGTGGGAGTATTTGGTGAATTTGTTACTGGGAATTAGGAAGTTTATGCTCAAGGTAGTTTTTGCTCAATAATTCCATTTTTTATTTTTATTATTATTTTTTATCAGCAAAGAATAAATTTAATTAAAAGAAGCACTTGAGAGGTATTCTAACCTTTATACAAAAGATATTGTTATACACATTGATATTCTAATTTAGTATCCTAACTCCACCAAAACAAAAGATATTTGTAATAATAATTATAATAAAAGATATTTTGTACATTATATATTTTTTTATCATTTATTATCAATTCCAGCTCAAAATTTTAAATTTGGTAGTTTTAAAATCAAAAGTTTAATATGTCTTATTTTTCTTTTATTAGCTTGGCATGTATTACTCATTAGAATTTGCAATCAGATTAAAATTTACAACCACCTTTATTGTGAGAAAGAGTTGGATATAATACGAGAGCAAAACATAAAAAAATCATAATAAAGATTTATTTGAATATTTTGGGACAAGAACAAAGATGGAATAGTATCCTTCTGTGTTATTTATACACAGTCAAAATATATATATATATATATATATATATATATATATATATATATATATATATATATATAGTGGTGGTGGTTTACTGTCAAAAATATCATATATTTTTAGCGATTTTTGATTGTCAAAATATGACAAAATATTATCAAATTAATATACATTCTGTAACAATTTTTAACCATTATTATTTTTTCTTTTCTGACAACACTACTAACGATTAAAATATTTTTGTCATAGATCATTTTTTTATGTATAATTGTGACAATTATTTTAACTGTTGGAAACTTCATCTGTGATGATTTTTAATTGTTAGAATTTATAATTTTAAGCTTCACAAATATCAATAATTTTTGGACAAGTTATTTAAGGATGAGAAAAGAGATAAATGTATAGAAGTATTTGTAAAAGAGCGACAAACATAACCTTATATTTGTTAGGTTCTTGCTAACCAGTACCCGACACTGATTAAGGATAATTAATATGTATTGAATCTTATAAAAGTATATAGTTAAGTGTGATATTAAATAAAATCTAATCTAATAACCATTAATGCAATTTTATTTTATTTAAAGGATAAAAATACTCATAAATATTGTACTTGTGTGTATAATATTTTATTTAAAACTCACCAATAAAAAATAAAATAGAAATTAAATAATAAAATAACTATATTTTAATGTTGCTAAAAGTTAAATATATTTAATACTAATACTACTACTACTAATAATATTATTAATATTAATACAACTACATATATAAAGAGATAAACATCTTTGGTGTCCTTTTAATTTTATCAATTTTATCCTCTTAATTATTATATTTTAAATTTAAATAATTATTTATAATAACAAAATATTTTTCAATTTTATTATTTTACTAATTTTAGTAACTAATTTTTTAAATTGAAATAATTGTTCAAATGTAAAGATAAATGAATAACAAAACAAATAATAATACCATTATAATATCTTGTAGTGATAATAATAATAATAATATCATTATAATAATATCTTATAGTGTAAGACCCGAGGAAAAATTAAATAGATAATTAAATAATTAGTTAATAAATGCGGGTAATGGGAATCTTTAAGACAATAAATGCGGAATTTTATGATGTGGGAAAGTACTAGTTCAAGTGGTTGAGAGTATTTTGTTTGTGTGATGGAACTTGGGTTTGAGTCCTAGGTTTGCCATTTTTGTGTGTTATTAATTTGGTATTATTTTTAATATATATGTTAATCATGTTGTGGAATTTTATAATAATTGAATCAAATTAGATGGCATGAAATGTGAATTGGTTGAATGGTTTGGCATTGAGTACATGGGAGTGGGTTCAAACCTTGACCTAAATGAAACTTTATTTTTGCTATTTTTGGTGTTGTCTTGAATTTGAAGGGTTAAAGGAAACCCTAGCAGACTTAGCAGCCAAGGATGGCTGAAAAGACTGGTTGGAATTGGAGAAGGTAATGTGAGGAACAAGAGTTCAGAGAGGAACGTGGGTTCTGGAGTGATACGGGAGCCAAGTTGGGAGGAAGCCATTGGTGATCATTGAAAGCTTTCAAGGAGCCCAATTTTAAGCGAGGAAACCAGGTTAGGGGAGCTCTTATTTGTGTTTTGATGATAATTGTATGTTTTCGTGCTATATTGGATGATTAGAATGTGCATTTTTGAGTTTGCGTTGAATTCTGTCGGATTTTTGGAAATTTCCAGAAACCGCCTGGCGGTGTTGAAGGCCCGCCAGGCGACTCATACCTCCAGAAGCTATTTCTGGGTTTTCTGCTATGCACTGCCTGGCGGCTATGCACTGCCCGCCAGGCGACACCAATTAGCCTACCCAGTTCTCACGAATTATGATGTTTTCATGATGTGGGGATGCTAGGAAGTGATTCTTATGATATGATAATCTTTGGTTACATGAAATGGATATACCACATCCCCAAACCACGAATTTATTTCAACAATATAATTATATATATATATATTATATTTATATTTTACTCCTAATTATATTTCAAAATTAAAAGAATTTATTCAACCTTAAAAGTAACTATACACGCATTTTAACAAGACAACACAATTTAAATAATTTATATTTTTAACTAATTAATATACCACAAATTACTCATTATCTTTTTATATAAGTTTTATATTAATTTCATTTCTTAAAACAATAATGCATCTTACCTTTGCCACCCAAACACTTCATACAAATTCTTCTTTTGTCATTTCTAAATATTTTAAATTTCCTACCACTATGCACACTGTAAGTTCTTATTGACTCCGTAAATTCTTCCTTTTCAGCAAAATAGGTTCCAACTTCCCACTTGTAGTCCTCCATACTTTAGGCATTGCAAAAATCCCAAAGTGACCATAGTTGTCTTTATCGTCATCTGTTGTATCACTATAGTCATCACTATCTAATGTTTCAGACTCCCACTTATTATCATAAATTCCTCTGACATACACATTTGTATCTTGTGACTTTGTTCGGTACTCCCACTTGGCCCAAGCACTTGATGGCCTCCAATTCTAACCTCATATAATTCGTTCTCCATATCATCTCTATCAATCCTGACATCATATAATTCATCCTCATTCATGACATCACCTTCAGACTCAGTCCAACTACTCACCTCATACTCATCATCCTCGTCATTGTTTGTCTCTCCACCAAGTTCCTCCTCACCATCCCCAACAATGTCTTCAGCCTCAACCTCGCATTCAACAACATGGTCTTCTCCACCAACTTCCTCCTCACCATCCCCAACAACATGTTCAGCCTCAATCTCACACTCAACACCAGGGTCTTCGTATGCCTCATCATTATCAACTAAGTCCTCCTCACCCTAAACAGAAACTTGTTCATTAACCACACCATTCACATTATCTTGTGCCTCTATATCAACCTCAACAACAACCTCTTCCCTAGTAACCCCATCCACATTATTGGGTGATTCATTGTCAATCTCAACAACCACTTCTTCCTCAACATCCCCATCCACATTATCATTTCCCCCATTCTCATCCCCCACAACTGCTTCTTGTTGACCATCCCCCTCCACAGCAGGTTGGTCCTCTATCATATGAATTACTTGAGGTTCACAGACAAAGTGTACCACATAAAGGTGCACTTGACCATTCAGAGTGGCTATGTTCACCATATGACATACACATCCATCATCACTTAGCAACTCCAACATTCCTTCCAACACAGAACCCCCACCTACTGAATACCATAATTTCTTCACATTCACATACCCCATCTCCCTCAAAATAAACATTATCTTAAAGAAACTCCATCTGTTAGGGTCATAAAATAAAGTACTACTATCTCCCACGTATTTCAGTGACCCATCATTGACAATTCTCCCATGGTGAAATACCACTTCAAAATTTTCGTCGTCCATGTCAACTATTATATGCCTAACTCTATATCCCTGCCAAATATAAAAAAACCCAAACAATAACCCACAATTTACATTCCATACCACCAAGACACCAACAACAATTAAGAAAGAGGGACCACACCACATCATCAACACCGTCACTGTCACATATAAATTAGAGGTGTCAATTTGGCCCCTAGCCCATGGGCCAGCCTTGGCCCACTCTTCATAAAGCCCCATTTTAGGAGGCCCCCAAATGAGGGGGCCAAAAAAAAGCCCGAGCCACCAAAGCCCCCTCTCTAGTGGGTTAGGGTTAGGGCTAAGGTGGGTTAGCCCCCCAAATAATACTACATTAAGCAAAAGTCAAAGATCAAGTCGGGCCCGTCCATGTCGTTGGGCCCATCGGTGTTGTCGGGTTTGTCCTGGTTGTTGGGCCCGTTCCTGTTGTCAGGGTTGTCGGGCCGTTCGGGTCGTTGGGCCTGTTTGGATCATCGAGCTCTTTCGAGTCGTCGTTCTTGTCGAGGTTGTCAGGCAGGTTCGGGTCGTTCGACCTATTCAGATCATCGTGCTTGTCCGATTCGTTAGGCCTATTCCACAAATAGTAATATATTTTAAAAATAATATATTTTTCATGTGGAAGATGAAAGGCCATGGATTGGCCCTAGCCCACAGGGCTTTTGTAGGGTTTTTGGCCTTGTGGGCTTTTTTGTTAGGGGCTTTTTTTCAATGTGGGATTTTTTGGCCCTAGCCCACATGGGTCAGGGCCAAACCCTGTGGGCTGGGCCAAATTGACACCTCTACATATAATGGGGGAATTACCAATAAAGTAATACTGACTCAAACATTACAAAAAACAAAACATTGAAACTACAAAAACATAAAATACAGCGCGCCTAAACACATAAATCAACACCAATTCAAAATTTAACCTCTACCATAAAACCCTAACATCAAAACCCTAATCAGTAAATCACAAACAAAGTGAATACCAACCTTTCGTGAACGATGGTTCGCAAGTCGCTCTCAATGTCGCCTTTGAACTTCGATTTCAGATCCTAGTCCCAGCAAAACCACTGATCGCGACAGTTCTTCCTCCACTTCATCTCCACTTCGACAACTTTCCCCAATTTTATTTTTCTTCTACTCATGCATTTGCATTTTAATTTTTCGTTACCAGCCAACATATCCTATATCCACGTCATTAGTATAAATTCTCCACGTGTACGAAATTTAATTCACAGACCAACCAGTATCAGTCAACGTTAACCTTTATAAGGACGTCAACATAAATGGACTCAATTGATGCACATAAACTAATTTGGGGACACAATTGATACTTTTTTAAACCAGATACCTATTTAACACACTAGCTCCAAACTGGATACTATATAAGTAATTATACCAAAATCCCAAACTGGATACTATACGAGTAATTATACCAAAATGTATCTTTAAAAAGTCACCTTTGGATGTATAATCTTAAAACTGAAGGTCCCACACGCTTTCACTAAATGTTGAATATAAATTTCCATTTAAACCATTTAATATTAGTTGCATATGAATACAAAGTTGTTAGTTTTTGTTATTATTAAACCCTTTAATATAAATAGAATGAATTAATTGCGATAAGTAACGCTTTTGAAGAAATAGTTCAACAATAAATACATCACACATCCCCATTAAAAAACCAAAACAATAAAAAATTAAAAAAAATGCGTGGTTAAAGAATAACTAATACATATTGATTTTATCATTTTTTATATTATATATATATATATATAATCATATTAAATGTATTTTTATTGTATGCTTATAATAATAACAAAAAGTAAATTATATGTAATTATAACATGTACATCTACAAAACCATTCTTTTTTAAAATAATATTTTGTATTCATAATTTTTATAACTTCTATATAAATATTTATAAAAGTTTCTCTTTTTTATTTTTTATCAAAATTGTAACACCCTAAAAATAGAGAAAAATTCTATTCATAGGTTACATACATCATAGATATTAAGCAAAAGTGACCAAACAAACATGAGACATTATTAAATATATCCAAGATGTAAAAAGAGTCCTTTTATTCAAAGTTTATCTAAAGAAGTTAGTTTCTATCTAATTCAAAATCAAAAGAAAAAGGTACGTTAATTATAATTTTGAACATTCTAGAATCAATATCACACCTGAGCAAATAACCTGCAAACATTTAAACTAGTCATGCATTCAGCTCAACAAATAAGATTTAATAAATGAAGCATAAACACATGCATTTGAGACTCAATGTCCAGATTTATGTATAACTTTGACACACGAAGCCTTGCACCTGTCATAAAACCTCTTATTGGATTGCACAAACAGCTCTGACTCCACTTGACCTAACAAACCAATCAAATTTTCCTTAACAGGTTAAGTTAACTTATGACATCGCCAGACGAGAGGTCTCACCCCTAATCCCTCCATAAAAACCTCCTTCAACTCTCTCCACCTAGACTACAATACTCTATGTGAGTTTGTAAGCTTCGTAGAGTATAGGATAACTTATAACCAACACATATTTGTAGTCAATTCATAACACTAGCAAGGGTTTGCATTTCTTCCTTAGAAGCACAACCCTCAAACAACCAAAAAATTCAATAATTTCCGTTGTTCCATTCCATGCCTCCACTTTCATACTCATGATAGCATTACAGTTCCGTAGAATATAATCTTCTCAACAATTCCTTCACATTCATGTCACATATCCACAATAAATATATATATATATATATATATTATCACATTATCATGCTTTACACTTTACATTTCAAGACACACACATCTATCATTCATAATAGACTTTTTTTTATTCCAAGATCAAACCAAAATAACAAATAAGTGCATAGCAACCCACCAACGCATCAAGTAAAAATACTCTTCACAAAAAGAGAAACTTAAAATAGAACAATCTTAAGTGACTGCCTTTTCTAAAAACAAACTTCAAACCAAAGATCCCAACGTCAAAGTGAAGATTCATGTGTCAAGAACAAGCTGTCAAAATTTTAGCTCAATTCAACGGTTAATGAAGCAAAATCCTAATTTTTTTAGATGATTCAAAGGAAGAAAACCCAACTTGCCTGGCGAGAAGATTACTCGCTCAGCGAGAAAGCCTCGCTACCCTCTCTACCATAAATCAATTTTTGCACTTGCTTAGCGAAAGGTTGACTCGTCTAACGAGTCTTAATAACGCAGACACATAAATCTACATAATTAGTGATATCTTTAGCTCAAATGGGAGTTTTCCTTCAACGAACAAGTCATAAACAACACCAATTTGATAAAAATGACCCATTTGAACTAAGGATACCCTGCTATGGATAAACCCCAAATTCATATCATATATCCTTATATCAATCAACACAATTTCACATTATCATATAATTTCTCACCTAATTCAGCCAAGATCAATCCAAACAAATATACTAATTTGACCATCAACACATAGAGAACTAAACAACCAAATCAAAACAATGGAATTCAAGCATGCAAAGATTAAGATTAGTTTCCCTTACCTTGATTAAACTACCTTTGTTCTCAAAGGTGCTCTAAAAACCAAAACACCTTCAACCCCACAAGATACTCTATTTACACATAGAAACTTCACAAACATGATCAAACCATACCATTATGATCATTGATTAGTAAAAACTCACATCAATGATTTAGATGACACATGCAATAGAAGAAGATTGCATGCAAGGAAGAAAACAAATTTGACCTAAGAAAAGGGTAGAAAAATGACTTACTCACTACACCATTTTTTAGTTTAGACAACAACTGAAAAATGTTGCCAAAAGCAATATATTTGTGGCCTTAAGTTTATGCAATAGTTTGGCAACGATTTTTCAACCGTGGAGTTTGCAGCCATGGCCATTGCTCAAAGGCAACGATTTTTTTTTCTAAGGCCACCAATGTTTTAAAAATCGTTGTCTTAGACAAGTACAATAGACCACACTTTTTTATGAGTGTATAGGCAACAATTTATTCATAGTTTTACGCAACATATTCTAAACGTTGCATATTTTTTAGGCAACACATTTTAGACATTGCCAATTCTTTTGGTAATACATTTTAAATGTTGGCTATTCTTTAGGCAACACATTTTATACGCTACATTTTCTTTTGATAGTATTTAAGCAACACTTTTAAAAATGTGATTTATTCTTATAAGTTGTATATTTAGGGAACGCTTTTTTTATAATGTGACATTATTTTGGACTAAAGTTATAGCATTTATAAAAAAATAATTAAGTTTTTATTCTTCCAATTTATTTTTGAGCAAGATAAAAATATAACCAGTCATATAAATTATTAAAAGACTTATTTATTTTAAATTATGAAATAAATAAGATAATAGACAATTAAATTCATATTCATAAGTTTTGTAATTGGAAAAACCATAAGTAAAAGTCATAACATTTGGTAATAAAAGTAAATGTGCAAATACCATAATGTATATGTGAAATCATGATTGTACAACTGAAAACATTAAAAGCTAATGCAATGTCACCTAATATACTTTGAAATTCAAAAGAAATTACAACTCATATTTAAGAAAAATATTAAATTTATTTCTACATTTTGTGAGTCCTTTTGTCCAAGTAATCTTCGTCTTCATCCTAAAAAAAGTGGTTTATAGATATATGATTTAGAGAGATAATGGTTTTATATAAAATGAAATTCAACTCTTAGAAATATTTATATAGTTTAACCTTTTATTATTAAAATATTATAGTGTTCTCTTCTTATAAAAAAAAATCATCAGTCCTCTCAAGCCATTTTCTAGGTTCTCATAAAAATAAATATGTATATGTCAATTGATTGAAAATGGCATAATAACAAAAGAGTAATTAGTGATAAAACTAACTTTTGTGATTGATATATATTGTGTGTAATTATTTGACATGTCATTCAAATGATAATTACTTTAACGGTTAAACTAAGGATGGGAGAGCAGAAATGGGTTTGAGTATCATCATACCAATGTCCAAAGAAAGAATTCATCTTCATTCATCCTCGTACCCATATTAGATGGGTATAACATTTTTATCTCATTTCCATCACCACCAGGTAACAAGTATACATTTATATCTATGTCTATACCGATTCCTTACTAATTGCATATCAATTAATTATTTTTTATAAACAAAAATAAAAAAATCATGGTAAAGGATACATTATATTATCTAATATTCAATATAAAAAAGGATGTATTCTTGTTTTTTTTAATATCAAATATTTATCAATAAATTATAATTGTATACATTTCCATTTAGAGTACCAAATAAAATTTTCTCAGAACCAAAATATTTACCAAAATATTTATTAAGTTTACGATAAATGAAACAAAGTTGATAAAAGTAACAAATACTTTTACAAAATTATATAAAAAACAAATAAGTATCTAAGTTTAACAATATTTTAAATGTCTCTCTCCTTACTTTCTCTAAATTCTAATTAAATATTTTTTTATACACTAATAAAAATTATAATACATCATTTGAATGAAATTGCACAAAAAAAATATTAAACTAATAATAATTAGAATTTAACATAGATCTTTCATCTTTTTAACTTCAACTTATGTTGGATAGTGAGAAACAAGATTAAGTTATTAACATTAAGTTATTATATTATAGTAAATAATTTTTTTTTTTTATATAATTGTGGTGATAAAATTAAACTTATTACATGAGATAGAAAATAAAAGAAATTATATAAAAAATCATCAAACAATTATTCTACATGATAGAAATAAACAACAAATAAAAATATTAAAAATAAGTAAAAATGATAAAATGTGTGTCTTAAAAGCAATTTGATATACCATTAAATGATAATGTTCAAACGAAAACAAGTGTATATATAATTAAAGGTCTTATAAGATAAAAGTGTTGGGTTTTTAAGTAGGGAGTATACTGGGGAGATACAACACCAATGAGACCTGAGCCTAAGCTAATGACATCACTCTCAACCCAAAACCTCAAGGCAATGGGTTGATGGGTCTTTATTAGAGATGGCAAATAAACCCGTCCCCGTGGGTATTGCCCGAACCCGTCCCCGTTTTGAAGGGGAATCTCCGCATTGACTGGGTATGGGTATGGGTATGGGGAATCCCCGATTTTTTTGATTGGGTATGGGGATGGGGATGGGGATGAATATATCCCCGCCATAATACCCGTCCCCGCCATATCTCCATCCTCTTTTAAATTATTAAAATATTCACAATTAATTAAGTAACCCTATATATATATATATATATATATATTCTTTCTATTTTTTATTTCTTCTAAATATTTGGTTTGTCATGAAACTCGTTCACATCTCCAATATATTTTTTATCTTATCATAACCTTTAGGTAATTATGTTAAAATGATGTACGTAAATTAAAAAAAAGTTATGTCTAACATTTGAATATTTCTATTATTTTTTAATATTTTTATTTATTGTATATTTTCCTTTCACATGAAAATGTTTAATACTCTCAATTTAAGTGTTTAATAGGATAAACATTTCATTTACTAGGTAATATAACAAAAATTCTTTACTTATTATTATTAATTTTTGTTTTATTTGAACTCTTTTATTTCACTAAAACAATTTTTGTTATTTCTCAACTATTGAGTATATATGTTGGTATTTGAAAAGTTTTCTTAGATCTCTAAGATATTTTTCGTCTTATCATACCCTTAATTATACATTTGTTTTTCTTTGTGCAATTCCTTCCAATAGTCTTCAAATTATTTATAAGACACACATTTGTTAATTTTTTAATATTTTTATTTTTGTGTATTTTCATCATGTAAAATATTATTTCGATAAATTTTATCTAATTATTTTTTATTTTCTAACTCACTACAATCATACTTTAATTTTTTTTCACTATAATTGTATAAATAATTTTTATTTACTACAATATAAAAATTTAATATAATTGCCATGAATATTCTTTTATCACCATCCAACATATATTGGAGTTTAAAAGATACAAGATCTATGATAAAATTTTATTATGTTTATTATTTATTTTTTGCGTCATTTTTTTATCAACCATTGAGTATATATGTTGATATTTGAAAAGTTTTCTTAGATCTCTAAGATATTTTTCATCTTATTATACCATTAATTATATATTTGTTTTCCTTTGTGTGATTCCTTCCAATAGTCTCCAAATTGTTTATAAGACACATATTTGTTAATTTTTTAATATTTTTATTTTTTGTTTATTTTCATCATGTAGAATACTATTTCGATAAATTTTATCTAATTATTTTTTATTTTCTAACTCATTACATTCATACTTTAATTTTTTCACTATAGTTGTATAAATAATTTTTATTTACTACAATATAAAAATTTAATGTAATTGCCATGAATTTTTTTTACCACCATCCAATATATATTGTGGTTCAAAAGATACAAGATCTATGTTAAAATTTTATTATTATGTTTATTATTTTTTCTTTGCGTCATTTTGATCAAGTGATGTATTATAACTTTTATTAGTGTATAAAAAATAGATTCATTATAATTTAAAAAATTGAAGTAAACAAATATTTAAAATATATTTTAATTTAAATCTTTTTTTTCCTTTTATATTTTTTAAAAAATATTTTTTTCCTTTTATATTTTTTAAAAAATATTCTTAAAATTTATCAACTAGGTTTCATTAATGTTTGCAAATTTAATAAATGTTTTGGTTCTCATCAAATTTTATTTGGTATTATAATCTAAAATGTAAACAATTATAATTTATTTCAAAGTATTTGATATCGAAGAAACAACCATACTCCTAATATTGAATATTTAATAATATTATGTTTCCTTTACCGTAATTTTTTATAAAAATTAATTAAAATTAATATTAAAGTAGTAAGAAAACAGGTATGGGTATGGGTACGAGATTACACCCGGTACCCGGTAGGGATGGGGATGGGACAAAAGTTTGATACCCGTTGGGTTTGGGTATGGGGATGAGATGAATTTTTTTGACGGGGATGGGTATGGGATAGTGAAACCCGTCCCTGCCCCGCCCTGTTGCCATCTCTAGTCTTTATTCTTATATAGTGCTCTACTTTCTCATTTTTTGTCAATTGGGACTTAGACTCACACTTGGATTCCTAACAATCTCCCCCCTCAAGGGTGAGTCCCTCCTTTTCTACCCTTTTTTGTACCATCGTTCTTCTTAACGGGACACGCTTACCAGGAAGACTTTCGATACTAGGACCATACTGCACTCGTCTGAGCCGGTTTTAACCATCAGCTCTGATACCACTTGTAAGGTTTATAAGGAGGGGGTTTCACTATGGAGATCAAACACCAATGAGACATGAGCCTAACCATATAAGGAATTGACACCACTCTCAATCCAAAACCTTAAGGCGATGGGTTTATGGGTCTTTATTCTTATATAGTGCTCTACTTTCTCATTTCTAGCCAATGTGGGACTTAGACTCACACTTGAATTACTAACAATCTTCCCCTCAAGGATGAGTCCCTTCAACCACAGTGGTACACTCCCCCTCCAACGGAAGCATTTCCAACCATGAGTACCCCTTCTCGTACTTCCATTCATCTTAACGGGACACACTTACCTGGAACCCTTGCCAGGAAGACTTTCGATACAGGGACCTGCACTCGTCTGAGCCGATTTTAACCATCGGCTCTGATACCACTTGTTAGGTTTTTAAGGAGGGGGTATCACTGAGGAGATATAACACCAATGAGACCTGAGTCGAACCATATAAGGCAATGACACCACTCTCAACCCAAAATCTTAAGGCAATGGGTTTATGGGTCTTTATTCTTATATAGTGCTCTACTTTCTCATTTCTGGTCAATTGAGACTTAGACTCACACTTGGATTCCTAACAAAAAGACACCTTGAAAATCTAAAAGAAATCAACTTTAAGATATCATAGTAGTCAAACCGGTAAGAGATAATGAAAAATGTTTAAGAAAAAAAAAAGTTCTTAATGAGAAATGAAAATTAAGGATTAAAGATAATAAAAAATATAAGTTTTTTATATTACCTACTAAATAAAAGGTTTATATAATTGAACATTTGAAATTGTGAGTCAAATATTTTCATTTGAAAAAAAAACATAATAAATAAAATATTAGAAAGGAGTAAAAGTATTCAATATGAAAAATAAATCTATTTAATTGACTATAATTAATAATATACAATTGGAATATAGTTGCACAAAGATAAATAAAAATAAGGGTTATAGAATTATAAAGTAAGATAGTATTATATATATATATATATAATTATATATATTCTTTAGGATAGTTAAGAAACTGATAGTACTTTAGTAATTTAAAAATTAAACGGGATGAGATAAATAATAGGATGAGTATAAGTTAAATTAATATACTTTTAGTTTTTAAACTTTAACCCAATTGTTTTCAAATTTAAAATATATATATATATATATATATATATATATATATATATATATATATATATATATATATATATATATATAATAACCCAATTGAGTTCAATTTTATTTACATGTCAAAAATGTTTTATATTAATATTTGATATATTTATACAATTTAACATATTCTTAGTCCAGGTAAGAGTCCAATGCTAGATTAATAATGTAAAATATGATATATCCTAAGGTATTTAATTGCTTGATAGAATAAGAAAGAAGTCTGTTTCCTATTGATAGTGGCACTCCCACAGGTTGGCGGGGAACTCCCACATGGATGGAGAAGAATTCATATATAGGCTATAGGCTTGAAAAGAGTGCTAGCTTTCATTAGGCCTTTCTTTTCCTAAAGATAGGATCCCACCTTCCCTCATTCTGAGCAAGAACATCTTATTCAATTCAACAAGTGCTACCCACTAATCTAATCTCAGTCGAATGCTCCTTAAGTTTAAAGTTCTAGGGACTCCACCAGGGCACGGGAACAAAGGCAAGAGGAACCGAGAGTCGGGAAAACTCCTCAATTAATAAGTTAATGCGGATCCGGAAGTCACTTCGTTCCCCAGCCCAGACTTCTTTTCCTTCTAGGCTTCCAGTAGCCTTTCCTTCACCAAGAGAAACCCTAGGAGAAGACCATGCTACCATAGAGAAGGGAAAGCCCACCTCGGAATTTGACCATGAGTTCACAGCTTAGGATCAGAAGGAACCCATCCCGTCTTTCATTAAAGCAATGGTCTACGACTCCGCTGCTTGCTTAGGATAGGAGAGCTCCTTTGTTATTTTTGTTCTACCGTTAAGAGAAGGATCACAAGCCCTAGTCCCAAGCTAAACAACATATTTCTTCATCTGCACCTGAAAGGGATTCATGAGCAAGAGCTTCTTTTTAAGCTTCTTCAACAAAAGCAATTCTCTCTCCTTCCGTACCTGTTCAGCCGTGAACCACTTGGCTTCTGTGGTGAGAACATTTCCCACCCTACTCTGTAGAGAGAGCTTTTTTCCCTCTTCTTCGGGCTCTCTTTTGGCCGGTCTTCGGTTAACACCAGCTGTCGATCAGGAATGAGGTCGTCGATCTCCAACTCAACCTCAGGTTCAGCCGCCTCATCCAAGATGGAGGGCTCTTTCAATCTCAGCTGATCAACATTGAAGACGGGGTGGGTGGCGGGCAGTTCTAGTTTGAACGCATTCTCCCCTTCCTTCTCTTGCAGAGTGAATGGTCCCGCAATGGTTTAAGCTTGAGGTTGGTACCCCCCTTCCTTAGGCAACTTTAACCACAGTAGATCTCCCACCTGGAACTTATGATCGGCGGTTCCGTCTCGGTCGTGCCTTTGCTTCTGTTGCCTTTGCGTTTTCTCATGAGTATCAGCAACCTGCCCATGGTACCGCCGGTTCAAATACGTCCTTTAAGAAATAACAAAAAGTAATGTCATTGAATAAAAATGACCATATCCACTTTATTTTAAGTTTGAAAAAAAAATCAAATTTGAAACAATTGAGAATTCAAATTTTCTGAAATTACATTTCTAAAAACATATTTAACTCTTAATTAATATTTATTTTATTTATCCTTTTAAAATTAATCTATAAATATAAAATAATTAATTCGTAATATTTTTTCTTTTTTTTTTCTCTTCACGTATACAAAACAAATAAATGTATCTATTAATTATTTAAAGATGAGAAGAGTAGAGTTACTCTGTATGAGGAGAATAAAGAACATAATATTTAACTTTTATAAATAATGAATAAAGGGAACCAAAATTTTGTACGGGATGAAGAAAATATCTTTCTTAAAACTTAATATTTTTTTATTTGAGTATTTTGTTTAAAAACATTAATTATTGCATGCACTCTATTTATATTAAAGAGTCTAATAATAACATAAATTAGAAAGTATTTACTGATATGCACTTAGTATTAAATGGTCGTTTGTATTCAACATTTAGTGAAAGCGCGTGGACCACAGAATTAAACATCTCTGAGCAATTTCGTGAACTGATATTCTTCATTCCTTCATGTTTTAAAACAAAATTTTGAGACATTTTAACACGGCTTAATTTTATTTTGGTTAAAATGTCTTTTTTTCTATTTTTTTTGTTAAATTTTGTCAAATAAGTTTTAATTTTGGTTTTGTATTCAAATAAGTCTCAATTTTGTTATTTTTTTTCAATTAGGTCATTTTTTGTTAACAGCGTTTAAATCATTAACGGTCATGAACAATGACGGTCACGTATCACTTCGTGGTTTTATTAATTTTTTTAATATTTTTTAAATGTCCACATGTCAATCCAATAGCGTGTCACGTGTCAAAATCAATGTTTTATATTCAATTTGGTTCCTATATTTGTTATTTTTGTTCAATTTAGTCCCAATTTTGTTTAAAATTGACAAATTTTGTCCCTATCGAAGATGTAACCAAATTTAATTTTTATATCAAAGTTATAATGATTTAAATTTTAATATATTATATAAAAATATTTAATAAAAAATGTGAATTTTAATATAAAAATTAAATTTGATTTCAATTTTGAGAGGGACCAAATTGGTTCATGTTAACAAAAAAAATAGGACTAAATTGAACAAAAATAATAAATATAGGGACCAAATTGAATATAGAACATTGACTTTGACACATGACACATGGGTGGATTGAAACGTGGACATTTAAAAAAAATAAAAATAGATAAAAATAAAAAAATTCAAAAAAACCATGAAGTGACACGTGGCAGTCACTGTTCATGACCGTTAATGATTTAAATGGTATTAGCAAAAAAGGACCCCATTGGACAAAATTGACAAAAATTAGGATCTATTTGAACACAAAACCAAAATTAAAATTTATTTGACAAAACTTGACGAAAATTGGGATAAAAAAGTATTTTAACCTTTTATTTTTATTTAGTGATAGCACGTGGGACCTATAGATTTAAACATCTCAAAGCAAATTTCTTCTTCCTTTTAAAACCACATTTATTTCTAACTTTCAACAAAATATATTATTATTTTTGTCGGTGTGCTTAAGGAAAAAATATATTTGAAATTAATTAATTAAAAACTAAAATTAAAAGTGGGAAAAAGGCTATTAGTAGTAAAATTCTCACAATAAAACAAGTATAAACATTTTAACAATTATTAATTTTTATAATTATATAATATAGTTTTTTAAATATTAGAAATAGGGTCCATAAATAGAAGGATATAAAGAGAATAAAAAAATGATGCAGAAACTATTACAAAAAAAAAAAAAATCGAATGTGTATGGATCCACGTTGATAAATTCTAATTTTGTATTCGAATTTAAGAATTATAAATATATTTAACTATTAATTTAATATTAAACTATTTTTATTTACTCTTTTAAAATTAATTTATAAAAAGAAAAATATTTAATTAAATAGTTGTAATTTTATTTTCTTTTTCCACTTTACGTATAAAAAAATAAATATATGTAAATTATTTAAAGATGAAAGGAGAATATATAGTTACTTATAAGAGAATGAACGTAATTTCTAACTTTTAAAAATAATGAATAAAAGAAAACTAAAATTTTGTGGAAAGAAGAAAACAATCTTTCTTAAAACTTTAAATATTTGTTTTAATTGAGTATTTCGTTAAAAGCATTAATTATTGTAAATAATGCACTCTATTTATCTTAAATAGTCTAATAATAACATAAATGAGAAATTTTATATTTCTATGCAGTTAATATTAAATGGTCATTTATATTTGATATTTAGTGAAAGCGCGTGGGACTAAAATTTAAACGTCTTAGTTAGATCAACTCCTTAAAATGGTATTCTTCTTCCTTCTTAAACCATTTTTAATTCCAAGTTTTAACTGAATATATTATTATTTTTATTTATGTGCCTATGGAAAAAAAATAGAAATGAATTAATTAAACAGAATAAAATTAAAAGTGGGAGAGAGGCTTTTTGTATCTATTTATTTTGTTTAGATAATAGAAAAAGAAATGATGTTTATTTTTGTTTTAGAAAATACAAAAAGAAATGATGGATAAGAGTGATTAGAAAAATGTTGTAGTGTTAAAATTAGTGGCTGTATAAGTTTTTTTAATATAGGAGAATTGGTTAAAATGTGTAGAAGGAATTGAGATTCCTATTTATATACTCTTGCCCTTACATTTTTTAGAAAATTGAAGCGTGTGTTCCACATCTTCACTATAAAAGCTTCTTAAGCATAACATCTTTTCATCATCAATGTGACCATTTCTCTTTCCTTCTTATCTGTTATTTCATTTTCCAATCTGCACCTTTTTCTCAACAGTTAAACAATTGCGTGGGTTTTCCCTGCTCTACAATGTCTTCTACTCAGAATAGTTGTGTTCTTCCCGAGAATATGCTCATGGAAATTTTGTCATGGCTTCCGCTGAAGGAGGTCGTGCAATTGAGATGCGTTTCAAAAGTGCGGAACCATCTTGTCTCTGATCCTGCATTCGTGAAACTGCATTTTCAAAGGTCTCCAAAAAATACTCACATCTTATTGACCTTTGTAGATACCGCTGACGACGGAGCACAGGACAGGAATTATGCCGTAATTTGCCCTATACAAGATTTACTAGACAACCCATCATCCACCCTTGAAACTTTACATCGCAACAATCGCCCATTCAATCGCAGTTACACTGTCTTGGGTGTCTGCAATGGCTTAGTATGCTTACAGGATTCTTCTACTGAAGAGGTATTTTCAGAATACTGGTTTCGGATTTGGAATCCGGCCATAAGGGCCATGTCTAAAGACTCTCCACATATTCGTTTTAGAAACAGCGATTATAAAGATGTTTCCTGGTTTAGGTTTGGGTTTGGATATGATGAATGGAGTGACACTTACCAAGTTGTGTTCTTGGATAATAATAAGAATGAATCGCAGACACTGGAGGTAAGAGTTTGGTCTTTAGGAGATACTTGTTGGAGGAATACGTTAACTTGTGACCCTGTTCCTACTGGGTATGGAAGTCCTCGAACTTTCGGAATTTTTGTGAGTGGTACTTTAAACTGGTTAGCATTTCCCAAATTTTACCTTGATAATTCTGATGAAGTTAAAATGAATCAGCTTGAAATATTTTCTTACCATTTAAAGGATGAGACATGCAGATATTTTCCTATGCCTGATGGCATTTTAGAAGTCTATGTTTATGGTCCTGAGGTTGAGGTTTTGAAGGGTTGTTTGTGTCTTTTTCATCATTATGAATATAACTTAATTATTTGGCTGAAGAGGGAGTTTAACGATGAAAAATCTTGGTCCAAGTTACTGACTTTTAGTTATCAGGAATATGTCAATAATGAATTTCCATTAGAGTTGTCGATAATTTGGGAGGATGATGAGGTTCTGCTGCTTGCAAACACTTATATATTTAGAATAATGATAGAATGACACCCCAAAGTTACCACTTTCATGACCACCTTACGTGGCAGTAGGAATTAGATTTAAATTATTAATTTTTTAATTGAAAAATTAAATTGGCATCAGGAAGCGTTATTTCCCGCACACACGCGTGTAGTTCAGTTGCCACATTTCCCACACAGCAGTCCGCGCATTTGTGTTTTCGTTTTTGAAAAATCCTCCACCGCTCCACCGCTCCACCGCTCCTCCATTTCTCATTTTTCTTTCTCCAAAGCGCCCGCAGACACACAGAACCCTCTCCTTGCCTTCTTCCCGCACACACACCGCCCAAATAACCCTTCCTGAATCCCTCTCCCTCTCCCTCTCCGCTCTGTCTCCACCAACAGTTCGAACCCCTCCCTGCGAGAAACCCTAACCCTCTCCCTCTCCCTCTCCCTCTCCGTCTCCACCAACAGTTCGAGGCAACTTTTTCTGCTGTCGTTGCTCAATCCCCGAACCCCTCCACACTCCCAATTTCATAACCTAACCTATACTTTTCCCCAATGTCGACGCTCACCACCGCTGCTCCCACCGCTTATCCTCACCTGCCATTTTCTTGTTCACTCACTCACGCACTGATCTTCATCAACACCTCAACCTCCCTTCACTCAAAAATTGGTGGACGTTCTTCAGCAGCAGCAGCTTGCAACCCATACACAAGAAACATGTAACCTAAGACATAGTTTTTGGACAAATTAATTGTAAGGTATTTAAATAAATATACTATCCAACATGAATGGTGGGCCCCACTCTGTTCCCCCCTAGGAAGACAAACAATATTTCATTTCTTTCAATAAATTTGCACTTGATACTTGACAACAAAAATTGGTGGAAGTTCTTCAGCAGCAGCAGCTTGCAACCCATACACAAGAAATATGTAACCCAGGACATAGTTTTTGGACAAATTAATTGTAAGGTATTTAAATAAATATACTATCCAACATGAATGGTGGGCCCCACTCTGTTCTCCCCTAGGAAGACAAACAATATTTCATTTCTTTCAATAAATTTGCACTTGATACTTGACAACAAAAATTGGTGGACGTTCTTCAGCAACAGCAGCTTGCAACCCATACACAAGAAACATGTAACTCACGACATAGTTTTTGGACAAATTCATTGTAAGGTATTTAAATAAATATACTATCTAACATGAATGGTGGGCCCCACTCTGTTCCTCCCTAGGAAGACAAACAATATTTCATTTCTTTCAATAAATTTGCACTTGATACTTGACAACAAAAATTGGTGGACGTTCTTCAGGAGCAGCTTGCAACCCATACACAAGTAACATGTAACCCAGGACATAGTTTTTGGACACATTAATTGTAAGGTATTTAAATAAATATACTATCCAACATGAATGGTGGGCCCCACTCTGTTTCCCCCTAGGAAGACAAACAATATTTCATTTCTTTCATGTTGGATAGTATATTTATTTAAATACCTTACAATTAATTTGTCCAAAAACTATGTCCTGGGTTACATGTTTCTTGTGTATGGGTTGCAAGCTGCTGCTGCTGAAGAACGTCCACCAATTTTTGAGTGAAGGGAGGTTAAGGTGTTGATGAAGATCAGTGCGTGAGTGAGTGAACAAGAAAATGGCAGGTGAGGATAAGCGGTGGGAGCAGCGGTGGTGAGCGTCGACATTGGGGAAAAGTATAGGTTAGGTTATGAAATTGGGAGTGTGGAGGGGTTCGGGGATTGAGCAACGACAGCAGAAAAAGTTGCCTCGAACTGTTGGTGGAGACGGAGAGGGAGAGGGAGAGGGAGAGGGTTAGGGTTTCTCGCAGGGAGGGGTTCGAACTGTTGGTGGAGACAGAGCGGAGAGGGAGAGGGAGAGGGATTCGGGAAGGGTTATTTGGGCGGTGTGTGTGCGGGAAGAAGGCAAGGAGAGGGTTCTGTGTGTGTGCGGGCGCTTTGGACAAAGAAAAATGAGAAATGGAGGAGCGGTGGAGCGGTGGAGCGGTGGAGGATTTTTCAAAAACGAAAACACAAATGCGCGGACTGCTGTGTGGGAAATGTGGCAACTGGACTACACGCGTGTGTGCGGGAAATAATGCTTCCTGATGCCAATTTAATTTTTCAATTAAAAAATTAATAATTTAAATCTAATTCCTGCTGCCACGTAAGGTGGTCATGAAAGTGGTAACTTTGGGGTGTCATTCTATCATTATTCATATATTTAAACCGAGATTTTTGTGGTATAACACCAGATATAATAGAGTAGATGGGGATGAACGCTATAAGGATGACAAATGGTATCTTTTCTCTCATGAGTATGCTCACAGCTTGGTTTCTCCGTGTATGAATTAAGTTGTCTTAATTGATGTTGATAAGGCTATCACATCATATGAGGTTAAGGATGATATGAAGTTCCATAGTCTTTCTGGAAATGTATTATGAATTGTAGAATGTAAGTTGTCTTTCTGAATTATGTAATTCATGCTGTATTTTTAATTTTCCATTGCATAATTTTTAATCATTTTTAAATTATGCAACACATGATTAAATCCACCATGAACAAATTAAGGACACTTCTAGAGTTCATTGATATATTTTAATTTTGTGTCTTCAATTTAAAAATTAAAACATTTTTTACCATTAATTTAATATTAAATTATTTATATTCATCCTTTTAAAATTAATTTATAAAAATATAATTAATTAAATAGTTATATATATATATATATATAGTTATATATATAATTTAAAGATGAGAAGATAACTCGACGTAGAGTTACCTGGAAGAGAATAATGAACATGATATTTAACTTTTTAAAACAAAAAATAAAAAGGAAACCAAAATTTGGTAAAGAAGAAAATATTCTTTCTTACAACTTTAAATCTTTGTTTTCATTTAGTATTTCTTTAAAAGCATTAATTATTGCAATTAATACACTCTATTCATATTAAAGAGTCATGACATAAATTAGAAAGTTTGTATTCATTGTTCTTAAACATCTCAAAGCAGTTCCTTATAATGATATTCATTTTCCTTTTAAACCACTTTTAATTTCAAGTTTTAACAGAATATATTATTGTTTTTATCCGTGTGCTTATGAGAAAAAGATATTTGAAATGAATTAATTTGAAAAAATAAAACAAAAAGTGGGAAAGAGATTTTTGTATCTTTTGAAGTGATTTGTAGAATATTGTATTGTGTTCTTGTTCGCCTAAGTATATATAAAGGTAAATAAGTCCAGGCTGAGACATATCATATAGAGGTACATAAGTCCAGGCTGAGACATATCAAGTAGTCTTGGTTCTCACTATGCTTTTATTATTCAGATAATAAAGTTGACAATTGGTATTATCATATTTTTTTTTATTTTATTATTATCTTTTTAGATATTTTTGGTTTTTTAAATAAAATTAAAAAAATAAATATTTGATTTACATACTTATTATTTTGCAGATAAGTAAAAATATCAAAAAAATTAAGAAGAATATCAACAAAATTTGATTATCAAGTACAAATGTTTGGATGTTCTCTTTCTATGAGGATAACGTGACCTCGACGCAAGGGAATCTCGTAGGGCACTCC
This sequence comes from Vigna unguiculata, assembly GCF_037176805.1. Classification (NCBI taxonomy): domain Eukaryota; kingdom Viridiplantae; phylum Streptophyta; class Magnoliopsida; order Fabales; family Fabaceae; genus Vigna; species Vigna unguiculata. The sequence goes on from NC_140796.1 coordinate 25,448,186, forward strand.
TCGTGTTGATATATCCTCTAATTTGATGTGTCATCATGTCCACTTTCAAAATGATTGGGATATCCCAAATGAAGGGAGTGTCTCTAAAGACACTCTGACACTCAAGTTACAAACGTGTTACACATAGGGATACATAACAAAATTGATTCTTCTCACATACCTTATGAATAATGACTATATATAGTACTTTATTGAATGGAATCGCACAAAGGAAAACAAATATATAACGAAGGGTATATGATAAAATGAAAAATACTTTGAGATCTAAGAAAACTTTTCAAATATGACCAGAATCAATGGTTGAGAAATAAAGAAAATTGTTTTAGCGAAACAAAATAGTTCTTCATAAAGAAAAAATTAATAATAATAGAGTAAAAAAGATAATTTTTTTATATTACGTAGTAAATTAAAAGTTTATGTTATTGAACACTTAAATTGGGAGTGTTAAATGTTCTCATGTGAAAAGAAAATATACAATCAATAAAAATATTCAAATAAATATAAATATTCAAATGTGAGACAAAAAAAAATATTTAATTGACATACATCATTTGAACATAATTGCACAAAGGTTATGATAAGATGAAAAATATATTGGAGATGCTAATGAATTTTATGGCAATTCAATTTTTATATACACACGCTTTCTATTTTTATTTTTTCTAATTGTTTGGCATGTCATGAAATTCAATATCATAAACCTTTGATTTACTAGGTAATATAAAAAACTTATATTCTTTATTATATTATTATTGATTTTTGTTTCACTTTAAGAACTATTTTGTTTCACTAAATCAATTTTTATTATCTCTAAGATCTTTTTCATCTTAATATACCCTTAAGTATATATTTCTTTCTTTTATGCGATTTCATTCAACGGTTTGTCAAATTGTTTCCATTTGATCACTTTTTAATATTTTATTTGTTTTTTTATCATGTATTGATATTTTTTATATAATTATTTTTATTTTCTAACTTATTTTCATACGTGTAATTTTATCACTATAATTGTATAGGTAAATTTTATTTACTGTAATATAATAATTTGATATAATTGTCATGAATCTTTTTTATTATCATCCAACATATATTGAAATTCAAAAGATGAAAGATCTTTGTTAAATTTCAATTATTATTAGTTTAATCTTTGTTCTTTTTGTGATTTTGATTAAGTAATGTATTATAATTTTTATCAATGTACAAAAAAGAGAGAGATTTCATTAGAATTTGACTTGAAGTAAACATACATTTAAAATATTTTTTATAAATATTTAATAAATTTTTTGAATCTCATGAAATTTTATTTTGTATTTTAATTTGAAATGCATATAATTATAATTTCTTTATAAATACTTGATATTGAAGAGAAGAGAATACTCTCCTTTTAATATTAAATATTTGATAATATTATATTTTATTTACCATACTTTTTATTATTTTATAAAATTTAATTAATTGAGAAAGAGTAAGAAAGCGGATGAGTACCATACGAGTATATACCTATTACCTAGGGGATGGAGATCAGACAAAATTTTGATAGCAATTGCGTTTGGGTATGAGAATGTGAATGAATTTTTTCTCATGTACAGTATGTATAGTAAACGTTCGCTTAAGTCCACATTTTGATCTTGAGCGTTTGATGCGGACTCAAGAATAGGACTAATCCATCTAATATTTCTTGAGACATTATTGGTCTTAGATAAATTTTTATTATCTTTAGCTTTGAGAAACTCATTTCGGATGAAACAAATTACACTAGAATTGTATTCTATAAGTTATATATGCATTTGGAAAAGAATTTATTCTTTTTATATAATTAAGAATGTTAATTGGTTTATAATTTTCCAAACCTATAATTTCCCTTAAGATATTTAATTCTGAAATTAAATCAAATCTATCAATATCCAACAAATTATCATGTTTTAAATATTTTTCAAGGTTTAAGCAATTTTCTTTCAGAAATGAAATATCTACACACAGTAATACACAAAACATTTGCTCTTTTTTGTTCATAGCTCCTTTTTGTTATGAAATTAAAGTTTCAATTCTTCTTTTCTTTTGAATTCTTGAATAGCCTGATTCAAATTTTCTAGTTGACATATTTATATATTTTTATATGAAATAAAAAATGATAATATATAAAACACTACTAAAGATAAATATAAAAAATGAATGAATTAAAATAATAAAATCTGGTTCTGGTTGTCAAGAAAATAAACTATATAGTAGATTTGTAGTATCTTAAAGTCTCAAGTCTCTTTTTCGTTCTTAAGCCTCAATTTTTTCACAAACTTGCAAAATTGTTTGTTTTAAGATTAATAATTAATAAAAATAATTAAAAAAATATTGTTCTTCTAAACTCGATAGTAAGTCTTTTTTTTTTCTAAACTTATTATCTTTTTACAAAAAATTCAACTTTCAATTATACTCCAATTAATCTATTATCCCCCAAAAGACTAAATTATAATCTAATTAATAGTTTTGTAAAAAAAATTCAGTTTCTCTTCAAGATATAAGCACACACAAAAAAACTCTGTAAATCTAAAAGTACCAAAAAATAAAACTAGGCAAAAGAAATACATTTCTAATTCTAATACAAATCCAAAACAGAATAAAAATAACAACACAAATAGAAAGAAAAGACATACTAACCAGATATGAGAATGAAAAAATTGGTACATAAGGGCAACATGAGATTCAAAATATTTAAGGGATATAATCTGCAAATACCCTAGAAAAAAAAAATACTATTATAAGGAAATAAAGTAAGGAGAGGGAAGATAAGTCATAAAGAGACAAAAGAAAAAAATAGAATCTAGATTCATTATAAGAGAATAAAGATGGTTAATCATTATCTTTCTTGTAAACAAAATTATAATTTACTAAATATATGTTTTAACTCATTAATTATCATTTCTACTTCTAATAAAAATTGACATACATATACTAATAATTTAATTAAATTTTATTCTCAAACATAAACTTATAATTAATTTAATAGAGTTATACTAGTAATAAAATATTTGTTTGAGGCCTTTTTATATCTTAAACATAATTCTATAATTAGTTTAGTAGAGGTATATTTTTGAGGCCTTTTTTTCTTAAACATAATTTAATAATTAATTTAATAAAAAAATATTAGTAGTAGAAAAAGATTTTTTGAGGTCTTATTACTCTTGAGGGCTAAAATGAGTGTTTTACTCGCTTTATCCTTGAACCGACCCTGTCAAAGATAAAGTGGTTCACACTTTTGAAACGCATTTGGATTGCACGACAGCCTTCAGCGGAAGCCATGACAAAATTTCCATGAGCATATATTCGAGAAGAACATAATTATTCGGAGGAGAAGACATTGTGCAAGAGGGAAAACCACTTCACACAAATCTATGTATTTGGAGGAGAAGAATAAACCTAGATTTTATTTAATATCACACTTATCTATGTATTCTTGTAAAATTCAATGTATATTAATTATCTTTAACCACAACCCTTAGGGCATTGGTTAGCAAGACCCTTAAATAAAATATGACCTAATAACCATTAATACAATTTTATTTTATTTAAATGACAAAAATATCCTTAAATATTGTATATGTGTGTTTAATATTTTATTTAATGCTCACCAATAAAAGTTAAAAAATAATTAAATAATAAAATAACTATATTTTAATGTTGCTAAAAATTTAATATAATTAAACACAAAAAAATTTAAACTAATAGAAAACCAACAATATATATATATATATATATAAATATATATATATATATATATATATATCATCATCGTCATCATCATCACATTGTCATGCTTTACACTTTACATTTCAAGCCACACACATCTATCATTCATGATATACATTTTTTTTAGTCCAAGATCAAACCAAAACCACAGATAAGTGCATAACAATCCACCAACGCATCAAGTAAAAATGCTTTTCACAACAAGAGAAACTTAAAATAGAACAATCTTAAGTGACTGACTTTTCTATCTACAAATCTCAAATAAAAGATCTCAACGTCAAAGTAAAAATTCATATATCAAAAATTAACTATCAAAATTTCAGCTTAATCCAACGATCAATAAAATAAAATTTCAACTCAAATCCAAATAAGTCAAATCCACCTTACTTAAGTCAAATCAGGTCTACATCAAATCAAAGTGACACGTGAGTATATTAAGTTGTCGTCCCCGACTTTGCCTAGGAGTCTTAGCTATATATTAAGGTTGGCCAACCTTCTTTCCACAAATATAGCTTGATAAGGTAAATTTTATATATGCGAGTTTATTTTCTTACTAAAACTTCAAATATGAGCCTTGACATATGTAACTAGAAGATGGGGGATTTTTTTTTCAAATATTAGATTATGTTTTCAATAGATAACAGGTTTCCTTATCCATAATAAAATTGTAATTTCCTTTTTCTAGTTTTTAAAATTTTTGTTGTTTACAAAATCTTATTTGATTGTAATTTAGTATAGGATTATTTGATGTAAACTTTAAGTGATTTTTACATTGTAATTTTTGAATGAATTTATTTGGTTGTAGTATAAGAACATGAAATGGAAGGGAGTGTAGATAATATACCGAATGATGTCAAATATTGCAATTTGATCAGTAAAAGAAGTTTATTAAGACCCTCACTCTGTAGAACATTAGCCATTGCTTCCTGCACTCCATCAAAAGATATTTCGTGTGTTCTGAAAGTTCTTTTCAAATTCCATTTCATATACGTGTGCTTCCAAAAATTTCTTTCGAAAAGTATTATATGCATTTCAAAAAGTGTATTCTGAAAACCTGTTCCAAAAAATATTGCTCCGGAAATATTATTTTAAAATTTTCAAAATTCCTGTTTTGGAAAGCCTATTCCAAAATTTATAATTTCAAAGTGACTTTTATACAAATAAAATGGTCATATTCAAAACATTGGTGAGATGCTGGAAGAAATTACATAAAATCTTTTGCAAACTTAAGACAAGATCAAACACAAAAAAAAAAAAAAAGACAAGGGCGTTTCAGCGTAATGGAGACGAAACTCTCTAATTCGTGACAAAATTCTAAAAGTTCATTTCAAATTTGAAAATAGGAGTAATTTAAAGTAGAACCTTTTGACATACCGTAATACTCTCTCTTTCATGAAATCTTATCTTAATTTCTAAAATTTTAAATAATATTTTACGTTTCGCTTATTTTTAAGTCGTTTCAAATAACGTAATTTTCTATATCTTTTCTCTTCGTCTATTTTCTTTCTTTCTATCTTAATGGTCTTGGATTTCATTTTATATGATAGTTAAAATCCATGACTCAATGTTTGATGGAATATGAATTTCATATCTATTTTTGAACGTAGTTTATAAACATTGAAAAAATAATATCACCTTTCAATTTAGTGGATTTTAAGAGATGTATCATTATTAAATTTTTGAAGAAGATTATTATAGAAATTTGAAGGATAATAAATATGTGAAGACCCAATGAAAAGGCAAAACCTTATTATATCATCTTTAAATAACGAATATGCTGGCTTGTTTATCATTCATCAATTTGGATGTAGACACACAGGCACTTCGGAGTTGACTGGTTCATCATCAGCATCCTCACTCTGGCTGTCTTCAGAATCCATTGAGGCTCCCTTTTGGAAGTAATCTGTTTTGAAATCGTAATCACCATCCATTGAAGCTTTCTTATCCTTTTTTCTTTTGTTCTTCTCTGCGCGCCTCAGTTTTGTATTAAGCATACCATCTGCAGTGTATAATTTTTCATTTTGCCTACTTGCTGCATTGTTATCCTTCTTCTTTCCACCATCATCTTCCATGGCTTCATCCACCTCACCCACATTTCCGGGACCTTCGCCTTGGTTACCTGACTTGGTTTTTGTCTCATCCTACAAGAGAATGTTTTAATTAGAAAGTGTGAAAACACTAAAATTCCCAACATACGATTGATATCAACAATAGTCAATTCTCTAAACGGTTTCAAGAAACAAACCTCCAACATCATTTCAGTAAGATTGAGAGGGTGACTTGAAGGAACTTCAACAACATTGAAGTCATCAACAGATTTAAGGCTCCCAATATATGAAGATTCATTGTTATAGACTTCATCAACGTTAAACTCTTTTGCAAATTCAGAAACTATCTTCGCCTCTGAAGGTTCACCTTGATGCCTATTTGGGGGCATGGTATAATACTGAATTTTACTTGAAACATACAAACAGAAAGAGAAATTTCTGCGTTTAGTTCTTTCTCAATTTTAACTTCAAAACACAGAAAAGTAATCGGTTCTCTGATCATAATTTAAGAAATTCCATGCATGCGTACCCTCGTTCCAATCACGAAGAACGATTCTTGCAGTAGTAGCAACATCATGTATTCCATCCTTCTTGAGTTTGCCCTTCTCTCTAGCTACCTTCCGCAGAAAGTCGTCAACATCACCTACATTGAAACTGCCAATTTTGTACAGAGTTACCAGCTGCTCAGGCAGACACAGCTTTAGAATTTCCTTCACTGCGTTGGCCAAGTTAAAAGAAAAGAAATAAGTCTTTCAATTTACTTAACAAGAGTCAGTACAGCTTAAATCAGGATTTTCCATAAATAAAATAATTGTATCATGCAAACTTCTAAGCGTTTTGGAAATTAAAATTCTCATTACTAAATCAAGCATTAATTTATATCTAAACAAAATAAAAACAACCATAGAATTTTAAAAAAGCATAAAAGGAAGCATAACCCAACAGCCCAGGCATAAAAAAATCCAATGTTCTATAACATCACCTATCTAGTTGCATTTTTAAAACCTAACAAAACCCCATTTTATAACTAGGGTAAGTGACAAGATTTAACCAAAGGGTGCTATTATCACCGACATTCGGAGAATGGTTAGACCAAACCACACACAACCATATAATAAAATACAATGTACACACCCAGCGACCCACAGACTAACCTCATTCACACCATCATTGTTAACACAAAAGTAAAGGGAAGTTGTAAAGAGGGAACGATTCTGAAAATAATTGAATTTATAATTGAAAGTAATTCTATTTGAGAAAATGGAGGAAAAGGGGATAAGAAATTTACACAAAAATAACATGTTTAAAGACAAAAGGCACCCTTATATATATAGGCACTAGTCAAACCAAATGCACCAAAAAATAGAAAATACTTCAAACTGTTGTAGAATTGAATAGAATTTCTTCAATGTCACAAGCTTATTTTCTTTTACTATTTTTTTCATGTAAAATACCTATAAATCTTCTACCATTCATTTCAAACTGAATTAATGCAAATAAACACCTGAATAACCAGATAATAAGGGAGGGGGGAAATGACTTGGTATACCTGGGCTAATTGGATCCTCTAAGTTCTCAATCCTCTTGCAATTTTTTAAGGCAATGGAAGCATCATTATGTTGAGACTTCAGCATAACAACACCAGGGCATTCTAGCAACTTAACATTTTTGTCCAAATGAACCTCTTGCATTGATCTTGTTAACCCCGGAGTAGAGCCAACATTGACAACATGAGACCTTTTTAAACTATTAATAAGACTACTCTTCCCCACATTGGGCAAGCCAATCAAACCCACGGTTATTGACTTCTTGATCTGTCAAGACAAGGAAGCAAAACAACAACAAAATCAATGATCTAGAATTAAAGGACAAAAGCAGAAAAAACAAAACAATTAATGGATAAGCAATAGACATTATAAAGACTAGAAAAACAACTACAACAGGGAAAATAGATAATCAATCAAATGACAAAACCCCCAAAAGGTAGCAACGATAAACCATGAAGATGCACAGTAAAGCATACTTTTCCAACTCAAAATCTTTACATTTAGCTTTGCTGTGTGATTGACCAAATGTTGGTACATTTATGCAAAAGCAAACAAATGAAAATGTTAGATCAGTGTCACCTAGATGACTAAAATAGAACATATGTCTGTGTGTTGGGTGTGCGTGCTTTTAGCTAGGTGCAAACTTCACTCTTTTGTGTAGATTTAAGTTAGACATAAACCGACATTTCTATTATTCTGATTTTAAAAAGAAAATGTTTGGATAACAAAGTATTTTCAACAGATAAAATAGCAAAAACAAAACTAGGTAAGAAGAGAAACCCTATCTAGCAAGATTGATACTTATCTTACACTAGAAACGATGATTCAGAAAAATGCATCAACAATATAGAGAACATTAATGCCAACAATTCTGAAGTTCCATTTAGAGGTGATATCATTATGGGAACAAGTTGTCAAACTCGAGAGTCTATGTCAAGAGTATATGTAACAAGTTTACATTATTATTATTACAAGTTTACTTTAAATAAAAAAATTAAAATATCTATAAATAATATAATACTTTATTGTTATATGATTCTATAAATAACTTTTTATACTTTTTTAATGAAATATTATTATTATTATTACTATTAGATTATTATATTATATTTTTAAATATTTTTTATATTTTTCTAATATTACTATTCTTTTATAATTACTTTAATTATTCTCTTATATAACTTGAATGGTCATATTGTATACTAGATTTTATATTTTATATAAGAGAAAAGGTTGTTGGATTGAGGGCCAAAAGCTCATAAGAGAAGAAAGGACCCCTGAAACATCATCTCTCACGAAACTTCGCACCACTCTTCTCTTTCCCACCCCAGTTTGACGTGGACATAAATCTATACTGATATAATAATCAAAAACACTTTAAAACACCAACATTCATACACCCTCATTATCATCTATCTCTTTCTTCCTATCACATTACACCACCTATCATTCCTACACTTCTCTCACTAAGAACAATCAAAACCCAACTGTCCATGAATCACTTTCTACAAGAACAAGGTTTACACATTCATTTAACTTATCATGTAACATAACAAATCATAATCAATAATAAAAAAAAAATGAATGCATGAAACGTGGAGTTTAATAAAGATAAAGCAATTACCCTCTCCTTGCGTTCAGCTTTCTTTTGCTCCAATTCTTCAATGGCCTTCGCTTTTCGAGCTTCAAGGGCTTTCAGTTCCTGTTCCTTGAAGGGCCAATCGTTGGGAATACCAGGATCCTTCTCAACCTTATTTTTCCCACTCAGCCTAAGCTTCTTCGCTTCCTTCGCTTTTTTTCTGTTGTGCTCTTTCACCTTCCGTATCACCTTGTACTTCTTCTTCAACGAAACCCTCTTACTCTTACTCTCTGCACCCCAAAAAATTCACAACAATAATAAAAAAATAAACAATTAAAATCATTGCACACTACTGATATCAAACAAAGAACAGGGATTGGGTTTTCTTACTCTTGCTTTTCATCACCATTTTGTGTTCTCTACCTTTACAAGAGAAAAAGAGATGCGAACGATAATCCACGTCAAAAATAGTAGAAAACGGAGAGAAGAAGAGAAAAGATTTGAAGAGGCCTTGGAGCGAGCGAATAGAGAAGAATGAATCAAGCTGATTTCGCATAGGAAACAATAATCTTTGGGGTCTTTATGGCTCGAAGAAAAGTCATATGGACTGCCAACTCTGTTGTTGGATCACAAGTTTAGTTGAGTTCACCAAGTTCACGACAAATTTAGCGAGATTATTCCAAAATCAAGTTTACTTTAAGTTTACTTTAAGTTAACTCGGGATATGGGTGTGGGAACATACATTCTACACGTACATTTGATAACCATGGGAGCAAGTACCATAGACATAAGGTTTAGTAATAATTTAATTTCTACTAAAATATTAAAAAAAGTGTGATCTACCACTTTATTTTTCTTTCTGAGCCGGTGCACAAGACACATCCACCCACAAACATTTCTTCAAATTGACTCTAAATGTAAGTGCCAAAAAATGAAAACCAACCCAGTTATGCTCTTCACTTCTCCCTAAGTTTATATACTATAAGTTTATTTGCGAAACCTTTTGATTTCATATTCGGTTCAACATTTAAGTTTGCTTTTCCAGTAAAGGTATCTTCTATTCTATAATTTTCATGTCAATATAGTGTATCCAATGCACATTAGCAAGACCATAAATTTACAATATCCCAGGCTAGAATGCATGGAAAAACATAAAAAACCACACTCATACACACCAAAAATATCAGCAGTGAATACATAAAGGATTTTCAATCATATATCTGATAATAATTCCATGGAGGGAAGCACAATACAGGAACCAAAATTGTAACTGTGAAATGACTCACAAGCAACTGATTTAGCACAAAATTTTCATTATGAAAATCGCAATTTTACCTCATGACTTCTTGAGTAATTCTTCAACAATTTGAGTAGAGTATCAGCTCCAAGACAATCACTTAGTTGCAAAATATCGCTTGATTTGGCTTTCTTAGTAGATTTCCTCCACGCTAAGTTTAACCTTTGTTGTTGCGTACTACACTTGAAGGCCACGGTAGGTAATTCTTCTCTAAGGTATTTGAGCCACTTTTCTAAAGCTTCTTTAGGGACAAGATCTATTGTAAGGGTCAAATGATTAGCCAAAGCAAAAATAAATATTCCACAAAATGGAGAAAGCAGACAAAATGAAATATGATCAGTAAACTACCAATTTTACTTAAAAGCAAGACGAGACGTTTATCAGGACCCGATTTCATTACCATGTTTTCTATCTCGGGACAGCGAGTCCCCAAAGGATCCCGGGCATCAAGAACCTCCAGTAAGACATCAGAGGCTTCAATGACCTTAACAAGATCCTTGTAAAAGGCTCTATCTGAGCTATCTATGGAATAATTAAAAACAAAAATAGCAATTGTAAGAACATAGGCAAGTAAGCACTTGATAGTTCAAACTAACCAAATTGTCAAGAAATTGCAAATAAGTACACACCTCTGGTCTTTAAGGCGGTACCAAAATCATTACTATTTTTTTTAGAATCCTCTAGCAACTTGGAGTCATCTTCCTCCTCTAGCAAGCCCAATTTCCTTTTACGAGCCTGAAACAAGCAATGAATAGTAAATTCCTAACTGCAAGAAAAATAGAAATCACAAATGACACTTTACTTCGCACCACTCTTCTCTTTCCCACCCCAATTTGACGTGGACATAAATCTATACTGATATAATAATCAAAAACACTTTAAAACACCAACATTCATACACCCTCATTATCATCTATCTCTTTCTTCCTATCACATTACACCACCTATCATTCCTACACTTCTCTCACTAAGAACAATCAAAACCCAACTGTCCATGAATCACTTTCTACAAGAACAAGGTTTACACATTCATTTAACTTATCATGTAACATAACAAATCATAATCAATAATAAAAAAAAATGAATGCATGAAACGTGGAGTTTAATAAAGATAAAGCAATTACCCTCTCCTTGCGTTCAACTTTCTTTTGCTCCAATTCTTCAATGGCCTTCGCTCTTCGAGCTTCAAGGGCTTTCAGTTCCTGTTCCTTGAAGGGCCAATCGTTGGGAATACCAGGATCCTTCTCAACCTTATTTTTCCCACTCAGCCTAAGCTTCTTCGCTTCCTTCGCTTTTTTTCTGTTGTGCTCTTTCACCTTCCGTATCACCTTGTACTTCTTCTTCAACGAAACACTCTTACTCTTTGGTGGAGCTCCAAAGGTGCATGAAGAGCTCTATGGGCAGCGGAAATGGATGAAGGAATGGAGGCAAGTTGGAAGGCACTTGCAAGCAATGGAAGGTGAAAGAGGTGATAGGATTTCCTAATCTATGCTAGCCTAAGGAAGGTGGCTAGAGGTAGAGAGAGAAAATCTCTAGAAAGTGGTGACTCTCAAAGGCAATAGAGGGAGGAGTGCTCTCAACTCAAGTTGCATCTATTGCATAAAATTTCAAGAGTGTCTACAAATGAGTGAAATTTTGGCTTTTATATGAAGCCATTTACACATGAGAAAGGAGAGCCTTTGGATGGAGTGGGCCTTGATCTTGGCCCTTAGATCAAGCTTGGAGAAGGAGGCTTGATCTTGGCCATTGGATGATGCCTTGGAAAAGGAGGAAGCATTCCTAACCCTTGGATGCTTTGGATCCATGAGGTGTAGGAAGAAGTGTTGACTTCCACTTAGTCCACCTTGGCTTTTTTGATAGCTCATGGCCAAATCTCCTATTGGGCTTAGTCAAGCCCAATTTTATCAATTGAACTACTCATTGTTTGACTTATTATTCTAGAAAGCAAAGCCTAAACAATAGGCCAATATTATTGCTATTCTATTGCTCTTTGAGAAACCTCTTCAAATCTTCACATCTTCTTTGGCCCATGTGAAGAGTATGAGAAGCCCATGTGGGTTTGGGCCATCTTGAATGAAGCCCAATTGGATCTTTTTTAGCATGCTCCTTGTTATTGGGCCTCTTAATGGGCTTGGGCTTGAAGGTGCATGTGGGTCATGTATTGGGCCTTGAGCATGATTTGGGCTTAGGCGTTGACCCAAGCTATAAGCCTTGTTGGGATCACATCATCCCCTCCCACTTGAAGAGGATCTGACCTCAGATCAAGAGGGTCATTTAAGGCTCACAGCAACTAAAGCTGGGTTCCACCAGGATCAAAAACATATCTACAATAGTCATCAAACAGAATTGGATTAAAATCATGAAGACCATGCAGTATAATTGATTGGGGAATGTGAGAAAGTGGGCTTATAAATTTGGAAAAAGTTGGTATTAGGCCCACTTCACAAGAGTGTCTTACACTTTGACTTATATGATTTTTGAAATGAATTTTAAAGTCAGAGTGTGTTTTGGCACAATATGTGGAGGAGGATGAAATAAGTGAATAAGATGGAGAACAAAAAGGTTGAGAATGAAACAAAACAAAAGATTTAATAAAAAAGTGAGAAGAGTTTAAAGATGGGAGAATTCCCTTTGAAAATTGGGTCTTCATGGAAGGAATTGGTGAAGGATGGTACACCAAATCCTTAACAATGAGTTCCCTTAGGCTTGAAATACTCTTTAACTCTACCACTTTTGATTGTCGTTCAAGCTCACTCTCTTGTTTTATTTTCTCTCTTGCTTCAAATTCTTTTCTCTCATTCTCTTCTTTGGCTTTTCTAATATTATCCTCTTTTGCCTTTTCTTCTTCATCTCTTTTCTTTTTCTCTTTTATCTCTTTGTCCTCTTGTTCTCTTTTAGCACAAAGTTTCTCAAGCTCTTCTTTTTCTCTCTTCTTTTCATACTCTCGAAGCTTTTTAAGTTTTGCTTGCTCTTTCTTATGTTTTGCTCTCTTTCTTTGTTCACTCAAGAGCAAGTCCAAATTGTGCTTAAAATCTTTTTCTAGTCTAGAAAACTTAGCAAGATTTTGGATGAAAGCATCCCCTATGTCAATGAAGTTTTCTATCCTAGCTTGTTGCTCTTTAGTGATCCTAAATGAAGGGGGAATGAAATGCTTCCACATGCATGCTTTCAATTCATAAAATGTATTAATGCATGATTTTGTCCCCTTTTTCACTTTATATTGCCTCTCTTGCCACCACTCGAATGCACGTCCTATAAACCTAGAAGTAACATGCCTAAGAATGTCAAATTGACTATATTTACTAAACAATGGTTGCACCAATTTCTCGGTATGCCACATCCAATCTCTAAATGATATTGGTCCTATATCCTCCCCAAAGAATGGAATGTCACTATGAAATGTATGATGCAACTCATGACTACCATGCTTATGCAACCTAGGACTATATGTAGAATATGTACTCATGGTGATTGAATGAACTTATGCAACTTGAAAAAAGTGTGGTAGAGGAAATCAATCACAAGTGGACCTCCAGGTTAGGCGAGGTGAGTCTTTAAGACTTCTTAAATACCAAGGCCAATCCTTGCCAAGATACACTTGTAAAAGGTGTCAAAGATCACACAATTGTCTAAGTGCTAAGTAAATAGAATCACTCGAGTCACTAAGCATAAAACAAGCAAACAAGACTCAAAGAAATTTAACACTAAAAACGGACCCTTAAATGGCAAAAGATTAGAGACTTTGATCTCACAAATCAAGCCACTATGCAACGTGAAAACATGAATCTAAGCTATGCAGCCTAATGTAAGGTGAGAAAGCACTTAGAACTTTCAACACACTTACCACTAAAAGCGAATTACTAATAGATGATAAAGGTTCTACGTAGGAGATGGGATTGAACACCTTGTGGTTCCCCAAGACACCTAAGTAGGTCAAAATAAAAGTTCAAAGAGAGTTAAAATTGGTACACAAAATTTAGGCAAAGAGGAGCAACCCAAGAGCACCAAACTTTTAGAGAACTTTGAGTAGAAAATAAGGCACAAAGGATGCTCCAAATTGACCAAAAGAAGTGACCAAATTGTAGAAAAACTAGTAAACTAAAAGATACAACAATTACAAGCCATAATGGCCAACAAAAATGCTTGAAATTGGTGTTGGAAGCTACTCCCGAGGCCAACTTGAACACCACAATTTTGCACATCAAAGTGATGCACTCCCAAGAGCACTTTGGTGCCAAATGAAGCCTTAGTTGATGGCTTTGAAGTATACACCAATTGGAGGAATATTTGGACCCCTTGTGGATGCAAAATGCAACACCAAACAGCAACAAAACCTGGCCAAAATAATGAACAAAAACAGCAAACAAACTATGCCAAAGGCATTGGTTAGCTCTCACTCAAGCAAGAAATTGATGGCTCAAAATTTTCCAAAATATGGTGAAGGTGAGAGGAAGAATTCAAGCACACTCTCTAGAGTTTTACTTCTCAACCACCACCTAAAATGCTACCTTAGACTAGCAACCAATTTGGAAAACAAAATCACTTAATTCACAATCAAGAGCATTGAAGCCAACATTACTTGCCAATTGAAATGTATAACACAAGAAAAGCTAATTAAGAAAGCTAAACCACATTGAATATGATTTGACAAGACTGAATTGAATAGCCAAAAACAAGGACAAGCAAGAAATTAAGGCTTGAAAGAAAGGAAAGCACAACAAAAGGAATCCTAGAATGGAACTAGAATAGAGTAAAAACCAAAAACAGAAACTACAGTGCTCATAAAATGCTTATGGTATTCATTGCATGTATGCCAATGTGAGGGAAGTAATCCACTCCAAATGAAAGCAATTGATGGCAATATGGAATACACACATAAACAAGCAAATGTATAAACAAAGAGCACTGAAATTCTGAAGCAAAACACACCAAAAATGCACTAAACAGTGATTTTTTCGAAAACACAGCACCAGAAAACGCTGACAGATGCCTTAACTTTGAAGAATTTTCATATTTTTTGTACTGGACATATTTGAATGATTCTTTTTGTTACTTTTTCGTCTAGATGTTAAGAAAATTATGCAAAAATCAGAAAGGGATTCGGTGCTATGAATCGTTACAGTTAAATCACACAAGAAAAGTGTGCGTCAGGACACAAGTGAAAACAGCAGCAAACTGGCACTGAAAAACGCAGAAAGTTGCCTCTACTTCAAAAATTTGTATAGAATTCAATTCTCAACATAATTGAATGATTCTTGTTGGAGAATTTTCGTCTATGACTTAGCTTTTCGAAGCAACAATCAGCTTAAAATTTGGTGCACTGAGTCACTCGTGACACTTCTCAAACAGAAGGTGTGCAGTGGAAAAAAGTTGAAAACAGAAGCAAAAGCAGAGTGAAAGGGGAAGATGTTCAATAGACAAATCAATTCGATTTGGAGCTTGATTATGATCTAGAATCAAGCATAGATGAAGATGAACATCTTAGGACACTCTAAGGCACAAACCAATCGGTGAAATGGCATTAAAACAGTGAGGAAAGCTGACTCAAACAACCACACGCATAGCATGAAGCTTCATTGCGTTTTGGAGTGGAGTTTGGCACGGTTTCACTCAAGCAAGTGCAGAAAATGAATGTAAACGGTGGAAAATTGAAGAAACATGTAAAAGAAAGCATGAACAAGACATAGAACACAACTTGAATGGTGGAAATTTAAAAGAAAAAAAAGAATCACCGAATAAAAATGACAAGAAACACAATGGAAACAATAAAATGGTGCTGAAATGTAAAGGAAAGCTAGTAAATGATGTGAACCATAGCAAGCAAGGAAATCTACAAATAGAGTGTAGAACACTCTTGTAGTCTCATAGGTGAAAGAAAAACAAAAAAGAAGAAGATGATGATGAAAACAAGACGGAAAAATGATGGAAACACAAGACTAGGAAAGAACCTTACCAAACCTTGAGAGACCATGGTTTGATGGCTCTTGATACCATTATGGTGGAGCTCCAAAGGTGCATGAAGAGCTCTATGGGCAGCGGAAATGGATGAAGGAATGGAGGCAAGTTGGAAGGCACTTGCAAGCAATGGAAGGTGAAAGAGGTGATAGGATTTCCTAATCTATGCTAGCCTAAGGAAGGTGGCTAGAGGTAGAGAGAGGAAATCTCTAGAAAGTGGTGACTCTCAAAGGCAATAGAGGGAGGAGTGCTCTCAACTCAAGTTGCATCTATTGCATAAAATTTCAAGAGTGTCTACAAATGAGTGAAATTTTGGCTTTTATATGAAGCCATTTACACATGAGAAAGGAGAGCCTTTGGATGGAGTGGGCCTTGATCTTGGCCCTTAGATCAAGCTTGGAGAAGGAGGCTTGATCTTGGCCATTGGATGATGCCTTGGAAAAGGAGGAAGCATTCCTAACCCTTGGATGCTTTGGATCCATGAGGTGTAGGAAGAAGTGTTGACTTCCACTTAGTCCACCTTGGCTTTTTTGATAGCTCATGGCCAAATCTCCTATTGGGCTTAGTCAAGCCCAATTTTATCAATTGAACTACTCATTGTTTGACTTATTATTCTAGAAAGCAAAGCCTAAACAATAGGCCAATATTATTGCTATTCTATTGCTCTTTGAGAAACCTCTTCAAATCTTCACATCTTCTTTGGCCCATGTGAAGAGTATGAGAAGCCCATGTGGGTTTGGGCCATCTTGAATGAAGCCCAATTGGATCTTTTTTAGCATGCTCCTTGTTATTGGGCCTCTTAATGGGCTTGGGCTTGAAGGTGCATGTGGGTCATGTATTGGGCCTTGAGCATGATTTGGGCCTAGGCGTTGACCCAAGCTATAAGCCTTGTTGGGATCACATCACTCTTACTCTCTGCACCCCAAAAAATTCACAACAATAATAAAAAAATAAACAATTAAAATCATTGCACACTACTGATATCAAACAAAGAACAGGGATTGGGTTTTCTTACTCTTGCTTTTCATCACCATTTTGTGTTCTCTACCTTTACAAGAGAAAAAGAGATGAGAACGATAATCCACGTCAAAAATAGTAGAAAACGGAGAGAAGAAGAGAAAAGATTTGAAGAGGTCCTGGAGTGAGCGAATAGAGAAGAGGGTGAAGGAGTTTGTTGTATATTGTTATTCAAATTTTAAAAGGTAAGATTACATAATCAACATATTAAATTTGATATTCAATCAGAGTTGTTTTAGTATTCTAAAACAAATTTTTTATATCCTCATCTTTTAATTTGATATATTAAAATAATGAATTTTATATGCCTAGATTTTTTTATAATAAAATATAATTACTTAAATATATTATAAAAAAACTATAATGTAACAAAAAAATTTAAAAGGGGTTTTCTTAGGCTAACTTAAGCCGAATTTGTTAATATTTTGAGCTTAAATAATTTCACACGTGTTTTTTGATAAATACTAGTTAGTAGTAAGGTTTCAATTTATAAAGTTTTTATTGTTATAATTTAGTACATATTTAGCTTCTACAATTTAATTTTATTAAAATATAAAGTAATATATATCCAAAACTAAGATATCTAAACTAGCCTAAAAGTGTGGGCAATCCAAAAGCGTAATTAAACCTAAAAATTGTATATATCCAACCTCTTTGACTACAATGCTTGAAAAAACACAAATTTCAAATTGTTCGCTCTCTTCCTTTAAGTTCTTCTTTGTTTAGGTTATACATTTGTGATAGTTTTAGGGTTCTATGAGTCAAGTGTTGACACAGTATTAATAATATTATACTGCAGTTATATGAATGAGTTTTTCAAATATTTGAAGGAGATAAAACTAATACATGATTTAACCAAAAAATTTCGATTGGTATCAGAATAATATTTTTTTTATTTGATGTTGCTGATTTGTTAATATTTTTAGAATTGAATAGATTTAATGGATATTAAATGCTGTGGACTGTTTTTATTTTTCGAAATGTTGATATATATATATATATATATATATATATATATATATATATATATATATATATATATATATATTCTAAGTTGTGAATCGGAAAAGTTTCAGATTTATGTATCTTTTATTTCGGCGTATATTAGTAGAAGCATATGATCCATTATATGTACATAATAAATATATAAATATATACGAATATGTTTCTGTTATTTTTTGTAGCATATATTTAATGTTAGGAATGATAACTATATATACTGAAATGAGTGGGAGTGAAATCCGTCAAACGTAACTATCAAATAATATTATAATATTATTTGGAAATTTTAGGAAGTTTCAGTTATTTTTATTTTTTCATTCATAATATTATTATTATTAATGATATGATTATTAATGGTGATTAAATTAATAAATAAAATTATGTATAAATTATATATATATATATATATATATATATATATATATTACAATAACTAATTATTTAATTTAATAACTAATTATACAATTGTATAAATATTTAATCTATATATGATTTAGATAATAATATGATTTTATACGATCAAATTAATGTTTTAAAATATTAATTTAATTTTGTACAGTTTTAAAATATTTTGTGTTTTGTATAAAATTCATTCTAGGAATTTCATTTTTTAGGACGAAAAATTTTATTTATTAAGAGAATATGAGATCCAAAAAATTATAATAATTAGAAAAATAAATAAATGAGATTAAATAAATATTTAAAGTAAAAGACAAAATGGTTTCAAAATTATTTAATTATAAAGATATTATATATATATATATGTCGTTAAAATATTATGAGATATTGTTAAAAGATGTTAAATATATTTAAGTGACCATTAATTATTTAAAAAGTATTTATTTAGAAAGTTATTATAAGAAACGTAATGATTTATTATTTTAAAAGATTTATTTTATTTAAATGATGTTTTAGAATATAAAAGATAAGAGATCATTTTGAAGGATATATAAAGTAATTATTGCACTATAAATGAGTTATATATGATGATTATTTGTTAAAGGGATTTATTGAAAAGATATACGATTTGTTACGTGGGTGAATATGGTTATATACATAAGATTTAAAAAGATTTCCTAAGAAATAGAAAAAGAAAGGTAGGAAAATATGTATATGATATTTTAGAGTTATTAGAAAGACAACATAAAATCTCTTAAGAATATCTAGGATTTTAAAGGTGAGAATGAAACTTACAAATATTTAAATGAGTAAGTGAGTAAGTGTTATGTTATGAGAAATAATGTGTCTTAATAGATTGAGGGAAAAGTTAGAGTAAATTCAAACACATAGGGAGAAACTTTGAAGTTTGCATACCAAATTCAGATTATGGATGTTAATATTTTTGTGATTGTATGAGTTTTGATATGCATTATCATGTTTTGTGTTAATGATTAGAGGAGTGTGAATATGTTTTCATGAGTGTTCCTAAATATTTGAGGAGATCTCCATGACTATTACGGTTTAAGCAGGTCTCCATGAATGATACCGGATGATTGATGTAATATATACGTGATATTAATGATTATGTGAATGTAATATTTGTTATATTAGCTTAGCATTTTGTTGGTAGTTCTATTTCCACATGCGATAATAGTGTCAGTTGGCATTGAAGCTTATGATGAAATAGGTTTAGATGCACAATAAGGATAAACGAATGAAAGTTGGAATGAGTTTGAGCTAGTAATTTAGAGTTTATGATTTTCTTCTATTTATGTTAGTTAAAATAGTTATGTAAAGACAATTGATTTCATTGACTTCTCCCTTTGAAAGTAGTACTTATGGTATATTTAAGCATTACACTACTCAATTTTCTTTAAAAAAAACATTAAAACTTCATGTTTTCCATAAGTTTATTAGAAATCATTAGTTGTTAATAATTAGATGGCTTAAAAGTATTAGAAAAAATTGGAATGTTACAAACAGACCATAAATACAAGGATATAAAAAAGAAAAAAAGTGTAGAAACTAATACAAATAATAATATTTGTTCACATTCTTATCAAATTGTCCGCATTTTGTCTATAAAATCTTCTGCAGCATGTAACTACGTTTATGTTCACTGTGATCACTTCACTCTTTTTTTTTTATCAGCAAAGAATAAAATAAATTAAATAGAATACTTGAGGGGTACTCTAACCCTTATACAAAAATGTAGGACAAATAGATGCAATAGCTTAGCATCATGGCTCCATCAAAACAAAAAACCATTCAAAACTAAATAATCACAATTTGGAACAACTTTGTGATCCACAAACAAAGGGGGCAAAGAGTATGCTACCTAAAACACAGACCCCTACCAAATTTTCGAATAATATAATAATAATATACATTAATCAGACCGCATTCTTCCTAATGTCAATACTTTAAACGTTTGAACACATCTTCCCCTCATAGAAGGAGGATAAATGCATCCAAATGGCCCTCTAGGAGAACAAGAAAGATTAAAGTACGCTTAATACATTTCATTCTCATTGCATTTGTCAAATTGGGCAATTTCACTTCTGACCCAAAGGAGATTGATCAACATGTACTATTATATTTATGATTTGTCATGGTCCCTTCGTCAATAGTGACCTGTATAAGCTTGTCTAGCACACTTAAACACAAAACAATTAATCATATCACAAAGATTTTAATAATACATAAGAAGAAAGAAACCAATCACTATAAGAGAACATAACATATGGATTTTTATGTTTCATCCAAACCCAAGTTGTTACCTGAAAAGAGCAAATATCTCCTCTTCTATTTTTTTTTATTTTCTAATCTACATTTATTTCCCCTTAACAGTTAAATAATTGTAGCTTTGTGTAAGATAGGGTTTTGCCTTCTGTATCAATGTCTTCAGAATAGTTGTGTTCTTCCGGGGATAATCCATCACCCACCCTTGAAACTTTATATCACAATCATCGCCCATTCAATCGCGAGTAAGTATCTTGGGTTTCTGCAACGGCTTGGTATGCTTACATGACTCTTTTATCGTAGAAGATAAATTTGAAGAATTTTGGGTTCAGATTTGGAATCCTGCCACACGGGTCATGTATAAAGACTCTCCGCATATCCTAAATCTTGTTCTAGTTTGTTCTAGTGATGAATGAGGAGAAATTAAAATGAATAAGTTAGAAAAATTTTTTTACGATCTAAAGAACGAGACTTGTAGTCATTTCCGTAAGCCTCATGGCACTCTAGAAGTGAGCCTATTCTGCCTGTGCTTAAGCTTTTGAAAGGGTTGTTTGTGTCTTTCTCATTATTATATTATGAGGGTAATTTTGTTTTTTTGGTTAAAGAAGTTTAGTGATGAAAAACTTGATGTGTGAGAATGATGATGTTGTGCAAACAGATATACAAACCATTTTTTTTTGGTACAACATCATCAGATACAATAGAATAGCCATTTCTTTCCTTAATTCAACACTGCTATGAAGGTTTGCTGTCATTCTCAAATTTGTAATTATAAAATATTAAATTTCGTTAATTTCAAAATTTAAGTGATTGGACAGTTAACACAATATATAAAACAAAAAAGTAGAATTGAAAAGATGAAATTTACCTATGATATAAAAACTAAGTCAGCAACATATACATACCAGAAATATGTCTATACCAATGAACAAAAATTTAGAAATACCATCGGATTTTAAAACTGCATTTAAGATTATTCAATAATTTTTGGATCTCAAAATATATATAACAAATTTTCAAATTTTTATGTAATAAAAATTCATTAGTAGATTGCATAATTCAAAAATAAATTCAAAATTGTATAATTCGTCATATATATTTCTAGATTACTCAGTTTAGAGACGTATTACGAATTTGAAATTGTAGAATGTAATATGTACGTAATTCATACTATATTTTGAAAATTACATAATTTAGAATGAATTTTTAAATTATGCAATACATGATGATTTTCACTCATGAAAAATTGAGACTTTTGTCATATCTTCTGATAGAATAATGGTTTCTAACATTATTTGTTTAATTTTTTAATAACAATAAAATAGATTTTTTTAATTAGAATAATGGTTTCTAACATTATTAATTTAATTTTTGAACAACAATAAAATAGACTTTTTTAAAACATTAAGAGATCAAATTAAATTTTTGAGATGGATAAAGAGATTAAAACATCTCAATCCTAGATTTCAACCCTCTTTTTAGTTGAAATTCCTAAGTAAGGCTTTGTTTACCAATACCGATATTATAGATGTTTCCATGCATCTTCTTACCAGCCAACCCATTTATTAGAAAAACCTTATATATCCATCAAGTAATATAAGAATTCTCAGTTCACCGTGTCAACACAATTTTTTTCTTTTAATTTTGAAAATATTTAAATTATCCATTTTTTAAAATTTATGAATTTTAGTTTTAAATAAAAATCATATTATAAAATACAAAAAAAAGAAAAAACTTTTAATTTGAAAGCAAAGTTTTTTTTTTAATTATTTAATTTTTCTTTGTTAGTAAATTGTATTGATCATTAGTAAATGTATTAGTCCGTGAATCTTTAATATACACGTATAAACAAAAACTTTACTATAAAATATGCGGAGAAGGATGATATATTTTACGGTTTAAGTAATTATGTGTTTAAATTTGTGCATCATTTGTTTGCTATTATCTATTTTTATTATATTTTTAAATTATGATTTTGAAAATAAATATTTCGTACATATAGACAAAAAGTACATATTTTTTACATTTTTTTAATGTTGAAAATAATTAATGAAATACAATATATGAATAAGTAAAATAATATATTCTTTTCTTTATTTTCAGAGTATTATCATTTAAAAAATAAACAAAACGAATACTTTTATTGTTTAAAAATAACAATATTGTTATAAAATAAAGCTAATAACAGAAAAAAAAAAAAAAAGAATAGATGATCAAAGGAATAATAGACGATGAGAGGATAGGAAACAACTATTTTGTGTCTCTTATAATTGATATGAAGTACTATAGATATAACATGGTAACTTATAGAGGATACAAACAAATAAGTAATATAAAATATTTATAATGAATCATATATGAGTAACTCTAATGTGACAAATCCAAAATTTTGTCATATAATTTTTTTTATAGAATTACTCATATAATTAATATTCATATGATTTTTTTTAAGGATTGAATAAATTTTTAAAATTTAAAATATAATTAGGAGTAAAAAAAATATGATATATATATATATATATATATATATATATATATATATATTAAATAGGCAAATTTATTTAATTATTATTATTATTATTATTATTGCAAACACACTGTAACTTTGTATTTTTTTTTTAGAAAATAAAAATATTGTATTCGTATAGAAAAAGGTAAATAGATTGTAATATATTGTGTTGTTAAAATAAATTAGTAAATTGTAATATGTTCTAAAGTTACTTCTAATCTAATATATGATTAGTTTTTGTGTGTGTGTATATATATATATATATATAATTACTTTTAATATATGATAAATTTACATAATTTATTTAATTTTAAAATATAATAGAAGGAAAAACAGAAATTATATACAGGGAGAATATGAATATTCTATTATATATATTCTAAAATACAGTTAATGGCAAAATAATGATAAAAGAGTAATTAATGATAAAAAATAATTTTTGTGATTGATATATTATATGCAATCATTTGACATGTTATTTAAATGGTAATTAATTTAATATTGAACTTTTTTTTTCCTTAAGATTGATTTATAAAAATAAAAAATAATTAATTAAATAGATGTAATTTTTTTCTCGTCACATATACAAAACAAATCATATAAATTATTGAGCTTCCAGTTGTTTACTATAGCATGATGAGGGTGAATATTGTGTGTGCATAAATACCATTTTATTCTCAATTCTTTTTTACTTTTCCACTATACATAAATAATAATAATACTAATAATAATAATAATTATTATTATTATTACAATAATAATACTAATAATACTAATAATAACAATAATTATTATATTATTATTAATTATTATTGTAATAATAATAATAATTTATTTAAATTATATATCACTACTAAAAAAACTTATATTTTCTCCTAATTTTGTTTTATTTTTTTACAGGAAATACTTACAAATTTTGTTATAAAAAAATTGTAGAAAATTGCTGCCAATTTTTTTGTAAAATATTTTGTATAAAACATTTTTCGCAACAAATTTTGTAAGAAATACTTACGAATTTTATAATTTTGTAAGAAATAATTACCCACGAAGGTTGTCAATTAAGATTCTTATAATAAAAAATAGCAGAAAAAAGCTTTTTCTTACAAATTTTTTTAACAAATTTGCAAGAAAATTCACATAAAAATTCTCATGTAATATAAGAATTTTTAGTACTGTATCTACGATCTATTTCAACTTAATTTCTACCAATTTTATTTTATTTGAATTTAATTTCATCAATTTTAAATTATAACTCATTTTATTATAACATAATTTACATTAATTACATTTTTACTTTAAACTACTTTTATGTCAAAATGTAAAATATAATCTTTCATTTTTATTAATTAAAACATATGTTTTAATTTATCAAACATATCTCATTATTTATTGAACTTTATAAACTTTCATCTTATTTTCCTTCATTTACTATTTTTCCCTTAAATCTAAGCAACACCACTTTTACTCTCATCATCTTCAAATCTATTAATTTACTTCCTAAATTCATTTTCAAACACAAACAAAAGCTTTGAATTTTGTGTGGAAAGAGGAAAATATTCTTTCTTAAATTCTCAAAAAAAAAAATACAAGCTTTGAATTTTGTGTGGGAAGAAGAAAATATTCTTTCTTAAAACTTTCAATAGTTGTTTTAATTGAGTATTTCTTTAAAAGCATTAGTTATCGAAATTAATGCACTCGATTTGTATTGAATAGTCTAATAATGACATAAATTGGAACGTTTGTATTGGTATGCAGTTAATATTAAATGGTCGTTTGTATTAAACATTTAGTGAAAGCGTGTGGGACCAACAGATTTAAACATCTCAAAGCAACTTCTTACCATGGAATTTTTCTTCCTTTTTAAACCACTTTTATTTCCGAGTTTTAACAGAATATTTTTTTTGTGTGCTTCTGGGAAAAAGATATATGAAATGAATTATTAAAAAAAAAGTTAAAAGTGGGAAAGAGGTTCTTTTGGATCTCTTTATTTTTTTAGAAAATAGAAAAAAAGAACGATGGACAAAAGTGATTAGTATAATGTTGTATTGTTAGAATAAATTAGTGACGTGTAAAGGAAAACGATTTTTTGACTATTAAATTTTGATAACTTTCTCTTATAATTTTAGGTGTTATTTTTTAATTGGTTTTCTATTTTTATTTTTTTTCATTTTCAATATTAAAAACCAGTTAGAAAATAACATTTCATGTTATAAAAAAAGATTGTAAGAGAAAATTGTCAAATTTAGTAGTAAAAAATATTAATGTAATTTGTTAAAATTTGTTGGGTGTGATATTATCATTTTCAATCGTATTTTTTCATCTTCTTGAGAAAATTGAATGCGTGTGGGGTCGACATTCTGTCTATAAAATTTTGCAGCATGCAACAACTTTTCATCTTCATTGTCACTTGTTTTACTTCCTGTTTCTCCATTTTTCAATATGCACTTTTTTTTCTTTCTCAGTTAAATATTTGCACGTAGAGTAGGTTTTTCTGCATCAATGTCTTCTCAGAATAGTTGTGTTCTCTCCTAAGATATGATCATGGAAATTTTGTCGTGGCTTCCTGTGAAGGATCTCCTGCGATTCAAGTGCGTTTCAAGATGGTCATCTTGTCACAAATCCTGCATTTGTGAAACTTCACCTTCAAAGGTCTTCAAAAAACACTCACACCCTATTGACCTTTGAAGTCTGGGACAAAAGAAGGGATTATGCCATAGTTTGTCCTGTACAAGATTTACTTGACAACCCATCATCCACCCTTGAAACTTTACATCACAAACATCTCCCATTCAACCGCAGTTACACTATCTTGGGTGCCTGCAGCGGCTTGGTATGCTTACAAGATTCTTGTATTGAAGATAAATTTAAAGAATACTGGTTTCGGATTGGGAATCCAACAACAAGGGTCATGACTAAAGACTCTCCACATATTCGTCTTAATCTCAACGATTATAAACATCCTTTCATGTTTGGATTTGGGTATGATGAATGGAATGACACCTACCAAGTTGTGCTATTGGATAATAATAAGAATCAATCGCAGAAACTGGA
Source organism: Vigna unguiculata (assembly GCF_037176805.1). NCBI lineage: Eukaryota > Viridiplantae > Streptophyta > Magnoliopsida > Fabales > Fabaceae > Vigna > Vigna unguiculata. The sequence continues at coordinate 25,474,614 of NC_140796.1, forward strand.
AGTAAGAGTTTGTTGTTTAGGAGATACTTGTTGGAGAAATACTTTAACTTGTGATGTTGTTGCCCCTATGATTGGGCTTCAAAGTCATGGAACTTGTGGTGCTTTTGTGAGTGGGACTTTAAATTGGTTAGTATATCCCAAATCCCGCTGTAGTGATGATGAACGAGGAGGAACTAAAATGAACGAGTTAGAAATATTTTGTTACGATCTAAAGAAGAAGACTTGTAGTTATTTTTCTATGCCAGATGGCATTTTAGAAGTCCATCCTTTTGACACTGAGCTTAAGGTTTTGAATAGTTGTTTGTGTCTTTCTCATCATCATGATGATAATTTTTTTGTGTGGCTAACGAGGGACTTTAGTGATGAAAAATCTTGGTCAAAGTTGCTGAATTATAAGAATAAAGGTTACTTGTTATTGCTGTCGACATTACATGGAAATAATTTGTATCCGTGAGAAATATGATGTTGTGTTGCTTGCAGATACAGGTTTGCAAGCAGAATTTACCTTGTTCAATATCAGAGACAATAGAATAAAGGTTCGCGAAATTTATAACGAGAACAAACAATCTCTTTTCTCTTATGATTATGTTCAGAGCTTGGTTTTTCCGTGTAGGAATTAAGTAGCCTTATTGATAGTAATTCAAGGTTGTGAAAGGGATAGTTGAAGGGATAGAGAAAATGTGTAGATAGTAGAGTGTGAAAGTAGTAGTTGGAGAAGTGTATTTGTAGTTGAGAGTAGTTGTATTGGATGTTGTGTTAGTTGTTCTTGATGTTACAAAATGGTAGGATACATGGGTATTTATAGTCCCATAGATTATTCTAGAAACTCCTAGCTAGAACTAATGCAAATACTTCTAGATTTTTCTACATAGTTGAATGTTCTTGATTTTTCTTTCTATCCTAGGCTTTTCTCCAATACTCTAGAAGTTTCTTTACATTTCAATAACTCTATCTTATATTTTTTTAGATTCTTCTAGAATTTGCATTATACTTTAATACTTATGGTTGAAGAAGCCACCCGAGATTTTTTTCTTCAATACTACACTGCTATGAAGGTTCGATAAATGTGCTGTGAAGGGTTGTGTAAGCATCGTTCTACACTGTCAAGTTAAGGATCATATGAAGTAAAATAGGCTTTTCGTGACTAAAATCAAAGAGTACTATAATCAAAGAGTACTATGTGGCTAATTAGTCAGTGGTTATGTGGTGCATTTGGATCCAAACCAATAGTGTCTGGTGTATAAATAGCTTCTATGCATTTGGATGGTATACCACATGTACCTATTACATTTATATAATTTGTTTTCTAATAAAGAAATTGATACTATTAAGAGTAATAGTAGTTTTTGTGGTTCCATTTTTTGTTTTTTTTTAACTCTCTAAACTCATTTTATTTTCATATTCCATGAGAATGTTTTTGTAAATTTATTAAAAAAGTTTGCAAGAAAATCCTGCTATTTTTTCTAAAAACTTTAATCGGCAGGTAATTTGTGTGCATCTCATCACATCAATGTCTTCATCTCAATGTTCTCCCGTTGTTCCTCAAGAACTCATGGTAGAAATTTTATCAAGGGTTCCAGTGAAGGATCTCATGCGACTCAGGTGCATATCAAAATGGTTGAACACCCTCGTCTTCGATCCGACATTTGTTAAACTGCACCTTCAAAAGTCTTCCAAAAACACACACATCTTGTTAACCTTCAGAGACTACGAGAACGATGAAAGCAGGTACTGTGCAGCACCATGTTCCTTACAAAATTTACTTCACAACCCATCATCCACGGTTGACGTTTGTCACCGATTCAACCACGATTACACAATCTTGGGTGTCTGTAACGGCTTGGTTTGCTTGCAAGATTCTTACCGTGGAGATGAATTTGAAGAATATTGGGTCCGGTTTTGGAATCCATCCACAAGGCTCATGGGCGAAGATTCTCCACACATACGTATTCGTTTCGGTGATCACAACTACCCTTATTTGTTTATGTTTGGGTTTGGCTACGATGATTGGAGTGACAGATACCAAGTTGTTTTTTTGGATAATAAATTACAGAAAATGGAGGTTAGGGTTTATTATTTAGGTGACAGTTGTTGGAGAAACACCTTAACTTGTAATGCTTTCCCTGCGTTGAGTGTTCATGGAGCTTATGTGTGTGGCCATTTAAACTGGTTAGCACTTCCCAAATGCGGTCCTGGGTATCGCTGGGGAACTGTTACAATCAACGAGTTAGAAATTTTTTCTTACGATTTGAAGAATGAGAAATGCAGTTATTTGTCTATGCCTGATGGTCTTTCTGAAGTGCCTCCTCCGGATGTGCCTGTGCTTGAGGTCTTGAAGGGTTGTTTGTGTCTTTCCCATCATCAAGGGACTTGTTTTGTTGTTTGGATAATGAGAGAGTTTGGAGTTGCAAAATCATGGACACTGTTGCTGAATGTAAGTTATGAAGATCTTCATATTCGTGTTCTTCATGGCTTTCCAGCTCTTCCAGTGATTTTGTGTTTGTCTCAGAATGATGATGTTATGTTGCTTGCAAGCTACGATAGTGCGAAATTTATTCTATACAATAAGAAAGACAATAGTATAGATGGTCGTGAACTTTTCAATGACGACAAGTTTTTCTTTTGCTCGTATGACTTCGTTCAGAGCTTGGTTTTGCCATATCGGAATTAAAGTTGTCTTATGTTTTCTCAGATGAGTATGTTAAGTTTTGTCAGAGGTTTCAAAACCTCATCATTTTCATGTGAATATATGATAGAGAGTGGTACTAGTTTGGGTGGTTCATTCGATCTATCATTGGTTATGAATAACATGTTGCATTAGATTTCTAAATCCTGTACTTTTGTGAAACTAGTCTCTAGTGTTAAGAGTGCTTAAAGATTTTATATCCTTTCTAAGAGGTTCCTTGTAACAGTAGTCCTTTATGCACTTGGAATAACCAAAAATGACTTTTTGTACTTGTGTTATATTTTAGGAAAAATAAGGGGATATAACTACTTCTAGCTAAGTAAACAAATTATAAAGGTAAAATGATATGAAAGATCACATATATGTGCACTAAAAGGGGAGTCTTTTGGCTCAATGATCGCATAAAGATTTCAAGAATAACCTTTCTTCTTCAGTAATATCTTCTATTTATAAGATTAGAAGAAATAGTCATCGAGAATCTTCATATCCATTTTGTGCTTCAGAGAATATATTCTTCTTTAAGTTGCTTATGTCCATGTCCAAGTGTAGAGATGCATGTCTCTTCTTCAAGAAACATTATAATATATGGCATGACTTCTCAGACCAAGGTAAGATAGTTTTTATGCTCTTCACAAAGTTGACATTCAATTTTCTAAGGTTATTGGTGGGAAGCAAGTTTAATGTGTATTTTAAAAGATCTTTGAAAGAGTCAAGTCTTCGCGAGATTCTCTTGTAAGACAAACATAAGAAGCATTCTCTGCAAACATTTTTCTATACCTAGGCATAAAGGTAGGGGCAAATCATAGAAAGAAAGTTTTTTGGAATGATATGATAATAAATATAAGAAAGAGATTGTCTAAATGCAAAGTAAGACATCTATCTTTGCAGGAAAGGTAATGTTAATAAAATCTATAATTTCTACCATTTCTTTATATTACTTATCTATCTTCAAAATGTTTGTTAGTGTGGGAAAAATTAGTAGAAAATTACAGAGAGTTCCTATGGGAAGGGGCCACGAAGGTAGGAAAATTGCATGAGTTATGGGAGTGTATTTGTAGAACTAAGGAAGATGGTGGGTTGGGAGAAAAGGACTTGGACAAGTTCAACATAGCCTTGTTAGGAAAATAGAAATAGAAACTAGTTAAGGAAGAACCTAGACTTTGGAAAGATATTGTGCTCTCCAAATATGAGTTTTGGAGAACATTAGATGATAAAAAAGTTTGTAGTCATGACTCATGATAGTGGGAAGATATTACGAAAACATGTGAAGGAGGGTATAAGGAAAATTGGTTTGATAGAAATATAAGATGGAATAGAAGGATAGGTAATAAAATCAATTTTTGGGATAATCTATGGCTAGATGAAATCCCCTTGAAATAAAAGTATATGAGGTTATATACAAATTCAATCTCAAAGAAAGCAAAGTTAGTGGAGACCGAATATTGGAATGGAGAAAATTGGGTGTGGAACTTACAATGGAGAAGAGAGTGGTTTGAATGGGAGAAGGACACAGTGGCAAACCTCATGAGAAAGGTAGAGGGTACTATAATGCTTAGAGATAAAAAGGATGAGGAAATATGGAATGGTGACAAAACAAAGGTGTAAACCGTGAAATCTGCATATAAAAAATTATATAAGAGTAATGGAACATAACAAGAGAATTTGTTTGAACTCTTTTGAAAAATGAAAGCATTACCATCAGCCATATACTTTGCATGGAGGGTTAAAATTTAGAAGCAATAGTGTCTAACCCAAACTATTTAAGTAATTATACCATTCTAGATCAAACCCTTACTTATTAGAGCTCTCAACAAAAACCTCGATCCTTATGTTTAATGTTCATATAAGCCACCAGATAATAAAAATCCAGAGTAAGCCTCATTGTTCAAATATTAGAAAATAGTAAAAAACTTATATCATATAGTTTTAGAATAAACATGAACCAAAAATTACAAGAATACAAAATTAACAAGTCAAATGTTTTTAATTGAACAAGGGTCAAAATGCCGAATAAGAAATTGGATTTATGCAAATAAAATATACAATGTGATATTTTATAACCCTAATTTATTAGCATTGTATATACGTTAATACATTTAATTATCTTTATTAAATTCATTTATATTAGCATTATTAGCATTGTATATATACATGTGAAAGTGAGTCGGTGGGTTAAAAATAAGTGAGCCTAACCTATCTCACTTTATGATGAATCATAAATTTTGCAACTCGACTCAATCCATCACGGATTGGTGGGTTAAGTAGATTGGCTCAACAATCCACATAAAAAAATTATTTATTTATTTTTAAGTATTCAATTTTTTAAATAATTTTTTAAGCAATTCATGAGATGACAAAATCACAGTAAAATCAATAACCAATGTCTTCATCATGCTCACTACTAATATATAATGAATTGTTTTTAAGAAAGTCTCCATATAGTCCAAGAAAACATGACTAAAATTACACATTTTCTGTCTTGCTATTCAACAAAATATAAATGAAAAAACTACACATCTTTGTCATGCTAATTTAGAAAATTTTTTTATAAGACGGTTGCTTAAGTAATTTATTATAAAAATTATAGTTAAAGATTAAAGTATCAACATTTATAACTTGACAATCAAATTAATTAAACATTCACACTATTCAAATATTATTGAGCAACATACTATTATTTAAAAATATGAAATTGTGAACCTATATATTTAGAAGTAGTAAATATTTATAAAAAAGTTTAAAAAAATGTTTGTGGGTTAAGTGGGTCAACCTACCTTCAACGCGGCTCGAACCGTTTAACCCATGGATTAAGTGAACCGGGTTGAGTTCAACCAACCTTTAAAAAAATTGAATTTTTCTCAATCCAATTTGAGCTGACTGATGGGTTGGAACCCATTTTGAAATCTTTAATTGTATATATGTTTCTAACATTTAATTCTCTTAATTAAATTCATTATTGAAATTAATGAATTTTAAAATACATTAAATGCATTCTAGAAATTAATTACTTGGTAAAAGTTAAAACATTTGTTTATATATTACTTATTATACTAACCCAATTCGGAGACTACGTGAGAATGAATTACAAGACAAATTACGTACAAGGAGTTACTTTTGGAATATAGGGGTGAACAAAGGACACCTTAATCCAAAATTTATTTTTTTGATAATGACATTCTAATAATTGAACAATCAACTTTTATAATAAATAAAAAAGTAAATGATGATTTTGTTCATTGAAAGTGTAATAGGTGTTAACTTAGTCTTAAAATGAATAAAAATTCTTATTTAGTTCTTGGATTTATAAAAGGTGTAACAATTGTTTCTTCCGTTTCTTTCTCGGTTTTATGTGATAATAAAGTTTAAGATTATATATTAATTATCATTTTACTAATTATACTTTTATTTGTAAAAAAGTTCAGTAAAAATGTAAATTAGTGTCACATTCATCCATAAATATTATAATAAAAAGAGTTCCCAGGAAACTTAAGGGCAAGATATATAACATAGCTAGTAACATTTACACATTTAAACAGTAATTAAAATTTTCTCTCTTCAATATAAATTGAGTTATTACCAATAAATATTTAAAGAAAAAACGGTAATTTGTCTAAATCATACTAATAAGATAAATTGGTCTCTAATTATAAAAATTTGTCCAGGCCCTTGTAATTGTCAAAATATAGGCATTCATTTAGGGTTTTCTCTCGATGACCATACTAATTTATAATGGTAACTAAGATCCAATTCAAACTAATGAACACTTTTTTTCTTTATCAACAATAACAAATAATAAAATAAAATAAAAATATCTGAAGATAAATTAATGGAGAATTTGTTTGATTATATGATAGATTAAGTAATAGAGGTACAGGGAATGAAGAAAGATTCAAAAATTAACATTTGATATACAAGTTTGACCAGGTGTCCAGCCAGCAGGGATGACATTGGTAGCCACAATAGTCTTAGACTTAAAGTTGGTTAGCCTTATAGAGAATGGTGCTTTGAGTTGTGACCCTTTGTTATATTTCCAAATTGCACCCCAAGATTGTTGCATGGCTTCCCATGAATTTGAAAAATCTTCCTTCAGTTCAACTCTCTCAAGTTCACCATCTCCATCTTCATATTCAACCATCACTGCAAAATAGTCTTGGTTTGATCCCGAGTCCACATGAAAAACTATAGACGTACGGGGATACTCGCATGCAACCCTGCAAAAGTTAGTTGTTAATTTTTTTTAATGGAAAAGTTGAATTCACGATTACTTTAATTTTTTCTTCTCAACTAACTAAATCAATTTTATTTTTCCAAATTATTAGTAGGGATCAAATTCACGACTTTTTCTTTTGTAGACCAGTGAGTTGTCGGTGTGCAATAGAAATATGAGTGAAATTATTAATTGGGTTAGTTTAATTATTAATTGGGTTAGTTTGTTTATCGGGTGTAAATATCATTTTAGTCTCTCTTTTAATGTTTCTTTGATCAAGTATATTCAGTATGGTGTTAAGATTAGTTATTTTATTTGTGCACAGTAACAACTGACCATTATACAAAACGCGTTAGCTAGTATATAACGGAATAAATCGATCCACTTAAAACAATAAAGTATCAAATTGAACCAACTCTAAAAATTGAAGAACTAAATCAATAATTATACCTAAAATATAAGTATAGAAATTAAGAAAATGTACCTGTTATATTGAATGGCTATTCTGCCAGCGTTGCGTAACTGATCAGCTTGACCTGGACCCGCCATTGCACCAAAAGCAGCACCACTCAAATCAAAATGTGCGTCTGAACCACAACTAGGACACTCATCAGTGATCACTACCCTCACACACTACCAGAAAAATGCTAATTACCGCCGGTCAGAATCCGTCGGAAATGTGCATAATCCGCTGGTAATAACGTTTTATCGACGTACTTCCGACGGCAACAAATCCGTCAGTAAACCGCGCGTCGGTAATCATTTACCGACGAACTGTTCAAGTCCGCCAGTAATAACCGACAGAAACATTCATCGCTCTGACCACCGGTTATTACCGACGGATTATGCCGTCGAAAATTACCGACGGCCTTATCCGTCGGTAAATCCATTCGTAAAGTCCACGTTGTTACCGACGGATATATCCGTCGATAATTACTGAGGGAAACATCCGTCGGAAATTACCGACGACCTTATCCGTCGGTAATGACGTGGACTTCACGAATGGATTTACCGACGGATAAGGCTGTCGGTAATTTGTCGGTAAGAGTAAATAATTGGTTTGGGTTTATTTATTTTTTAGACATTCCACAATACCTGCATATAGAAAATTCCAACACAGACAAATTCAACAGTCTAACATTCCAGCATTCCATTTTATCAAATATTATATGATTATCAAACTCCATCACAATATAACTATATATATATATATATATATATATCAGATGACACACTAAATTGTTTATAAAACAGAGAAAATTGGTCTGTAGCACAGGAATGTTTACATAAGCACGATCAATACCAAGAAGGAATAATAATACATAGGTTTATTAAGTACATGCTGAAGAAAGTTTGTCTTAAGAACAAGAAAAACAAATAATCTTCATAATCAGGAGAAGATTCTTCATTTACATTATCGTCCTCTTCATTATTTTGTTGCTGAGGATGTGGTGGAGGGATTTCAGAGTTTTGTTGAGTAGGGTTTGGCTGTTGTGGCTATGGCTGTGGCTGTGGCTGTGGCTGCTGAAGACGAGCCTGAGCATTAGGAGGGAGATATTGCAGAACTAGGGATTGAAAGGATTGAAACTCAGACCTCAATTGCTCATTTTCCTCCAGGCTGCGAAAAGTTGTTGCCTAATATTAGTGAGGTCCTCAATATTAGAAGAGGAAGAAGGTGGTAGTTGGTTCAGGCCAAGGATTAAGAAATTGTTGCTTGATTGTCTTTGTGATAGCCTGTGAAGCAACTCTAGATGGAACAAACCTATAATTCATGGAAAATTGTCAGAAGATGAAAGAAGTTACATAATATAAACAATGAGAATAACTGAATTTAAATATTACCCTCGATCGACAGGTTCAATCATCGGGCGATCCTGCAGAGGAGGGTCAGGTTCTGCATCCAAATCAAGATCAACCATAGGCTGTGGGGCAACTATATCACCTGCAACTGGGGATGGTGCAGACTGTTGACCAACGGCAGAAGATGGGCCACCAATCGAGGCTGGAGATGGTACAGTATGAGGTGATGGGGATGCTCCAATGTCTGTAGAAGGGGTATGTAACCCAGTGTGTGGAGCTGAGGAAGATGAGGATGGTATATGTGAGGGTGGTACAGAAGGGGCCTTGGGAGCAACAACAGGGGTATGCAACTCTGTGGATGGAGGTTGAGAAGATGAGGACTACTTATGAATCGCCGAAATAGATGTAGGGTTATGTAACCCTGTGGGTGGAGGTGGAGAAGATAAGGATGGCATATGTAAGCCCGGGGTAGGGGTGATGGGTCTGAGTGGAATCCGAAGCACATAATTATTACGTCTCTTTCTTGTTTTTGCAATACCTTTCCCCCTATCAACAGGGGGTGGTCGAGGTGGATCTCCCGATCACATGGCGTATGGAGTTTAGGATCTAAGTATCAAAAAAATTAAGATGGTGTATGATAATAAATAAATATATCAACTTAATAACTATTCATTAGACATATTACACAAGTTGAAGTACAACAACAAAAAGTTCTAATGAAATGAAGAAAAAACAAACATATTAAAAAGTTCAGTACAAAAATAAAAAAGACAAAGTTAGTCATTATCATCACTTTCATCCTCATTGTCGTCCTCCTCTTCATCCACTTCTTTTTTAGTTTCATCTTCTTCTTCATCTAGATCTTCCTCCTCCTCCTCTTCTTCTTCATCTAGATCTTCCTCCTCTTCTTCTTCTTCGTCTTCTTCTCCTTCTTCTTCTCCTTCTTCTTCTCCTTCTTCTTCTTCTCCTTCTTCTTATCCTTCTCCTTCTTCTTCTTCTTCTTCTCCGTCTTCTTCTTCTTATTATTATTATTATTCTTCTTCTTCTTATTCTTCTTCTTCTTCTCCTTGTCCTTCTTCTTCTTCTTCTTCTTCTTCTCCGTCTTCTTCTTCTTATTATTATTATTCTTCTTCTTCTCCTTGTCCTTCTTCTTCTTCTTCTTCTTCTTCTTCTTCTTCTTCTCCTTCTTCTTCTTCTCCTTCTCCTTCTCCTTCTTCTTCTTCTTCTCCTTCTTCTTCTTCTCCTTCTCCTTCTCATTCTTTCTTCTTCTTCTCCTTCTCCTTCTTCTTCTCCTTCTTCTTCTTCTCCTCCTTCTTCTTTTTCTTCTCCTTATTCTCCTTCTTCTTCTTCTTCTTCTTCTTCTTCTTCTTCTTCCTTCTTCTTCCTTCTTCTTCTCCTTCTTCTGCTTCTTCTCCTTCGTCTTCTTCTTCTTCTTCTCCTTCTTCTTCTTCTCCTTCTTCTCCTTCTTCTCCTTCTCATTCTTCTTCTTCTCCTTCTTCTTCTTCTTCTTCTTCTTCTTCTTCTTCTTCTTCTTCTTCTTCTTCTTCTCCTTCTTCTCCTCCTCCTTCTTCTTCTTCTCCTTCTTCTCCTTCTACTTCTTCTTCGTCTTCTCCTTCTTCTTCTTCTTTTCCTTCTTCTTATCCTTCTTCTCCTTCTTCTTCTTCTTCTTCTCCTTCTTCCTCTTCTCCTTCTTCTTCCTCTTCTTCTTCTTCTTCCTCTTCTTCTTCTTTTTCCTCTTTTTCTTCCTCTTCTTCTTCTTCTTCCTTCTCTTCCTATTCCAACTCTTCATCATGACCTTCTATGTGATGAAATCCAGATACACGTTCTACTTCAATTACTTCGTTGACATGTGACATTTCATCAACTTGGTAAGGGACATCGTCTTCCATCTCATTTGATTCAATGCGACCTCTCGACTTTGTTTTAATTGCAACACACCAACCACAATTGTCTTTCTGAGATGGTGGATATTGTACATAATATACTTGTCTAACATTGTATGCCAAAATAAATGGATCAAATGGTTGGTACCTTGAAGTCATGTGAATGTCCATAATGTTATATTTAGGATCCACTCTTGTACCTTTCCTTGAGGGATCAAACCATTCACAAAAAAAAAGTACAACTTTCTTCGGTTTATTAGAAGTATTGTACTCTAGTTCATATATTCTATGAATGATCCCATAAAAATCATCTTCACCTCCTTCGGTAAGGCCCTTCACATGAACACCATTATTTATAGTCTTTTTCCCTTTGCTCCATGCGTTACTATGGAACTTGTACCTATTCACGAAGTACATGTGCCATTCTTTGACACATTTCATTGGCCAATTTGACAAATCCCTTAGGTCTTGGTTTCTAACACTTCATGGCTCGTTATAAACCTACAAATATAGAAAGATAGATGTAGAATTATGATACATTAAAATCCATTTGTTGCATAATTAATGGTACAATACATACTTGATATTGGAACCATTCAGGAATCGATTGATTAACACATGAGGAATGAGTTGTTCACAAAGGAGGATATAACTTACTCAAGATATGGTTTGACTTCAGTGCAATTGATTAACACATGAACATGAGCAGATTTGAACTCTGCATCAATTAACCAATGAATCGATTCTCTCCCTGCATGTTGACCTTTTTGCTGAAAAACAGACAACGTTGACACATCTCTTTGACATTCAACTTCATTCCTCCAATTGTGTGGTAACAACATGAAGTTGTTGAAGTAATGAGAACAAAAGTATGTTGTCTCACAGTGTAAATAAGATACACAAATAGAACCTTCAACTCTTGCTTTAATTTTTATTGATCGTTTTGAATCACCCATGAATCTATACAAATAAAAAAATACATCATGATGAAAAATATTGGTTAGAAAATTAATTATAAATATGAATAAGGAGGTCCTTTAGTACCTTTCAAATGGATACATCCATCTGTATTGCACTGGTCCACCCAACAATGCTTCATGGGGGAGATGAATAGGAAGATGTTCCATGGAATCAAATAATCCAGGAGGTAATATTCTCTCTAATTTGCAGAGAATAATTGGAATATTTTCCTCCATTCTTCTAAGGCATTCCTCTTTTAATGTTGCAGAGCACAAATCTTTGAAAAAATGGCTAATTTCAGTAAGAGGATTTAAAACATGAATGGGCAAAGCACTAAATGCAATAGGAAGTAATGACTCCATGAATACATGGCAATCATGACTTTTCATTCCATGGATTCTTCCCTTTTCAACATCAACACATCTAGCCAAGTTGGAACTATAACCATCTGGCATCTTAAGTTCCTTTATCCATCGACAAACTGATTTAGCTTCATCTGGAGTTAAGGTGTAATTCGCTTTAGGCTTTAATATTTTTCCACTATCTTGAACCTTCAACTCCAAGTCTTTTCGCTTGCAATACAATCCTAAATCCCTTCTTGCCTTCTCATTGTCCTTTGTCTTTCCCGTCACATTCATAACAGTATCGAATATGTTCTCAAAGAAATTTTTTTCAATGTGCATTACATCAAGATTATGCCTTAACAAATTATCTTTCCAATATGGAAGATCCCAAAAAATGCTTCTTTTTGTCCAATTATGCCACTCTCCATATCCATTTATCCGTGTTACACCGTTTTCAGTGACTTTTGGAAAATGTTTCACTCTTCTCCAAACTTGTAATGGTGTCAACCTAGGAGGTGGCCCATCTGTTTCAACTTGCCCTTTTCGAAAGGCTTTAATATTTCTCCTAAAGTGATGGTCATTAGGTAAGAACCTACGATGTGAGTCAAACCAATAACTTTTGCGACCATAATTTAATGTGAATGACTTATTGTGCTCCATGCAATACGGACAAGCTAATCTACCATGTGTGCCCCAACCAGATAACTCAAAAACATATAAGGTTTTGACATGCACATTTCTGAAGGAAGATTGTATAGAGTAATAATCACGGGTCAACAAGAATATGGTGAAGATGAAGCCTGAATGTAAGGGTTAAATCCATCTGAACATAGACCAAGTCGCACATTGCGTGGATCAGACGCAAATGTAGGATGTTTACGATCAAAGTGCTTCCAGGCTTCACCATCAGATGGGTGGCGTAACATTCGTTGGCTTTGGTTTTCATGATGCCAAGTCATATGTGGCGCGGTTTGCATAGAAGCAAACATTCTTTGTAATCTTGGGATTATAGGCAAATAGAACATTGACTTAACTGGAATTGGTTTTTTGCGCCTTGATCCCTGATGAAGTGGATGATATCTTGGTTTGTGACAAAATTTACATTCAAGCAATGGTGTATCTTTTTTTCCACTATCATTGTCATAAAAGAGCATACAACCACTCACACAACAATCAATCTTCTTAGCCTCCAATCCCAACTTTGATACTAACCTCTTAGCGTCATAATAACTCTTTGGCAAGCTCATATTTGGTGGTGTGAGATCTAACAAAAGTTTGGTGAAAGCCTCTAAGCATTGGTTGAGAATATTCCAATTAGACTTATAAGATAGAAGTCTAACACATACTGACAATTTAGAGTCTTTTGCCCCTTCAAATAAAGGTTGATTTGCCTCCGCTAACAAATTATAAAACCTTTGTGTGGATTCATTAGGACGCTCTTCTAAGTTAGTGTCGTTGGGTTGTTGGTTTAATTGAAATTGACACAAAGCGTTATTGACCATCTCTTCCATGTCACACAATTGCTCCATTTCAGCAGTATGTACACCATCTCTAGGGACAAAATTATCACCTTCAATTAAATCAACTGGCATATCTTCACCATGTAATGTCCAAATCCAGTAATTTGGTATGAACCCTTTTTTATAAAGGTGAACTTTTACAATCTCATATGTCAAAATCCTTGTACAGTCACACTTCTTGCATGGGCATCTAATCCCACCTTCAAGTTCAAAATATCTAGACTGTCTTGCTACTCGAACAAACTCTTCAACGCCTAAGACAAAAGACTCCTTCAATCCCCTTCTACCACTATAACAACGATCATACATCCATGCACGATTCAAAGCAGGTTCGCCCATGTTCTATATCACAATAAATGGTTTAAATTAGAATGTAATTGGGAGAATTGAAATAAAGTGGAGACATGCATGTCCCCATGTATTGCTTAAGATCATGACATTGTCAGGATATATCTTACTAATTAAGTAAGATATCCAAATACTAACACAACTATAATGTCCTAATTGGAATGCAAGTCCCATGACTATGCATACCATTTTAGCTAAAATTTTCTTACTTTACATTTTCATTAACTACATTAATACAGTTCATTGACTACTTAAATTAGCAGCATGATAATACTTAGCAATAATCACATCAGGTGGAAAGAAATTATACCTCACAAAAGGTACTAGGCAATCTTTTAGGGAAATCCTTCCTTGCTACTGTAATTTACCTCCAAATCCACTCTCACCCTTTCCTCCCCTATCATAGTGCATAAATAAATATTAGTCTTCATGCAAATGAATATATCAAAACAATCTGAAATAAAGAAGCATAAGCAATGGTTGGTTGAATCTGTTATACAATTTGGAGGGAAATTCAAATTTGCCTACAGAAAACACAAAAATCAACTACAAATTGGTCAAAATGAGCTTAAGACTATCCAATCAACAAAGGAAATGTTAAGGAATGATGCAAAAACAATGTATTTAGTATATGAAAGATTAAAAGTAAGCTAAAAGTGAGCAATATCAAGGAAAACGAAAATTGAGGTGGAGACTAACTTGTATGGCTAGTTTATGAATCTCTAGTCTAGTTAAATACCTAACTTCATTATGTTTTCATTCAATTAGTGTTACTAAGTTGTGTGGCCTATTTTTATGCAGAAAAAGTAAACCAAGGACAGAAAAACTAACAAAAACAAAGAAAGAATGCAGTAACTTGGCTGAAAAGTTGAAAAGTTGACCAAGAGTTGACTTTTTGCCTTTTTCCTCTAATCTGAAATGTATTATGCGAAACTGGTATAAACAAGACCAAGGACCTACTCAACAAAGTTAAAATGACTCAAGGATCCTAAGGAACAACTCAAAACTGAAATCCTACCTAAAACTCAAAATTTCACTACCTAAAACCTCTAAAAACACCTTAAAGATAGACTAAAACTAAGTTTATGCTAAAGCACGGGTAGAACTACCACTAAACTACCTAGACAAGGTTCAAATGACTTAAGAAAACTTAATCCTAAGTCACAAACTATCTCCTAAATGATTTACCAAAAATCACTACTTAAAACCAAGACTAGTCTACAAAATTGACCCTTTTGTGTATGCATGTACTAAGCTAACCTATGGAAATTTAATCTAACTATCCTAACATGTTTCTAATGGCAAAATATGAATAGAAAACAACTCACACTACTAAAAACTTACTAGAACTCAAAATCTAGCTACCTAAGACCTAATATTAGCACTAAACTATTCTAAAACTGACCAAATTTAGAGCTGAAATAAACTACTGCATAAAACTTTTATCAACACCCTTGGACAACTTTTAATTAACAAAAAAACTGTGGAGAAGACATCACAAAAAAAAATTGGAGGGAAATTCAAATCTGCCTACAGAAAACACAAAAATCAACTATAAATTGGTCAAAATGAGCTTAAGACTATCCAATCAACAAAGGAAATGTTAAGGAATGATGCAAAAACAATGTATTTAGTATATGAAAGATTAAAAGTAAGCTAAAAGTGAGCAATATCAAGGAAAACGAAAATTGAGGTGGAGACTAACTTGTATGGCTAGTTTATGAATCTCTAGTCTAGTTAAATACCTAACTTCATTATTTTTTCATTCAATTAGTGTTACTAAGTTGTGTGGCCTATTTTTATGCAGAAAAAGTAAATCAAGGAAAGAAAAACTAACAAAAACAAAGAAAGAATGCAGTAACTTGGCTGAAAAGTTGAAAAGTTGACCAAGAGTTGACTTTTTGCCTTTTTCCTCTAATCTGAAATGTATTATGCGAAACTGGTATAAACAGGACCAAGGACCTACTCAACAAAGTTAAAATGACTCAAGGATCCTAAGGAACAACTCAAAATTGAAATCCTACCTAAAAGTCAAAATTTCACTACCTAAAACCTCTAAAAATACCTTAAAGATAGGCTAAAACTAAGTTTATGCTAAAGCACGGGTAGAACTACCAATAAACTACCTATACAAGGTTCAAATGACTTAAGAAAACTTAATCCTAAGTCACAAACTATCTCCTAAATGATTTACCAAAAATCACTACCTAAAACCAAGACTAGTCTACAAAATTGACCCTTTTGTGTATGCATGTACTAAGCTAACCTATGGAAGTTTAATCTAACTATCCTAACATGTTTCTAATGGAAAAATATGAATAGAAAACAGCTCACACTGCTAAAACTTACTACAACTCAAAATCTAGCTACCTAAGACCTAAAACTACCACTAAACTATGCTAAAACTCCAAAAAATTAGAAATTAAATAAACTACTGCACATAACTTTTATAGAACTACTTGGACAACTTCCATTTATCAAAAGAAAGGTTGAGAACAGATGAGAACTCAGAATTAACAACCTAATTCGAATTTGCCTAGTAAAAACCCAAAAAATGAACTAGAAATGGTCAAAATGAGCTAAGACATCCCAATTCAGCAAAGGAAATATGAAGCAATGGAACAAACACATTGTAATTGGTATATGAATGATGAAAAGTAATGTAAACGTCTGCAATAACATGCTGCACGAAAATTGATGTTTGGAGACCCAAACTTTAACAATTCCACATAAAACATGTGCATGAAACAAGCAGTATAATAAAATTGGTCAAAACATCACCAAGGACCTACTCAACAAAGTTAAAACGACTCAAGGATCCTAAGGAACAACTCAAAACTGAAATCCTACCTAAAACTCAAAATTTCACTACCTAAAACCTCTAAAAACACCCTAAAGATAGGCTAAAACTAAGTTTATGCTAAAGCACGGGTAGAACTACCACTAAACTACCTAGACAAGGTTAAAATGACTTAAGAAAACTTAATCCTAAGTCACAAACTATCTTCTAAATGATTTACCAAAAATCACTACCTAAAACCAAGACTAGTCTACAAAATTGACCCTTTTGTGTATGCATGTACTAAGCTAACCTATGGAAGTTTAATCTAACTATCCTAACATGTTTCTAATGGCAAAATATGAATAGAAAACAACTCATAGTGCTAAAACTTACTACAGCTCAAAATCTAGCTATCTAAGACCTAAAACTACTACTAAACTATGCTAAAACTCCAAAAAATTAGAAATTAAATAAACTACTGCACATAACTTTTATAGAACTACTTGGACAACTTCCAATTATCAAAAGAAAGGTTGAGAATAGATGAGAACTCGGAATTAACAATCTAATTCGAATTTACATAGTAAAAACCTAAAAAATGAACTAGAAATGGTCAAAATGAGCTAAGACAATATGAACTAAGTGAAAACACACTATTTTTTCAGATTTCAAAACAATTCCAATTTAAGTTTCTTTCTCAAGGGGTTTCTCTCTCCCTTTTTAGGATTGAGGTCTCATAACCTAATTGATATAGGCTCATACTATTCACATTCTTGGCAGCTTTGAAACTCTATTCACTACCTTTAATGCAATTCATATTTTTGTTAATCATACCCTATGTAGTTCATATTTTTAGAATGAGATTATTATATGGGAGCTGAAAAATGATTCTAAACTATTCTCATAAGACTTAACTTATAAAAAATTAAATTTGTGGCTTTTTTGTATGAAAGTTGAGATTGATTCAATGGTTGTGGTTGTGGTTGTAAAGGATGCCCAATTTCACAGTTTATCACCCATCCTTGTGGCTGTTAAGGATGCCCAATTTCAAAGTTTTAGAAATAAGAACATAATTAAACTCGATGCACAGTTTGATCAACGAATTGGTTCAAAACTACACCAAATCCCTAATCAACCAACTCAATTAAACAAAAAACAGAACACATCACTCAATAAGGGATCGAGACAATGAAATGGGAAAATGGCACACACCTAGCAATGACCACTGAATTGGGAAACACAACCAATCGAGACATGCTTGTACGAGACATGAACACATTCACACAATGAATCAATCAACTTAATAACTTAATGGAATCCAAAACAAAACCAACAAATCAAATTCGGATCCAACAAAGCAATCAATTCGGAAATGCAGTGAAATCAGAAAGGGAAAAATGATCAAACCTAGTGTCTCACGTCTCTTGCAAACAACCCACAATATTGCAGCTTTCACGCCTACCCGCCACTGCTAAACTCAATCGGACATCATCTCCCCTTACCAATTTCAGAATCAACGACAGTGAGAACAAGTTTTGGCATAAAAAATTCAAACAAACATCATGGCATTTGACACTCACCACTACATTGACGTTGCCGGAGAACGCGTCGTCGTCCAAGACCCACACACACTACGCTACTACGCTACAGGAGAATGCAAGAAGCAGATGAGGCAGCGGTGGTCACGGCATGAATGGAAGAATCACGGTGGAGCGGCACACGCGGTGGTCACGACGATTTTCTGAAAGGCACTGAGTTTTGGTGATTTTGGGGGAAGGGGGTAAACTAAAAATGGTGGAGGGGAAAGTGAAACTTATTTTCATTTGGCCGAGAATTTACCGAAGGATCTTCTCCGTCGGTAAATATGAACACGCCGTCGGTAACATACATTATGGCATTACCGACGGATCCTTCCGTTTGTAAATAAGAAACCCAATTCATATAGGACATTACCGACGGATTCTTCCGTCGGTAAATAAGAAACCCAATTCACATAGGTCGTTACCAACGGATCTTTCCATCGGTAAATAAATCATCAATATCCGTCGGTACATTTGTCGGAAAATAAATTTTACCGACGGATAGTTATCCGTTGGAACATATCCATCGATAATCAATGAATTTCTTGTAGTGACAGGGTTGCCGAAGCATGCTTTATTCCCTGTGCACTTCACCTTAATATTGTAACAAAATTGGAATGCTAAGTATTAATAACATGTTTAGTATATAAATGATTATATTAAGTATCTAAATACACATGTTTTAATTGGCACCTCAAAACAAGAACCACATCCTTTGCCTGATTCAAACAAAGGAGGGCTTCCTGCAACAATCATTGATGAGAATGGAGGTTCCCCAACAGTTCTGCCATAACCACAAGCACCACCTACATATATAATGGAAAAATGTTATTTGTCACCGATAACTGCTATTTGACGATCTTTTATAAAAAAGAATTATCAAAATTTAATTGTTAAAAAATATTTTTCTATTTTAAGTAGGAGTAAAAATTTTTGGTATCAAAGTACTATTGTCCAAATATAATTAACAAATTTTATTATTTAACCCTTTCAAAATAATTGTTAAAGCTTTACTAATCAATTTTGTACCGAGGAGAAAACTTATGTGTGTCCAAATTTTTGTAATACCTTCACTTCCATCCCCATTGGAAGGTCCATACCAAGTAGCCACTACAGATGACCAATATGAATCAATGGAAGTATAACATACGATATAAGAAAATCCTCGATTAAAAACAAATTTTAGAAATAAAAAATAATTAGTTATTAGAGTGATTAATTTAGATACCAATTTATAAAATTAAAATTTTTTTGTTACTAAAATAGTCACTATTATAAATAAAAATTTATAATTGGTCATTAATTAATTATAAATTAGTTTAGAAACTAATTTATTTTGGTAGTCAAAATTTAGGTAGTTGATGTTTAGTGATCAATTTACTTTGATAGCTAAAACCATGGTAGCTAATTTTAAAACTAATTTAGTGACTAATTATAATTTTTTATTCATAATAGTGACTATTATAGTAACCAGTAATTTTTAGTTTTGTAAATTGATATATAAATTGGTCATTGTAGTTACTAATAATTATTTGTCAATTGGTCACTATTCAAAAATTTTCTTCTAGTGATATATATAAGGAGAATTCTAATCAGTACCTCAAGGGCACTGGTTAATAATGTAACACCCCATTTATTTAATAAAGCTAAATAAAGGATATGTCACACAATATAATATAAGAAGCGAGGATAAAAGAGTATAACGTCACTCCTACAGATATCCCAATTGCTTAGAGGACGAATAAAAGAGATACACCACGCTGCCGAGTACAAAGTAAAGTAAGAGGATGAAAATGACTTAAACAAATTTTTGGAGAAAACAATACATGGGCCTTAGCCCTCAATGAAGAGCCCAAAGGCAGAAGTCAACCCAAAGACTAAGCAGCGAAACCATCACCTCCCTATTGACCATGGGTGTTCCTCGCATCTGCTCACATCAACAAGTTGATGATCATCGCAAAAGAGAGTACCACACAACAGGACACACAACAAAAACAGAAGGGTAAGCTAGAGCCAAAAGTGGTTTTATCATGCAATCAAATATGCTTTCACAGTCAATTATACATACATCACTCAAGCATGTTATGACCTTCCAAAACAATACACTAAGACTCGTCTCATCCGGATACATATAACCTGGTCAGATTCAGCGGATGCTTGCACTTGTGGTGGATACCTCTGCTCACCCCCGAGCTGCTCAGCCCCGAGCTATGTGTTACAAGTGTTACAATGAATCAATTTTCCCTCACCACAAGGTTAGCCCTTGATGAATTTCAGGCCTCCTTCTACTCTCACCACAGGAGTCAGTCCGCTCTAGGTGAGACTAACTGACTCCTTAGAGTGTCAAGAATCAATCCTTACCTTGAATCCTTACCAAGTTATATAGATGGGGCACCACCATGGACACCCACTAACAGGGGCCATGGAATTACGTCCCGACCACTGAAGCACGACCCTGAAATCTCACCTAGAGATTCCAAGGAATTACGCACTGACACAGACCAATCATACTCAATCAATCAAGAAAGATTTATCATGCACATAACTCTCATGCCAACCTTTATAACCAAATCCTCATTCATATTCGATGTTGAATCCATTCCAACTCATTATTCCCAATCCATGAATATAGAATTTCACCTCATACCAATACCAATACCATGCCATTTTGATACCAATCATTTCATTGAAATCACATGCCAAGATTTATCCAAGCTCATCATTCACAACTCATATACCCTCTTACTCATGCATATTCACTCATGTCATGCTTTAACATAACAATCCAACTTAACATCACATTATGCAAACGATTTAGGGATTTTAGAAATAAAACTGCAACTTGTGTAAAGCTCAGAACTAACTTAATTGAATAACCATAAAGAAAGTTGTTAACCAAACAAGCAACAAGGTCAATGTTGCCAACAAATAAACTATGGTGATCTTGTGATAAAAACTGCTCTCACTACAGAGCTCCAATTTAAGATCGGACCGGTCAAAGTCAAAAACTATGTGTTAAGGATCAACTGTTAAACTATCAGCTCGATCCAACGGTTAACGAAGTAGTAACGTTCATTTTACAAAAAGTGTGCGGTGTTGTCAACAACCAAACTACAATGACCTTGCGATAAAAATTGCTCTCACTGCAGAGCTCTGATTAAAGATCCGACTGGTCAAAGTCAAAAACTATGTGTGAAGGATCAGCTGTTAAAATTTCAGCTCAATTCAACGGTTAACACAATAGGAATCTTCATTTTACGAAAAGTGTGCAATGTAGAAAAAGAGTAGCGCCACATCAATCAAACATACTCGCACACCATACATTTTTATTCGACCAACAACTGGGTTCTTGGGTGTAAACAGAGAAAGGTAGCAGCTCCTAGAGCGGTTTAGCGAGGTGGAACGAAACTGGCTCGAACAAGTGCGACAGAGCTCCAAGACTGAACCCTATCGGAGAGGGTGACGGCTACTCAAAGGGGGTTAGGAAATCTGTTTCAACAAAGTGAGAGGAATGAGGTTTAGGGCAGAGTTAGGGTTTGTTTCCCTTTGGGCCAACCCTTAGGCCCAACTCACATGGGGCAGCCCTTTTAATTTAGGGCAGAAAATATTGGGTCTTACATTCTCCCCAACAACAAAAATTTTCGACCTCAAAAATTCACCGACGAGATGGGAAGGAAACTACGTTTCCCCCATTTCGTCTGACAACCACCACTTAGACATGACGAATAAAACGACTCCAACACCTATAGTCACTGGAAACTTTGCCTCTGTGCAAAGCAATATGTGTTCAACTGTGTAGATTAGTTTAGTCACTACTCTCGAAGTAACTTTCGACCTGCAACCTTAAAACTGGGATGCTCCTCCTTACCTCCCCAACCAACTTGTATTTGATATACCGACTCGTCTACCATATGCTCTCCACTACCTCTTGTAGGTTTTATCAAAGTCTCCGATGACTTTAAGTCTCAAACTAAAGCATGTTCGTTATCACTTCGCATCACCTTGTTTACTTCTTTATGCCTCACTCCATTGACTACATCATTATTGAGTTCTGGCCTACTGCCTCACCATCAACACTCTTGACCCCTTTTACGCATAACGATACTCATAACATCTTACTTCCTTTGTTGGCTTCAACCAAGGCAACAAAGTCCCCTACTGAGTTATTCCATTTCCAATTTAAAACTCTCAATTGATTCCATCGCCATATCGTTTTGGTATCTTATCCTCATTTTTGATCCCTCAACTCGTGACCATCATTCCACCAACCCACAGTACCATAACTTCCATTGCCTCCAAATCTCAAGTCTGGTTTGCACCAAGCAACCTTACAATACACCTCGAACTAAGATTGCCCGATTTGGCTTTTTCCCCACCTCTTTGAGAAACTTACTTGTTCTAGTAGAATAACTAGAACAAGGAAATCTCGTCACATCTCCTCCTCCCGACTTAGACACTTACCACTCCGCCAACCCTTACCCCGTCAAGCCCAGATCTTGAATTCTCTTCTAGAAATAAACACTTACCCTTAGTTCCTTACTTCAAGGTCAGTGTCCTAACTTGAAAACATAATTCAAGCACCTCTCATTTTCTTGGTCCAACTTCCTCTGTGCAACCCTACACTTCCAACTCTGAATGATCATTGCACACTTTTACCTGACACTCACAAGGACGAAACCTTTGATATTTTTTTAGGGAATTGGTTTTCGTAGTGATCTCTAGGTCTTGAATAAGATAGTTCTTCTCACGCACCTATTACCATTTCTAAGCATCATCTGTCACCATCCCGTTGTGCTACTTTGATCTATACCCAAGCTCATTTGTTTGTTTACGCCAAATAATGATCCTTTCATGTCCGCCATGACAAGGAAGCAATCATTGTTGAGAAATCTTCCTCGAGACCCCTATCAACTTGCAGAACCCCTTAAACTCCTCTTTCGATAGCCTTAGCGCTCCATTTTCTCAACAACGTACCTACCCTTTTAAAACCATATTCTTCATTAGTCACCCCAACCTTAGTCAATACTCTTCTCGAACGGTTTGACGCCACAACTTCACCAAACTCGCAGTCATCCTGGTGATTATACTGAGTTTATACCATTATGTCTCCAACAACTCTTTCACTTGTTTCTCTTACTTCACAATCCTAGCATAAAGCCTCCAATTAGAAACTATCAGCACAAGTTCGACTTCAGACCCAAATGCAAAAGGGGACTTCACCACTCCAAAGCGAAAATTCTAATGTTTACTTCATGACGATTCTATAACTCTTCTACAATTGAGGTTCCTTGCATCTATTTTTCGCTTGCCTTTGTCGTATAACTCTGATTCACATGACACCTTGCCCCCACCTTTCAACTTGATCTACACTTATTACACCACCACTGACATATCTCTTCGAATCAAAGGATACTACTTCATTGGAGATCATATCTCCTAAGAATGAGATTAAGAAAACAACCAATTCACTCTTGAGATTATGTCCCAACCTTGTGAAGGAAATAGTTCAAATTGGCTTCGAATTTAAACACTATGATCACCGCGAAGGCACCACACACCCGAGCGAGTCTCCACTTGGTCACAATTGTAGCGAAACCACCATCTTAACCTCAGTCCCTTCCTAAAGGCGACCATGATTCCTGTACCATACTGGCGACATCAAGGAGTACACGATTCCAAGAAAACCGGCTCTTAGTCTAAGCATCACTTCGTAAGGTGCATCTCTGTATGAGATTTATTCATGCTAAACCACTTTAGCATCAACCATTGTAGGCACCATGTCAACTACTTAAAACTTTTCTTTTCATTCCCTCCATCATTGTGCTCCGACCTCAGTTGGGTTGTCCTTCCATACGAGAATAACCTTTAAAGGTGTGTCCTTCCTTCTGGTGCGTGAAACCTTCCACTTTATACCCAAGGTCAAATGACTTGTTCATGGAAACTACTTTTCCTTGAAACATCCCACTAACGAAGTTGAAAAGACCTCTCTCCACCTACTGACTGTTAATTCTAGTATGAACCTCTTATCCATTTTAGCCTCTCACTAGAGGTTTGTCATCTCTTTGCACTTCACGGTCTCTTCTTTTCTTAGCTTGCTCGTTGCTAAGCAATCTCTCCATTTTCTGCAGCCTAGAATTTGCCAATTGTCCCTCTTCCACTACTCCAAGAAGCACTAGGTGTGGCCATATGACTATATTCAATGACACTTCTCCTAACCCTGTATGCATTTGCATGACTCTGAACTTCAACCTTGTCGGAATGTAGAATCAGCTTGATTTCTTCAAACGATGTGGCACTTGCATGCACTGATACCCCTTAGTATTCTTAACCTTTGGATTCAACTCCTTTTAGAAAACTTGTAGTATCCATTTTCGAGAGTTTATCCTTAAAGCTCCCTCTGACCAATCGTTATGTTGAGAACTCTAGCATCTTCTCCAGTTAATTAATCCAAGACTTAGCTTTCCTTGTTCAATTATATACATCATACATCAACTTCCTATCTCTGAGGTAAGACGTTGTCTCAAAGGCCCCATCTAACACTTGTAAAGGTGAGCAGACCAAGTTGACATTGAATTTGGATTCCCTTATCTCCGTAGACACTAGACACAAAGCACAGAGGTGCGGCAGGACAAACTAGATCATACAAAGCAACAGTCTATCACTTACAGACAACGAACCCTTTTTGTCTGTCACCCTCCTTTCCCCAAAACATTAGAATTAAGAAAGGAAAACAACCTTTAATATAGTCATGAGTGTGCACCCTCATTACTCTATCAAAGCGTTTTCTGTTCTTACAACTTTTGGTTTCACTGACAAACCCGACTAGACTTGACAACTTACGCCTGCGAGGCATGACAAACCCACAACCTCAGGTCATCCTAAGGACGAACTACTCTGATACCATTAATGTAACACCCCATTTATTTAATAAAGCTAAATAAAGGATATGTCACACAATATAATATAAGAAGCAAGGATAAAAGAGTATAACGTCACTCCTACAGATATCCCAATTGCTTAGAGGACGAATAAAAGAGATATACCACGATGCCGGGTATAAAGTAAAGTAAGAGGATGAAAATGACTTAAACAAATTTTCAGAGAAAATAATACATGGGCCTTAGCCCTCAATGAAGAGCCCAAAGACAGAAGTCAACCCAAAGACTAAGCAGCGGAACCATAACCTCCTTATTGACCACGGGTGTTCCTCGCATCTGCTCACATCAACAAGTTGATGATCATCGCAAAAGAGAGTACCACACAACAGGACACACAACAAAAACAGAAGGGTAAACTAGAGCCAAAAATGGTTTTATCATGCTATCAGATATGCTTTGACAGTCAGTTATACATACATCACTCAAGCATGTTATGACCTTCCAAAACAATACACTAAGACTCGACTCATCCGGATACATATAACCTGGTCGGATTCAGCGGATGCTTGCACTTGTGGTGGATACCTCTGCTCACCCCCGAGCTGCTCACCCCCGAGCTATGTGTTACAAGTGTTACAATGAATCAATTTTCCCTCACCACAAGGTTAGCCCTTAATGAATTTCAGGCCTCCTACTACTCTCACCACAGGAGTTAGTCCGCTCTAGGTGAGACTAACTGACTCCTTAGAGTGTCAAGATGCAATCCTTACCTTGAATCCTTACCAAGTTATATAGATGGGGCACCACCATGGACACCCACTAACATGGGCCATGGAATTACGTCCCGACCACTGAAGCACAACCCTGAAATCTCACCTAGAGATTCCAAGGAATTACGCACTGACACAGACCAATCATACTCAATCAATCAAGAAATATTTATCATGAACATAACCCTCATGCCAACCTTTATAACCAAATTCTCATTCATATTCGATGTTGAATCCATTCCAACTCATTATTCCCAATCCATTAATATAGAATTTCACCTCATACCAATACCAATACCATGCCATTTTGATACCAACCATTTCATTGAAATCACATGCCAAGATTTATCCAAGCTCATCATTCACAACTCATACACCCTCTTACTCATACATATTCACTCATCTCATGCTTTAACATAGCAATCCAACTTAACATCACATTATGCAAACGATTTAGGGATTTTAGAAATAAAACTGCAACTTGTTGCAAATTTTTTCTTTCTTTTTATTGTGTATGATTTTTTTTATATAGATTGAGACAACTCAATTATACTTTTAATATATATATATATATATATTTATATATATATATATATATATATATATATATATATATATATATATAAATATATATATAAGATCTACTTCTAAAATCCCTATTACACTTTGTGAATCATTATTCTGAAATCTTGAATCGTGTAAAACTATCAGAGCTCTAGCTCCAATCATATGTCTGGCTAAGGATCTGACTCCAATGGTAATTAATCCCATGTGGACATATCTTCCTTGTTGGTTTTGTAATATTCTTCCAGTTTGTGGAGATATTAGAGGGATTATCTCATAGGTGTTGTCAGGGAGATGAAAATCTTCTATTCTCCTATATCGATAGAGGCTTGTTCATTCCGAACTTAGCCACCCTATGTTGTATAATTGTCTAGGATTTAGAGAATCTATCCTTGAGTTAGATCCTATATCTGTACTTTGTTGTATATCTACTAAATCTTCTAATCTTCTAATGTTAGTAGTTCTTTGTCTGTTTAAGAATCTATCTAAGATTCCTGGATGTTGTATAAGATTTTGACTTCTAGTCTGATGTTCCCTTAGTCTTCTGGGGGTTCCAGGGAATCTTTGTGTGCTACTAGGTTCTGTTGTACTATTCATATTAATATTATCAGTTTGTGCTTGTGTAGAAGTATTGGTTTGTGTTATCATTACAAACTATTATCATTGTTTGTAGGGGATGCTGCGTTGGTACTTGCAGCTTTTAAATCTTTTTTAGTTACAACTTTGATAAATTTCTGTGAATTTTTAAAAGTTGTTTTTATAGGTGTATGTGTCCCTAAAGATAATTTTGATACTTGTTTTATAAGACCATCTATGTCTTTAGACAAGTTCGTCTCTTTAGTAGAATCAATCATATGATTCAATTTTCTAGAAACTTCTTCTAGAAGAGCTATTATAGTGTTATTTTGTCCTATAAGGACTGTGTGTACAGGGTCTACTTCTGAAGTAGGTTTTTTATAACCTACAGGAGGAGAGTTTGTGATTTTTTCAACAGCAGTTAGAGCTGATTTATAGTCTGAGCCTAGAAATGGCTGTATGTTATCCATTAAAAAAATTTTAAACAGAAAAATAAGAAAACAGTGCAGGCAAAGCGGAAAAGCAGTATAAGCAAACCGAAAAAGCAGTAGTAAGAGATAAGAGGCAGGAATCTACGGAATACACTGTAGAGTAATACTTATAAAAGAATATAAGTAATCATAAGGCTCAAAAACTCTTTTTTTTTTTTTTTAAAACACATATAAACAAGAAAATATGTATGTAAAGAGTGTCGCAATATGCAAAGTATTCCTCAACCCTCAGAGGCAGATCAAATGGGACTTATGGCTCTGTTGGCTCTTCTGGCCATAACCTGCCCGATCTACAAAGGGTATCCTAGCGAATACAAGCCACTTTAATCACATAAATATTCAAAAGGTATCCAAGGATTTCTCGCTCTGATACCAGGAAATAGGAAGGAAATAGGAAGGAAATACAGAGAAATACAGGGATATGTAAGCTTATGAGAATATTAATAATAAAATAATTTTTTATTTACTGTCTGATTAATCTTTGACACGATATTATAATGATAATTTAGTTTTCAAAACTTATAAGTAAAACATAATTATATAATTTTCTTACCTATTTGAAAAAAATAGAATAAATATATCGTTTTTGCTTAATAAACTGGTAATGCCTCAATATATTTAAAGATTCAAATATAGTTTTTACCATAAAATCTGTTAAATGTAGGTCAAAATAAGAAAAATTATAAATGGAAAGTCAAGAAGGTTGAAATATGTATTGAAAATATAATAAAATTATCGGAATGTTGTCACATTAGAAATATATAGTTAATTCTCTTTATCACGTGGTTTAGTTAGTTAGATAGTTAATTAATTAACAGGAAGCTAAACACCACCGACACTATATAAGAATGGAACGATAGAAATATAAAAATGAAAAGAATAAAAAATTTTAATCGATATCACGTTAGATGTTAAGAAGTAAATTTTAAATTTAACTTATTGTTACAAAATCAAATTATAAAATAATATTTATACTTCATTTATATATTATAAAATTGTCTTATTTATAAACGATATTATGATGCACATAGATGAAAAATATTATGAGTAATCTTAAAAAGCAACACCTTCTATATTGAATGTTTATTTTGCCAGCATTACGTAGTTTCTCATCTTGGCCTGAAACTGTCATGGCACCAAAAGCAGAGCCACTCAAATCAAAATGGTATTCAGCATCTGAGTCACACCCTGGATAAGCATCAGTGATCACTACTCTCACACACAGGGTTCCCTGAGCATCCATAATTTGCTG
The DNA here is from genome assembly GCF_037176805.1 of Vigna unguiculata. Classification (NCBI taxonomy): domain Eukaryota; kingdom Viridiplantae; phylum Streptophyta; class Magnoliopsida; order Fabales; family Fabaceae; genus Vigna; species Vigna unguiculata. The sequence continues at coordinate 25,503,255 of NC_140796.1, forward strand.
TGCATTTAACCTGAAATTATAACAAATTTCCATGCAAATCTCAATTAGCTAATATATTAAATTTTGACTCTCTGAGTATTAATACAAAATTCATTAAATTTTCAAGAAAAAAGTAATGCATAAATTATTATCTATCTATAAATTTAAGATGACTTTGATTTGACTTTTTTTTTTTCAATAGACTAATATAATAAAATTTACTTGTGAAATGGACCGAATGACAGACACGAATTATTTAACAGTTTCGAGCATTGAAAAAGTGTTTTATCATTTTTTTTTCTAATTTTATAATTTTATATATGTTGTGCTTACCTCATAACATGAACCACAACCTTTGCCTGAATCATACAAAAGAGGGCTTCCAACAGATATCATTGACGAGAATGGAGGTTCCCCAACAGAGCTTCCATAACCACAAGCACCACCTACATATATAATTAACAACCAACCATAATAACCCAAACCTTTTCGACCACAATTCAACCATTGCTTTCACAGTTTATAAAATTAGGAGACACATAAGATATGACTTAACTCACGTAGGGGATCAATGTCGCCTTCAATTCAAAACTTTAACAATGAGGTATGAATCTTTCTTTTCGTAGGATATTCAATTTTTTTTTTATCTCTAGATGATATATGACTTTGTTACGAAGTGAACTTTAAGCGTAACTCAGTCTCACAAAACTGGTTTGTAAGATGAAGTTTGCACTCCACTTATATACTATGAAATTATCTTATCTTTAATCGATGTCAAACTTCCAATAAATTAAAATTTACACTTGAATTATTAGTAATATCTAGTTTACCCTGAGAGTTAAAAAGTGTACTTTAAGTCTAACTTAACCTTACAAAATTAACTTATAAAGTGAGATTTATATTCACTTATATATTATGAATTGACATTATTTCTAGTCGATGCGAGACTTTTGATAACATGAGATATCACCAAATGGATTGTCTAAACATACTCTAAAATTTGTTCTTACCTTCACTGCCGTCTCCTTGGGCAGGTCCATACCAAGTGGCTAGAGCAGGTGACCAATCTGAATAGAAGGTGTATGAAGCAAATGAAATGTTTCTAGGGTTGAAAGAAGAGGAGGGGAGAAGATGGAGTGTTGAAAGTGAAGCTACAATGGTGAAAACAATGAGAGAATGTACGTAGAAGTGTAAGAGCCATATTATCACAGAGAGTGTTTGATGAGTGCGTATTTTTGCCCCCATTCTGTATTTAACTCTGGGTATTTAATTGAATTTGTGTGCTTAAAGAGTGATTTAATTGATAATTCTGTTAATTAGACTGTTTGAGCATGTGTGATAAAATTGTCTTAAAAAGTGATTTTTAGCTGCATAAATTATTTTTTGGATATTTTAACGTTTGTTGATGCAGCTGAAGTCAAGATTAAGCTTATTTAAAGGTGGAAAAATAAATTGATTGAAATTACAAACACCTCTAAGGAAGGCTGAAATTAACAAGTTTTGGAAAAATCACTTTTGCACCCCTAAATTACATATGCACTCCCCTCATTCCAAATGGGCTACAAAAAAAAACTTACTTCTACACCCCTACATTTGTCTATTTTCACTCCCTCTTACCACTTAAACCCAACTCACTCAGATCAGGCCATGTGGCAATCCCCAACTTTTAAATCTGTCCAATTAAAACATTCCACGTGGCATTAATCCTTGCACATGCATGTGAACCAATTAAGTAGTGCCACGTCATCATCTTCTTCCCTCAAACCCTAGCAGCCAACACTCACGACCACCATGGCAGCTACTGCTCCGCCACCACCGTCCCTGCACCACGCCGTCAACGCCTTCACTGCACCGTGAATGACGCATCAACTGCAGCAGCATCACCTGCAACCACTCTCGGCCACCATTGCGGAACGCTGCCACCATTGACGCAGAACCATCGTTCGTTGTCCTCACCACGTTCGCACCACAGCTCCAGCACGCACCAGATTCGCGAATCAGAGCGCACCTGCACTGCGAATCCTTCGCGCACTCACGCCAGTAGCCATGGAAACCACCTTCTCCATCGCGCAAAACGCAGCGCCTCCACCACTACGAACCAACCAGAACCTCAACTGTGACGGACCATGAACCTGCGTGTGTGACAAACCAGAGCAGCTGTTCGAACAGCCATGGAAAGTGGCCGCTGCAACGCGCCTTCAAGCATCCACCGCCGTGTCTTCGCCGGAGAAGAAAAGGCAGCCACCACAGCCGCAGCCATCATCACGTGTTGGAGAAAAGTGTGAGAGTGAAACCCTAATTTGGGAGAGAGAAGGAGTTGCCACGTGTCATCCTCTCAATGGACACTGAATAGTCAAATGGTCAAATCTGGTCAAGCATTCAAAAGCTGGTCAAACAGTCAACTCTGGTCAAAGACTGGTCAAAGGAGAGGGGTTTAACTGCAAATATTGATATTTTTGGATGCCTCTGCAAAATTGGACTACAAAATTGAAAATAGGCTATTTAGAAAATTAATACAAATATTATTTGGTGATAATTTATAAGATATCTTTAAATAATTAATTTATTTAATTATATCATAAATTATTAACCAACTATATTTGTTAAATAGTCTATATCTCTCCAAATATATTTGAATATTTATCTTTATCTTTATTTCAAAAGATATTTGAGAGATTTTAGCAACAGAAAAGCCCAATCCAATTCCTATATAAAGAGACCAAGGGAGAAGTAGAAGACAAGCTCGGGACTTCGGAGTTTAGGAACCCTTAGGGGGACCTAATTTCTTTCTTCTCTCCATTCTTCTATTTTTATTTTGTATTCCATGGATTGCTAAACTTCTTGGGTTGATTCCATTGTAATTTCATTATGGATTTTGAGGTTAGAATGAAATAATTTCTTTGTTCTTTTTTATTATTGTTGAGGTTTTAATTCATCTATGTCTTTTATCTTTGAATCACGTAAAAAGTAATGATTTTAAATCTATATGCATGTTGATCATATGAGTTCAAGGGTTTTTAAATTTAATTGAAACTTTACTTTGATTTTATTTAAAAACTTTCATGTGATTGAATGAGTTTTTACCAATAATTGAGACTTTACTTTGATTAAAGGTATTTACTCTAACTAAAATTAATTGAGACTTTACTTTGATTAATTAAGCTTTTTATTTGATGAGGAGATAAAAGACTAGACATGATTAGGCATAGTAAATTTGATTGAGACTGTACTTTGGTTGAATTTACTGTGGATAATCTAAAAGTTCTCACTTTTAATTGAGACTATACTTTGGTTAAAAGTGAGAACGCCAACAAATTAATTGAGACTTTACATTGATTAATTTGTAAATCTATAATAATAATTAATCGAGCAATAATCTTTAGATAACCGATGATGAATCTATTTTGAAAAAGTAATGGAATCAATCTATTTTCTTTACTATTGTTTATATCTTATTTTATCTTTTTATCTTTATCCCTCCTATTTTTATAATTTTATTTGACTAACACTTGTATAGTTTTATAAGAACTAATTTGTTAAAAATTAATTCCGTGTTCGTTGGGAGACGACTTTGGGTTACTTTACCCTTACTATTTTGTTGACTACTTTCTTAACAATACTGAAGTTGTTATATATAAGTAGTATTAATTTGATCGCGTCAACGACAGCGTTATCAGTGTTGCTAATAGTTAATTATGGTGTGAGAAATATATGGCATGGATGATGCGGTATTTATAGAGGAAAAGAACGAGAGTGTGCATATAGTTTCCTAACTGCCAAATATTTGAAAAATATTGCACATGGCAATTTAGAAAACGTATGATATTTAAAAAGAGTATATTGCACATGACAATTGAGTCCGACATTTTGTTTCTTTAAAGAACAAGACAAGTGGGATGTTTGAATTTGATGTACAAGTCGTACATTCCCTCACGCATTGTAAAGATATGCTTTTATTTCTTTGTTATATTTTTTCTGTTTATATTCGGAGAACACTCACCACAAAATATTCATGTAGGGTTATATTACATATTAACTTGTTAGCCTATAATTGGGTCAAACTATTGCTTGTGTCATTTCTTTTATCAACAAATTTAAAAGGCTTAATTATTGATTTATTTTTTTGATTTATTGCTTTGATTCATTTTGATCTCCTTATTATTTTTTTTAATTTAATTTTTTAAAAAAAATTCAATTTAATCTTCTTATTATTTTTAATTCAATTTAATCATCTTTTTCTAAAAGAAATAAATTTTGTCTTTTTCAATTTGAGACCTAATAAATAAATAAGCTTAATTACAAATTATATGTACATGTTAAAATAATTTTTTAGATTTTATATACTAAATCATCCCACCTAAATGTAATAAAGTTAAATATTTAGGTGGGTGTAAAATATTAAATAATTTCAATATTTAGGTGGAGTGACTTGCTGTATAAGTTATAAAAAATTATTTTAATATGTATATATAAATTGCAATTAAGCTTAATTATTAATTTGATTTCAAATCGAAAAGAAAAAATTAGATTATTTAAAATAAGAGGACTAAATTGAATAAAAAATAATAAAGAGATCAAATTGAATATTTTAAAAATATAAGAGAACTAAATTAAATAAAAATAATAATAATTAAAGGATTAAAATAAACTAAAATATTAAATATAATAAAATGAGAAAACTAAATCACTAGCCAATTTCAAAAATAATAATTTGCATTTATACAATTTGTTCAGAAATTAGCCTACTCAAGATTTCAGATTTAGGATACCCAAACATTATGACAGAAAGTTCCATATAGAACATAATAACACAAAATTCCCCAACTCTTAGAGATTAATTCTCAGCGTCTTTCATCTTTCACTCTGCAAAATTTCAAGTTTTATTTATTGAGAAACTACTTACAAAAAGAAAATTCTAGTTTATGTTGCTAAGTAGTTTTTCTATCGTTAACATTAAAAAAAAAATCTTAACAAACTTGGTGTCATCGATAAAGAAAAATCAAGGGAAACATTAAAAAAATTACTACATAAATGTCCATTTAAAAAAAATCTAATTCGCATGTGTCAAAAAATAGCCTGGTATTATTTATCGAGAAAATCCTGACTAATATCAAATAAGAAATAACATAATTTAAAAAGAAAATATTTTACAACGTGAATAAAAAATAATTCTTATTAGTATCGACAAAAAAAAAATCATAGCCAAATCAACCTAAAAAAATATTTTTGTGTTGATCAGGAAAATTCCAATTAACATTATAGAAAAATAATTTTAACCTACAATGTTTAAAACCTAATTTCAATTGATATTGGTTGAAAACCATCTCAAATGACAACAAATTAAAATAACCTTAATTTACACAAATTCAAAAATAATGTGAATGATATAAAAAAATATATTATTATAATGTTATCAAGAAAATTTGAACTAGAGTTAGTTGATAAATAATGCTGACCTAATTAATATTAACAATAAAAAATAACTTTTATAATGTTGTCCAAAAAATAAATAATATCTACTTTAATTTGAATTAATAAGTTTTCATGATTGATAAAAATATATTAAAATTACAACATCAAAACATGGATCAAGTTAATAATGTCTCAATTTTATTAAAGTCAACGATATTCTAAGCAAAATTAAACTTTAAAAAAAATATAAAAGAGAAGATACATTAATGTAACAATATAAAAGTTTTAAATTCTTATATCTTAGATAAATTTTGAAACTATATAATTTTAAATAATTTAATTATTTTAATAAAATTTTAAATTCTCTATTCTACTGACATGTTTTGTTCCAAATTGTTTTAAATAATTTGCAAAAATAAATTAATCTTCTAAAATTGTCTATCTAAACATCATTAATTCTGTTTAAGGAGGAATCTAGAGAAAAATTAAATTGATTGGTACTTCTTATTATTTTGCAAAAGAAAGAAAAAACTTTCATCTATCTCAATTTTTTTCATAGTGACGTAGTAGGTACGACAACTAGATTCGATTTTTCTGTCTTTGTTTTGATAGATAATTTTCCTATACATTGTATTCAATTGATACATGTATTAGGGATCACAACTAATTTCGTTTGTTTAGGTATTGTCTGATCTTGTTTATATTTTAAGGGAGAATCTCCGATTGAATATCGATATAGAAAATATCTTACTTTTTCAATTGGAGATAAAAATGTATATATTCATCCCAAATATTAACTTTCATTATAATTTTTTTTTCATTTAAATTATTAAATACTCATAATCTATTATATATATATATATATATATATATATATATATATATTATTTATTTATTTCTTTTAATGATTTGACTTATTATGAAATTCATTATCATCTTCAATTTGAGATATTTTTCGTCTTATATCATAATATTTATATCATAATATTTATGCAATTATATTCAAATGATATATGTCAATTAAATAATTCTTTGTCTCAATTTGAATAATTTTACTATTGTTTAATATTTTTATTTATTGTATATCTTCTTTTCATACTAAATAATATAAAAACTTTATCTTCTTTGTTTATTTATTATTAAATTTTATTTTATTTGAATAATTTGTTTCGCTCAAACAATTCCAGTTATCTTTCATATAAAAAATGGTTAAATTTTAAAAAATAATCACTAAAAATATAAAATTGAAAAATTAATTATTTTAATTTAAAAAATACTTATTAAGAGTAAATCTTTTATATAATACCATAAATGACATTGTAAACATTCAAAAGTGATTTTTATTTTCCAATTTTATACTACATCGCATTCTCTCGATCACCTTAACATAAATCTAACAAATATTAACTCATTTCATATAAAATCTACTTAAAAACTAAGAAAACAAACTACTAGGGATGTTACCTTAATACCCCTATCTGATGCGCTGACACGTGTCCAATTAAATGGCTTTTTCGTCATTTTGGTGCCCTTTGTGAATGGTTTCAGCTGCTGAAGACGGAATTCCAAATTTGTCCCTGTTTTCTGGTCCGTAGTTTAATTGGCTTAGGTTATTTCGTAATTTTGGATAGTTTTAAATGCATCTGAGACTGATTTGACGAGCTTTCATTTCCAGTGCAGGCCTTCTACTTGGTTTGAATGCTGAAGCTTGCTGTGGAAGGAAGTTTCACAGATAAATGTCCCAGAAGTTGTGTATTTATATTGTGTTTGTTGTTTACCATTTCTTTCTTCGTTTACTGTCTTTGCCCTACTCCAGGTATTTCTTAATTTTTTCTGTGTTGCAGTGTTTTTGTTCATCATGGGATGTTGCTTTGACAGAAGTTTACGTGAAAAATATGAAGATGCTTCGTTTTTTCTCTGAATTTCTGTTTATTTTGGTTTGTTTAGTGTTTATGGGTAATGATAGAATGTGTTCTGTTCAACTTTACGTGATAAATATCGAAGAAGTTTTATGTGTTCTGTTCAAATTGTGTTTTTTTGTTTAACTTTTTTTCCAGTTAATTTTTTTGTGTTTGGATTGTTGTTTTTCTGTGTTTATGTTCATCATGGAATGATATTTGGAAAGAAGTTTATATTTTCTGTGTTCTGTGTTAAGATTGTTGTTTACCATTTCTTTCTTCGTTTACTGTCTTTGCACTACTCCAGGTATTTCTTAATTTTTTCTGTGTTGCAGTGTTTTTGTTCATCATGGGATGTTGCTTTGACAGAAGTTTACGTGAAAAATATGAAGATGCTTTGTTTTTTCTCTGTATTTCTGTTTATTTTGGTTTGTTTAATGTTTATTTTGGTTTCTATGAAGATGCTTTGGATTGTTATTTTTCTGTGCTCTGTGTTAAGATTGTTTTTTTTCCGATCATTGTTTTCGTTTTGGTTTTAATTAGTTTGACTGATTTTATGGTGTTTTAGAAAGTGCAATGGCGAAGAAGTTGGATATGATTAAAGATATTGATGGTAAGAGGGAAACTCTGAAGTTGGGAGTTAGAGTTGTTGATCATTGGTATGTTCAGTCCCGTGATTCTACTCTTCAATTGGAGATGATTCTGATGGATGAAAATGTAAGTATTTGTTCATTAAACATTTGAGTTAGTTTTTGGATGTCTTATGTATTTTAATTTGTTCTGTTGATTTTGTATTGTAGGCGGACAAAATACATTGCATTGTTCGCAGGGAAGAGTTTGATTTATGGGATAGCAAGTTGATTGAGGGAGAAACATATATAATGCACAATTTCAAGATATTGAAAAATGAAGGGCAGTATAGGGTATGTGAGCATCCTTACAAGTTACTGTTTATTGGTGCTACATCCGTCAAGTTGCAAGCTATTGCTAAACTTCCAATGAAAGCTTACAACTTTAAAAGTATAAAAGATATTGTTAGTGGCAATTTTATTCCTGACTTGCTTATAGGTATGACAAATATAATAACTGTTTTATTTTTATTTAGAAAAATTTCGTATGATTTTCATACTAACCGTATTTTATGTATTATGTCATTGAGACTTGATTGGTGTCGTTGAGAATGTGAGAATTAAGCCTCAGTTTAAAAGTGTAGAGTCGAAAAACGTGGTGTTTACTTTGGTGGATCTCAGGTAAATTAATATAATGGTACTGTATTCTTATGTTAATATTTTGATTTATTTGAACTGAAAAATTTGTATTTTTGCAGTGGTGCTGCTATTTGTTGTACATTGTGGGATGAATATTGCAAGAAATTTATACAGAGGTACAATGACGTAGCTAATTGGGAAAAGCTTGTGGTTGTCATTACTCAAGCAAAAATCAAACCAGCTGCAGGTATAAATCTTTATGAAATCTCTTCTTCGTTGATTGTGATTTTGATTTTTTCTAACATTGGTTTTCATATGTAGGTGAATGGCCAGTTTCTGTTTCTAATACGTGGAATGGTACAAAGTTGATAATGGAAAGTGATTTTCCTCAAATAGTTGATTTTAAGAAACGAATGAAGGAGTAAGTTATCCGAATATTAAGCCATCTTAATTATTTGTCTGGTAGTGGAGTTATTTTACATACTATCAAAAAACTATAGTTGATTTTGTATGTTTTATTTGACTTGCAGAATTGATCCAGATGAATTAATATTGAGTCAGTGTGCAAGTCAATTGACTCAGTCTTCCCAATATACTGATGCTGAACATTTTGTATATAAATGTTTAGTAAAAAGTTTGTCTGAAATTCCATTAATGAAGAAGGTATGAAATCAAGTGTTGTGAAATACTTTATTTCATTTGTTTTTTTTATTGTATTTTAACTTAAATTTTTTCTTTTGATATAGGAAGTTGTATGTGTTACTGTTGCAACAACTGTTAAGTTTAACTTAGATAATGAAGGGTGATATTATTTGGTTTGCAACAATTGCAACAAAAGGACTTATGAAGCAGTTTCTTTCAAGTGCACTTATTGTGATAGAGATAATGCATTACCTGTTTTCAAGTTAGTATATTGTTTTATTGTATTTTTCATTTTGTGATCTATGTTAGTTGTTAATTGCAATTTTTCTGTACTTTGCAGGTATAGGCTCCAGGTCCAGGTCTGTGATGATTCAAACAATTATGCTAACTTTGTTGTATGGGACCAAGAATGTAGCAACATTATTGGGTTGTCTGCTGCTGATTTGCAGAAACAAATGATTGAGGTCTACAATTTTATACTTTCATCGTTTATATTTTCTGCTTTCAGTGTTGTTTATATTTGCATTGTTGTTAATTATAATAGGCTGGTGAAGATGATCCCCTTTGCTTTCCTGATGCATTGGATGTAATGCTAGGCTGTACCTTTGCTTTTAAAGTTCGAACGCAACCAAGAACTAAGTGTGCATCTGTCATTAAAGTTTCAAATGTTTCAGAAATAGTGGCACATGTTAAAAGTCTTATTCCTCCACTTCAAGTAAATATTATTTTGAAATGATTTATGTATTTCTTTCCATATCAAATACATATAAATGTAAAATAATTTAATTTTATTTGTATATGTAGATTGGTTATGGTACTGATAAATGCAGTATGGATTTAGTTTCTGAGAGTTCCTGGTAAGTATATTAAGCTGCAGTTTTGATTCTTTGTTATTTTGAATCACAATTTTTAAGTATATATTACAGAAATTGATATGTGGTTTTATTTGTTTTGTAGGTTTCAGAATTACGTGGGAAATCTATTTGTAATTTGGCTGCAGACACTGATACTGATATAGTATATTCTTATTCCATTATCTTTAATCATAATTAAAACCATAGAGTATTTTTACATGATCAATTTCCTATTCTTAATTTTGTAGATGAGTTTGAGTGCAACTGGTGATAATGACTCGGATTATGTTGTAATTGGAACTCCAGGAAAGAGGTTATTGCCATGTAATGAAAATTGGAATGAATCTTCTCAGGACATCGATTCTGCTCAACTATCCAGCACTAAGATGAAGAAGATTATTAAGAAGGAGAAAACTTAAATTAAGTTGTTCTGATTTGTATATGTTTGATGTATATAATTTTGGGTGCTTTGGAACAGTTATAGTTAAGCACTTTTATAGCCATATATATTCTGTAAGTTGGGTTCAATTACATTGTCCTTCATATTTTGTGTGTTTTGTTGATGTTAGACTCATTCTCGAATATATGAATGAACCCTGTTTTATTATTATATAATGAGCGACTGATAAAATTATAGCTGCCAATATTCAAACAAAGGATATACATGATTGATAATAAAGGAAATTAGATTAAGTAGATCTTCACATACAGAAACATATAGTCTTGCAAAAAGCAAATAAAAAAAAGCCCGTTAACTATTATCAAACTTAAGTCATAAATATTTGTAGTTACATTAAGTGATTAAAACATGAATTGTCCTTGAACGGTTTTTGTCAACTCCAAACATCACTTTGTTTCCAGCTTCAAGTCCATTATCAATGCAGAACTGGTTCCATCCTTGAGTGATGTAGCATCCCATACCCGATCTGTTACTCCATCTAATATTACATTCCCATAAATCACCACTTTCATTGCTGAGGTTATAGCTTGTTTGACTCTTTACCAAGGCTACATCAGCAAATTGTGCATCCAAGTACTGCAAAAGAAATTCACAATATGTTAAGTAATTCTCTAAATTCACGTAACATATACATTTTAGAAGGAATGAAACTTACCAGTGATGATGAGCGGATATCGTATTCAGTCAATGTTTATTCTGTTGAAAAGTAAAATGGATTTTCATCGTTGCTTTCCATTGTAGTACTGCATTCATCAGTTGATTCGGTGATGTAAGTGATTTCATCACCAGCCAAATCAAATATCCTTACTATGAATTTGTTATCTCCCATGTAAGTTAGCCTCAGTACATGATCATTTTTTAGATCATAGTATTTAATAAACTGTGGAATTCCCTTTGTAATAAAACGCATATGCAAGAATCCTCTTGAAATTATAATTTGGTGGATGTTTCCTACTGGATCAATCATCTCAAAGTTATCAGACGCAAATGTTGGATCCCAAAACCGTGAGAATGCATCAGCAAGTGTTATAGATTCCTGTACCATAAATAAATTATCTTTATGTTTATACTGAAATAATTATAAACCAGTTACATATGAATTATATGTATCGATAATGTTACCTGTTGTATGGATAATTTGACATTGAAACAGTTGAAGAATCTGGGTAATGGGATTTCTGGGTGGACATCTGTCGGATTTTTTGGGGCAGGGTATTGGATTTCAGTCATGTCAGTATCAAAAATCCTTAAGTCAAATACTCTGTTTCCTAAGTATTTGATTGCAACAAAATAGTTTTCTTTCAACTTGTAAAAACTTGCTATTTCATAACCTCCACAAAAGAAGTTTTCAGGCACTGAAGTTTGACCTATGCGGATAACTATCTTATTTCCTCTTGGGTCCACTAAGTAGTTTAGATTGTGTCTAACTTCCTTTGACCAGTAAACAACGAAACCAGGGTCAAATTGAATGTATTCCTGCAATATGTATGAAGTAGAGGAATGAAAAATTATGGATGTACTACGCTCTGTGATTTTATTTGTGCAGATGATAAAATAGGAAAAAAACAGTCTAAAGAATGGGTTCCAGTTTGTAATATTATGTCCACAGAATGCATATTATAATTGCTCCTATGCATAAATCGAACATATACTGAAGTTTTGCATTTGCTTTCTCATATCAATGGTTGAAAACAGATGGTACTAACTTTAAACCAAAAAAATTAAAAAACTTACCTTAGTCGGATTAAAGATTCAAACCCAAAATGGATGGTAGTACATCATAGCATTCCGGGAAGATGAAGCCATTGGAATAGATTTGAGAAATGCAGTGCAAAATGATTGGACAATGGAAAGTGAAGAAGTCCAAGGACATGACATAAATATTAAACTTTAAAAAAAAATTACCGTTTCAAATGACGGTTGGTAATCAAATGTCAGTGTAATTAATACTCTGACCTTTTAATTTTTTAGTTTAAGTTTTAAGTACGAAAAAAATACAAAGCACTCATTGCATATACTAATTTCATTAAAGTGACACGACAATATATGAAATAGATTTATGTGCAAAAAAATCCTATCTTTTTTTTATTTGGCGCCATTTTAATTGACTAATTGCAATAACTACAGCATAAACATCTAAGTTATGTGGTCTGCAATGAAGGGATGATAATTTGCAGTAGCAACAAAAATATTGAAACTACTCCAATGCCTACAAAAATAAAAAAGTTTAACTACACTGCGTTGAGGTTTGTTTATTGTTGTTCAAAACTATAGTTATACATGGTAGAATATGTTTTTATTATTTATTTGATTTGAATCCAATGGTGTGAAATAAATTCTCAAGTGATTGTGCTGTATGTTAAAAACGCAGGAATGGAGGCTGATAAAAAAATATTCAAGATTGCTTGTGCCCAAGCAAGATTGAAGCGAAAAATGATTTTGAAAGAAAACATGATGAATAAGAAATGTGTTAAAGAGTGTGGTATATCTTCTAAAAGCCAACATGGAAGAACATTGTGTACTCCACTGTCTGATGTTACAACTCAATTTTTGTCTGGAGGAAGACTTAACACTTCTGGAAGAGTACAATGTCATCAAAATAGAGATGCAGTTCCGGATAGTAATGCTTCTCATCGACAAAACCTATTGCCTAGGTTTGAGATTGTTTTTTCAGAAAAGGAAAAAGATAATCAGTGCTTATTCAATAAGAGTAGTAGTCAACATTCTTCCTTAACTGCATCTCATTTTCATATGGGTGAAGAAATAAGTCAACCATGTACTAATGCAGACAATCCAGACAATGGCCAAGGTATTAATTAATTTATGTACTACCAAATGGATATATTGTTTAATTCTGACTGCTTTCAAATGATCACAGTTCAACAGATGGCTAAAATGCGAAAAAATCAACATATAAAGCCAAAAACATATACAACTTCAGACTCTGAATATTCCATACAATTTGACGAAAGATAAGATACTATTAATTACATCTTTACTTTACTATATTTAGTTTCTTTAAAAATGTTTACTAAAATCGAGATACACATTCAGTTCCTATGTAGATATAGGAGACCCAATTTATACGTGCCCCCATTGCAAAGCATGCATGTGGTATGAAGAAAGGATAGACAAGCATAAACATTCTGCAATTCCAAAGTTTAATTTGTGCTGTGGAAATGGAAAAGTGCAGTTACCTCTATTGAAGGATGCTCCTACTGTTTTGAAGCAATTATTGTTTGATTCCAATAGCAGAGAAGGAAAAAATTTCCAACAACATATTCGTACATATAATATGATGTTTGCTTTTACATCACCAGGTGCCAAAGTTGATAACAACTATAACAATGGTCATGATCCACCGAATCTGAGGATCCAAGGCCAAGCTTGCCATAGAATAGGTAGTTTGCTCCCGCCTGCAGGACAAATTCCTAAGTTTGCCCAACTATATATTTATGATACTGAAAATGAAACACACAACAGAATCCAATCCTTAAGGTACGTGAAGCTAAAGTTTGTTTAAATCAGCAATTTGATATTTTGGATGCTGTATTAATTAAGATTCTATTAATTTTCAGCAATGACAACAAAATTGACGTGGATATTGTAGGCAAATTAACAAAAATGTTAGATGAATTCAATGTTCATGCGAAATCATTCCGAGTTGCTAGAGACCGTTACAGAGAACAACCTTTCCATGATCTTAAATTAAGGCTAATTGCTGATAGGAATAAGGATGGAAGGTTATATAATATTCCTACCGTTTCAGAAGTAGCAGCACTAATTGTTGGTGACATTGACAGTGCTTCCCCAAGAGATATCATAATGGAAAATAGAAGTGGAAAACTGCAGAGAATTAACGAACTTCACACGAGTTACCTAGGCTTCCAATATCCTTTACTATTTCCATATGGGGAAGATGGTTATAGGCATGATGTTAATCATCGAGTAACAAGTACTTCAAAAAACATGAAGAGAAATCGCTTGACAATAAGGGAATGGTTCTGCTTCCGGATTCAGAGTAGAGAATTAGAAGCACAGACACTACTAAGATCTAGGCGATTGTTCCAACAATTTGTTGTTGATGGATACACTATGCTAGAGTCTGAAAGGTTATCATTCATAAGAAATAACCAGTCCAAGCTTAGAGTGGACAAGTACGATAACCTCTTCCAATCAAAATCAAGTACTCAAGAAGAAGGATCTACAAAAGGCAAAAGAGTTGTACTACCTTCCACTTTTGTTGGTGGTACGCGATTTATGGAACAACTTTATTTTGATGGGATGGCCATTTGTAGTCATGTTGGTTTTCCAGATTTGTTTGTTACTTTTACATGCAATCCGAAGTGGCCTGAAATACACAGAATTTTATCACATCAAAATTTATCTGCATCTGATAGACCAGACTTGGTAGCAAGGGTTTTCCGAATCAAATTTGATCATCTTCTAGCAGATCTTACGAAAAATCATTTGTTGGGCAGGGTCATTGGATGTATATTCCCGTTTCCCTATTATTTGATAACGTAAATATTTTTTTGTTCGTTCATATACTAATGGAATGAATTTACAATGCAGACATGTATACTATTGAATTCCAAAAGCGTGGTCTACCTCATGCTCATCTGCTTCTCTTCTTGCACCAAAGTGACAAATATCCAAGGGCTGATGATATTGATAAAGTAATATCAGCTGAAATTCCGTGCCCAATTGCAAATCCTAAACTATATGAATGTGTGAAGGATCATATGATTCATGGTCCCTGTGGAGTAGTAAATAAATCCCTTCCTTGCATGAAGAATGGTAAATGCTCACGCTTTTATCCTAAAAAATTTCAGAGTAGTACAAGTATTTCAGAAGATGGATTTCCACAGTATCGAAGAAGAGACAATGGAGTCTGCGTGGTCAAGAACCATGTTTCTTTAGACAATCGATCTGTGGTTCCATATAATCCTAAATTGTTACTTAAATATGAAGGTCACATCAATGTTGAATGGTGCAACAAAAGTACTTCAATTAAGTACTTATTCAAATACATCAACAAGGGTTATGACAGAATTACAGCGGCTATAGTTAATAATACCAATGCAACTCATCTTCATGACCAGTCAGGAGATGAAATTAAACAATATCTTGATTGTAGATACATATCACCATCTGAGGCATGTTGGAGAATATTTTCATTTCCTATTCATGGCAGGAATCCAGCTGTTGAACGTTTATTTTTTCATCTTCCCGGAGAACAATCAGTGTACTTTAAAGACGACGACTTTATTGATGAAGTCATAGGAAAAGCAACTGTAGCAGAATCAATGTTTACAAGTTGGATGGAATGTAATAAAAAGTATGAATTGGCAAGAACTTTGACATACCCAGAGATTGTGTCAAAATTTGTCTATGTCAAGAAAGACAGATGTTGGAAACCCAGGAAAATAGGAAACACAATTGGAAGACTTATTTGGGTTCCACCATCAACAGGTGAATTATACTATCTAAGGAGGATGCTCACTGTTGTCAAAGGTCCTTTATGTTATGAAGATATCAGAACGGTGGATAATATATTATATTCAACCTTTAGAGAAGCATGTGAAACCTTGGGATTTTTGGCAGATGATAAGGAATATGTAGAAGCAATCAAAGAAGCCAAAGATTGGGGCAGTGGAAATTATCTAAGGAAACTTTTCGTGACAATGCTATTGTCCAATAGTGTCAACAAACCACTAGATCTATGGGAAAAAACTTGGAAATGGCTATCTGATGACATATTATATAGGGAAAGAATAAAAGCTGGCAATCCAGGTATGTCTGTCTTAAAATTATAAACTTATAAGAGAAATAAGTTACTGAAATAACAGAAATGAATACTTAAGTAACTGAATTTTAATGCAGAACTGCAATTATCACTTGATATATTGCGAAACTTGACGTTATTCCATATTGAAGAGATACTACAAAGTAATAGAAGAAGCCTAAAACAATTCCCAACAATGCCATATCCAGATGGTTTTATTATAGCTCAATGTGGGAACAGATTGGTGTACTCAGAACTTGACTACAATCCTGTCACCCAAGCAAATCTTTTTCAGGAAAATTATGATCGGATGACAGGTATAACCTAACTTAAAATTCATGAGTACATTTTTTGTTTTCAATAATTAATATCTGAATTACAATTGTAGGGGAACAAAAAGACATATTTCAAAAAGTTACTGAAGCTGTTATTAAAGATGTGAGAGGAATGTTCTTTCTGTATGGCTATGGGGGTACCGGAAAGACTTTCATGTGGACAACTATTTCTTCAGCATTGAGATCTAAGAGAAAAATTGTATTAACTGTTGCATCAAGTGGTATAGCATCTTTATTGTTGCCAGGAGGAAGGACATCACATTCAAAGTTCAGAATTCCAATTCCAACCATGGAAAACTCAATTTGTAACATAGAGCAGGGTTCTGAAGCTGCTGAGCTACTAAAATTAACTGATCTCATTATTTGGGATGAAGCACCAATGGCACACAAATTTTGTTTCGAAACTCTAGACAGGACCTTAAATGACATAATGAAATACAAAATGAAACCAAATTTAGTATTTGGAGGAAAGGTAGTAGTTTTTGGAGGTGATTTCAGACAGATATTACCTGTCATTCCTAGAGGAACTAGATCAGACATTGTACATGCAACAATCAATGCTTCTTACCTATGGCAGCATTGTCAAGTTTTGACATTGACAAAGAACATGAGACTTCTACAACCAGGTTTACCAAGCACTTCAACATGCGAAATTCAGCAATTCTCCGATTGGATTGTAAAACTAGGTGATGGTATGTTGTGCGAACCCAATGATGGTGTTGTGGATATCGAAATACCTCCAGAATTTTTGATCTCTGATTTTAATGATCCAATTGAAGCTATTGTGTTAAGCACATATCCTGATCTATTGGAGAATTATAGAAATGAGAATTTCCTGCAGACCAGAGCTATACTGGCCAGTAGAATTGAAACAGTAGAAGAAATCAACAAATACATATTATCTTTAATTCCAGGTAATTATTAGGATATTGTTAGTCACATATGTTACATATTGAATATGAATTATATATGCAGTAACTAATACTATGACTATTTTGCAGGACAAGAACAAGAATACCTAAGTGCAGATACAATTGATAAGACAGATAATCCAATAAACGATGAATATGATGTTCTTACTCCAAAATTCCTGAATTCATTAACTACATCAGGTTTACCAAGTCATCAAATAACCCTCAAAATCGGAGCTCCTATAATGTTGCTAAGAAACTTGGATCAATCAGAGGGGTTGTGCAATGGAAGCAGATTAATTATTACAAGGTTGCAAAAACATGTAATAGCAGCGAAGATTCTTAGTGGAAACAAAAAGGGTAACGAAGTTTACATTCCACGTATGTCTATGTCTCCATCTCAATCTCCTTGGCCATTTAAACTAATCAGAAGGCAATTTCCAATAATGTTATCTTATGCAATGACAATTAACAAATCACAGGGACAATCTTTGTGTTCGGTTGGATTATATTTGCCAAAACCAGTATTTAGCCATGGTCAATTATATGTCGCAGTTTCTAGGGTTCAGAGTAAATCGGGATTAAAAATTTTTAATCCATGATTCTGACAAAAAACCATTGTCTTCAACGACAAATGTTGTATTTAAGGAAGTCTTTCAAAATGTATAGAAATTCAGACTATATTAATTTCATTTTCATAACTGAGTGGGTTATGTATTTTGTATAGACAGAGCAGATTTGACAACTAATGTGAAACTCCATGTCCATTATCTAATGACTTTCAAGTTATACAGTTTCAGATACAAAGAAAGAGGATGATACTTGATAAAAGGAACAACTGCAGCATTGTATGAATTGTTGCATGAGCTAATTGGCTCAGAAATGGTGGACATAGTAATTCGAACTAAAAACTATGTCCTCATTTATTGCGAGACCAACCATGGCAGACACGTATTCATATTCAATAAAGAATGCATTTATGTACTGAACTCTTTTTCTTTTTACACTACCGCCACCTCCATTTAATGATTTCTTTCACGAACACAGTATTAAATTGAAATGAAAGATAACCATATACACCAATTAATGAGCGTGAAACGTATTTAGTTTGCAGAAACGCAGTATTTGTTTTTTCACAATTTATCAACAATTAAAATATAGGTTATAAGTATTGTTCCACTTTGTTTTCTAAATCCACTTAATCACTTCAATCCATCCAATTTATTGGAAACAAATCTACTTTCTATATGGAACATTTATTGTTTCAATAAGACGTGACTGAAAATGAAGATTTACCATTATGTAAACTAATTCCATTAGTCCTTAGCTAAATTAACAAAATCGTTTAAAATAGAAACCGATACTTCTTCCATTCAAATAAAACGTTGGCATCATACCAAAATACAAGTGCCAACCAAAAAAATATGTCCTTGTGCGTAAACAGCACCAAAATATTACCACAGCGTACAGAAATTAAACATTCCAGTTAAATATTACAGTAACACACTAGATTTTCTGAACTACGATTAAATTGTCTTCGTTTTTCCTAACTTCTAACTTTATCCTATCACCAGCGCATAACTTATTTTCCGTGACAAATCTCCTCCATCCACACCCCAGATAGCATTCAGTGCGCGCCCTCTGAGCCCATCTGATTGAACATTGCCAGTACATTCCATTACCATTTGATAATAGGCATTCCTTCTTAGATGTCGAAAATGCATTGGCAACGAATGAAGCATTCAGATACTGGAATAGGAATTAAAAAGATTGTAAGTAACTACAAAGTTTTATAGAAGATCAAATAAATTTACTGTAATAAATAAAACTAAGTCATACCAGTGACAATGCAACAACATCATAAGCAGTCAAACATTTTATTAAGCAATTGTCACTATCATCTTCTGGAACATCTTCAAGGTTTTCTGCAGTACCAGAACAAGATGCTGCATTTTCAGTATAGGCAATCTCGATTCCTTCCACTGAAAATAACTTAATTAAGAAAACATTGAGTGATACATAACTCATATGCAAGTAGACTTCATCCTTCAGATTACAGTATTTGAACATTTTCCGAATCGGACCACGAAGAATCGTGGTTCCATTTGGGGTCACATGAAACTTAAACTTGAAAGTTTTAGAATTCGGATCAACAAACTCCATCTCCTGGTCAAAAACTATTTTCCTTTCCCAGAATAGGTGGAAATAAGCATCCAAGGTAATTGTAGCCTGCATTCCAAAAATCATACAATATTAGACTAAAATATGAAACAGTTATTTTTACACAAAACAAGAATGATAAATGCTACAGATTTACCTCTTTGGGACTTAACAGAATCCTGAAAGAAGACAAGAACCTAGACCACACCAAATCTTCTTCTGCAATGTAGCTATCAGCTATACCTCGGTATTCTATTTCAGTCCATTGTAAGTCGAAAATCCTCAGGCGAAAATATCGATCACCACAAAATACAGTGCAGACATAATGCAAGTCTCTCAGATCATAAAATTCTTCGAAAAAAGGTGGTATTCGAAAAATTCCCTTTCTTATCAGATCTTCCTCAAACTCTAAGTTCATAACATTACCCATTGGGTCAGTAAAATAATTGGTCCCAAGAGTAAGTTTGTTTCCCCATTCCAGCATAAAACCATCTTCAAAATCCCCAAACCCCTGCAACGTAATATATGCCAGGAAACGACAATAAAAGACATGCATGTAAGACAAAATAACAAATACTACATGAATAATATTCGAAACATCAATACAAACAAAATACAAGTACCGATTACAAAATCAAAGCTGGTGAAAAAGGTATATAGTATAATATCGGAAAATAAACTGCAAAAGCAAAATACTACTTACATCACCTGGATACAGCAAGCAGATGGAGTTTTGGAACAGATTTTTGAAGCTGTATTTACCCGAGAAAGACATCTTCTCCCACACCCACACAGCGAACCAGAGAAGCCAAGAACTGTGACTGAACTCAGAATGCAAGCAAACGTAAAGTCTAATGCTGTTCCTTCAAAAAACTGAATAAAATATACGTTTCCGGAAACATCTGATATATTAATCGCCTCCTTAAAATATAATTATATTATTTAAAACGAAAACAAAATACTTTTATTGATTTTTAATACTTATTAATGCAAAACTATTATTTGAAGATCAAATTTATTATCCATAATTATATTAGGTTACTTAATGTATTTTTTAAAAGTACGCAAAATGCAAAATATATGATAAGTTGAAATATACGCATTACCAATATTTCTTTCACTATAGTTTAGTAATTACTATTATTTATTTTTATTACTTAAAAATTATTACTTATTCGATTAATAACAAAATTATTATTTTGTATCTCTAAGTATTACTATCTAAAATAAACCTTTTAAAAAAATCACAATTTTACGTACTATTTATCATTCAATGTACTATTTGTCTTCAAATCCAAATTTATATAGCAATCAAAATATCTAAATCCCTATATAACGAAATTTAAATTACATATTTTAAAACATAAATACGAAACTTAAACTCTCTTTGACGTATATATTTCATATATATTACTTTTGTCAACTATAATATTTTGTAACAATATTTATTGAAAAAAAAAATACCCATCTACTTAAAAATTAATATTTTATTCTATCAAAAATACAACATTAAAAGAAAAAAAAAAACAGAAAGCACCACCCGTGCGTACGCACGGGTATAGCACTAGTTAAAAATAAAAATTTAGAATGACCGAAAAAGTTCACAAATATTTAGATAAAAAGTCAATTAAACCTAAATTTAAAATAAAAGGTAACAATTGACCCAAAGAGTAACAAACAAAAACTAACGTTCCATATATATTTATTTATATATACTTTGTGGTTTTGTGTCCAATTGCAACTAACAAAGGTAACATGGGAGATTCCGGAAGTCTGGAACGGTTGTTAAATGATCATAACATGGCCATAGAAAAACAATGTTAGATTGAACAACGATGTAACAGGTTAACTCTGTGTGTATCATTATTTTTAATTTTTATTTATTATGCTCACATTATATGTGAAGACTTATCATGATTCTTCTTTTATGCCTTAATTAATTTTTTTCAACGCCATCGTAATTAAATATAGTTTCTATACGAACACAAATTTTGGGTCTTCACTTTAATTCTGTCGGTTATATTATATTGCCTATAATAATCTTTTTGTAAAATTTCTTTAATGGATTTCGCCTATATTATAAATTGAAGTCCATAGTTTAATTAATTATTTTATCACTAAAAAAATGTGTATCATGACTTAATTTCTCGATGACTTATATTTTTCAAGGACAATTCTTCAGGAACTCTTACGAAAAATACAATGCCAATCTTTTAGAAAAGAGCAATTTCCTAGTCTTTTTTCAAACTAAACTTTCACCTAATGTGATATGACCTCCTATTAAAGTTTTTTATACTTAAGTTTATCAAGTATAAAAATGTCAAAATAGGTGGTTCAATTCGGTTCATCAGACATTTGAATCGTTAATACTTCAGTCTTTAACTATTATTTTTATAATAATATTTTAAAAGTTAGATGAACACTTTCATTTTACTATTATAAAATATAACTTAAGTCAATTCACTTCTATTGTAATGTAATAAATATATAAATACATTGCAAAAAAAATATAAATTTGTAAGTGAGTTAACCCACGAATCCGTGGTGGGCCAAACCGAGTTGCAAAATCTTTGATTCACCAAAAAGTGAACCGGATTGAACTGACCCCTTTTTTAGGGCAACTCGTTGTGAATAACTTGTATGAGCTGGATTAACTCATTTTGACATCCCTACTCAAGTGTTTATATAATTGAAATTATAAAATAAAAACATGTGATATAACATTAAATGAATTTTAATTTTTTTTATTTGATATTCTTTTATAAATAATTTGTGTATATTATATTGAGTGAATTTTTTATTTATTTATTATATAAGTTGAAGTACTATCTTCGATTTGAATTTTTCCTTTATTTGTTTTATATGAGAATATAAAAACAAGAGGATGATATTAGTTATTAATTCTTTTATAGTTGAACAATTTGAAAAAAATAATTAGTTTTTAGTATTTCATTACACTACTGTGGAAACTTTCATGACAATACTGTTTAATTTTCTACACCAATTAAATAATAATCGACATATAGTATAATTTAGTAATTATGTCGATTACAATTTTAACTATTGGGGTTGTTAGTTGATCTTGAGGTCATATCGCACTTTGTTCTTCTATATAAGATGTCTAATCTTTCTTTGTTTGTTTTATAGTAGCTAAGAAAACTAAATTGATTCACACTTTGACAAACTTATTATTCAAACAAAACTTGATATTTATTATTTGTTATCATAAAAACTTTGGGTAACTTGCTGGCAAACCTATATGTTGATTTATGTCTTACTCATTTATGTGTTAACATTAACATCCACATGCATTCCTCGTTTACACAATTTTTAAATTAAAATAGAATTCCCAAATTGATATGAAAATGGAAAACAAAATTATTCCCATTGTTTAAAAATAGAATTTACAAAAACTAGCCAAAATTTTTTGTGGTGGCAGAATCAATAAAGTTTTATTTATAATTTCCTCTACCAAATCTCGATAGAGTTCAACTCAAATCGATCTAGTTTGAAATTCAACCTAACTTTTGGCTCGATTTGAACTTTGACCTGATTCGTCTTGACCTTTTTGCTAAACTCAACTCGAATTTTTAGACTTGTGAACTTTTTATGTCCTAACCAATTAGCAATTCCATAACTTAAGAAATTTTAATTTCCTTTTCTGAGTGAATTTCAAATTCTACTATTTTAGCTATTTCAAATACCTTCTTAAAATTTCTCAATTTCAATTTTCTTTTAATTTCCTCATCCAAATATATCATTTTTCATTAAAATATTTAAAATTCTCCAAAATAAATGAATTACTCTTTTAAATTGTTTTATCCAAACATACTATTAAGAAAAATTTCCTGCAAAGGAATCAAACAAAAAAAGCTCAACAAAAATCGTAAGGAATAAAATACTAAAATATGTTAAGAAGACTATTTATAAAGGTACGACGTCACATGAAATAAAATTCAATACCCAATTAAAAAAAAAACTATTTTCACTAAAATAACTACTTTCTTGATATTTGGAGAGAGACCGGAAGAATATAAAAATACAACTAATTCATTAAAGGTTGTCTCATTAATGAATAGTGAACATAGTAAATTGGGTGATCAGTTCATCTAATATTAAAACATAAATCAAATCATTAACACATGAATAACAAAAATTAAATATATAAAACAATAGTAATACAAACAATTAGAGTAGATCACATCCAACCTCAATACTAAACACTTATATTGATGATTCTTGCCAAAAGCATATGGAGTTGTTATACCTCTCTCATAACTCTATTAGAATACAGAGTAGCATTCTATTTTTATATAAAATAAAGATTGATGCTCAACTCTAGTCTTCAATGCCCAACAATAGAGGTTTTCTCCTATGCGGGATTTTCTTATGATTCAAGCTTCTGATTTGATATTTACCCTTGAGGTTTTCTCTCTAGAAAGATTTTTTTGGATACAACTCTTCCTTTTAGTTTTTAAGCTCTTTAGATTTGATTAATTTAGGTTTCCTTCACTAAAGGATTTCTTCCATGATTGTTTGGTTGTGAAACCAAAAAGGAACATAGGGTGACTTGAGATTCATGTTATGCGGTTTGTCCCACACAGAGAAACCTGAGATGAGTGATGATGAGATTGGAGTTCTCACTCTTTCTTATTTGATTGCATGCTTATGATACACCATATTCATTCTTTTTTCTTTGGTTCTTATCTCCTTCCATCAACAATGTAATGGAGAAATTTTCTTTATTATACTTTGGCTTTCTTTAGACGTTATTTTACGAGTATTTGATTATCTTTGCTAAGGTTTTTGTGTTTATAATCATTGTGGAGCAATACTAACACTTGTACACAAGTTAAATAGATAAAAGTTTAAAGAAATTATATTAGAGAATCTCTTTAAATTAGTAAATAATTAACTAATTTTAATTCATAAAGTAATTTATTTATTATTTTTCTAAAGTGAAAATTTTAATAAAGAAGTTTGTCTAAATGTGTCCTAAAAATACATTTTTTTTTTAATTTTTAATTGTTATTTTCAATCATAAAATGTGATCACAATCTTAAGACACCAACGTGAGCATTAGTATTGAAATTTTCTTTCACTAATTTCATTTTCACCAGGTTTTGCGGTGCATCAACGTGATTTGGATTTCTTCCAAAACGACGACGTCCTTCTCATGCCGTCACTTTATCACCTAATATATCGCAATGGGTCCCAAATACCCCATGTGCCTTTCCTCGTTTTCCGTAGGTTTCTATTTCTCCCATGAAACACGACAATGATTTTACTTTGTAAAAATAAATTTAAGTACTATAAGAGAGAAATACGAGAATAAAAATTTAATTTAAATAGTATAAGATTGTAAAGATTTTCTATGATGTCAATGATTGACTTTTACCGCATATATATTTATATTTTGACAGGTTTATAGGTAAAGTAAATATAAAGAAATGTAATATATTATATCAACAAGAATGGACTTCTCAATATATTTTGTTTTTCCAATGAAAAGAAAATGTAGTTTATTTCGTTTCAGGTTGACAAATTCTCACCCAGTTTTTATTTTATTTGTCATAATTTATTTTTTTAAACGATGCTTCTATACTTCAGAATTCCCGACATTCTTAATTATATCAAATTATACTTTTACATTGACTACAATTTTAATTATTTAATTTATTTATTAAAAACTTTCCATTTAAATTTATATTGAACCATACATTTTTTTTTAATTCCAAAATAAATATTTTATGAGGTAAAATGATCATATGTATTTCAGTTTTTCCCATTGAAATTTGACTTTGTACTTGAGTAGCGAATTTAAGTCTTCACAATACTAATATCATCACGATTTTCTTTACCTTTCTCTTCTATTCTCTTCCATTTATCATATATTTGAGACAATCAAATACTTCTATAAAAATACTATAAAAAATTACACTTACATAGTAAGAAACATATAATCCTTCCTACCTTTTAAATATACACAATTTTACATTTTTAATAAAACTATTTTCACTTATTTTACATTTTCTTGCGAGGATCAAATTCAGTACATATATTAACTTTTAAATATACATATACACAATTGAGAAATGAAAGACTAAATTTGCATTTTCTTTTAAGGATCAAATTCATCTATATAAACATATCTGAACTTTGATATGTGTAACTAGAAGATGGGGGATTATTTTCAAATATTATATTATGTTTTCAGTAGAAACAAATTTCCTTATCTGTAATAAAATTGTAATTTCCTTTTCTTTTAGTTTTTAATTTTTTTTTGTTACAAATTCTTATTTGATTGTAATTTTAGTATCGGGAAATTTGATTTAAACTTTAAGAAACTTTTATATTGTAATTTTTGAATGAATTTATTTGGTTGTAGTATAAGAAAGGAAATGAAAAAGAGTGTAGAAAATATACAGAATTATGCAGAATCTTTTCAAATGTTGCAATTTGAACAATAAAAGAAGTCTATTTAAAGACCCTCACTCTATAAAACATTAGCCATTGCTTCCTGCATTCCATCAATTTCTTTCTGTGTTCATCAATATAAGGGAAATATTTAAATATCCTTCACCATCATACCCAAACTTCCATTTTCACCACCACTCCCATAGCTGCAACAGTCACCTAAAGGCTACTGTAGAAGAAGAGAGAAAATGCTAAAAGAATTAATTTCAAAATGTTTTTTTCAAAAAAATATTTCATGTTTTTCAAATCCCATTTCATATCGGAAGTTTTATTCTGGGAAACTTTGCTCCGGAAATATTATTTTAAAATTTTCAAAATCTTCTGAAAGCCTAGTCCAGAATTTATAATTCCAAAGTGACTTTTATACAAATAAAATGGTCATATTAAAAAATTGAAGAGATGCTGGAAGCAATTACCTAAAACTTTTTGCAAACTTAAGATAAGATCAAACACACAATAAAAATAAAGACAAGGGCGATGCAGCTCAATCGAGACGAAAATTTCTATTTGGTGACAAAATTCTTAAAGTTGATTTCAGATTTGAAAAAGGAGTAATTTGAAGTAGAAGCTTTAATGTGTGAAGACTGGTATTGTAACAATAAACAAGAAAGTGCAAAAGTATGTTGTCTTAAAGTTGAATATAATTTAATAATGGTTTAAATAATGAATGTGCTGGCTTGTTTATAATTCATCAATTTGGATAGCAAACATAGGCACTTTAGAGTTGACTGGTTTATCATCAGAATCCTCACTCTGGCTGTTTTCAGAACCCATTGATGCTCCTCCCTTTTTGAAGTAATATGTTTTGAAATCGTAATCACCATCCATTGAAACTTTCTTAGCCTTTTTTCTTTTCTTCTTCTTTGCGCGCCTCAGTTTTGTATTAAGCATACCGTCCGTAGTATATAATTTTTCATTTTGCCTACTTGCTGCACTGTTATCCTTCTTCTTCCCACCATCATCTTCCATGGATTCATCCACCTCACCCACATTTCTGAGACCTTCCCCTTGGTCAGCTGAGTTGGCTTCTGTCTCATCCTACAACAGAATGCTTTAATTATTAAGTGTGATATCAACAGTCAATTTCCTAGGAATTTTCTCTAAACGGTTTCAAGAAACAAACCTCCAACATCATTTCATTAAGATTGAGAGGATGACTTGAAGGAACTTCAACAACATTGAAGTCATCAACAGATTTAAAGCTCCCAATATATGAAGATTCATGATTGTAGACTTCATCAACGTTAAACTCTTTTGCAAATTCAGACAGCGTAAAAGGAAGCATAATCGAACAACCCACGCATAGAAAAATCCAATGTTCTATAACATCACCTATCCAGTTGCATTTTTAAAACCTAACAAAACCCCATTTTATAACTAGGGTAAGTGACAAGATTTAACGAAAGGGTGCTATTATCACCAGACATCCTGAGAATGGTTAGATCAAACCACACACAACCATATAGTAAAATACAATGTACACACCCAGCGACCCACGGACTAACCTCATTCACACCATCATTGTTAACACAAAAGTAAAGGGAAGTTGTAAAGAGGGAACGATTATGAAAATAATTGAATTTATAATTGAAAGTAATTCTATTTGAGAAAATGGAGGAAAAGGGGATAAGAAATTTACACAAAAAAACAGATGTTAAATTAAAATGTACAATGGGCCAATAACACTTATACTTAAAAATAGACAAAACATAACACGTTTAAAGACAAAAAACACCCTTATATATATAGCCACTAGTCAAACCAAATGCACCAAAAAATAGCAAATACTTCAAACTTTTGTAGAATTGAATAGAATTTTTTCAATGTCACAAGCTCATTTTCTTTTACTATTTTTTCATGTAAAATACCTATAAATCTTCTACCATTCATTTTGAACTGAATTAATGCAAATAAACACCTGAATAACCAGATAATAAGAGGAGGGGAGAATGACTTGGTATACCTGGGCTAATAGGATCTAACTTCTCAATCCTCTTGCAATTTTTTAAGGCAATGGAAGCATCATTTTCTTAAGACTTTAGCATAACAACACCAGGACAATCTAACAACTTAACATTTTTGTCCAATTGAACCTCTTGCATTTGTTAACCCCGGAGTAGATCCAACATTCACAACATGATACCTTTTTAAACTATTAATAAGACTACTCTTACCCACATTGGGCAAGCCAATCAAACCCACAGTTATTGACTTCTTGATCTGTCAAGACAAGGAAGCAAAACAACAAAAAAATCAATAATTTACAATTAAAGGACAAAAGCAGGAAAAACAAAACAATTAATAGATAAGCAATAGACATTATAAAGACTAGAAAAAAAAAACTACACCAAGGAAAATAAAAAATAAGTCAAAGGAAAAATCCCCAAAAGGTAGCAATGAAAACCCACGAAGATCCACACTAAAGCATATTCTTCCAACTTAAAAACTATATATTTAGTTTTTCCTGTGATTGACCAAAAGTTGGCACATTCATGCACAAGCAAACAAATGTCAGAGATCAGTGTCACCTAGATGACTAAATATGTGTGTTTGTTGTGTGTGCAAGCTTTTAACTAGGCGCAAACTTCACTTTTCTTTGTAGAGTTAAATTAGACCTAAACATACATTTTTACTATTCTGATTCTAAAAATAAAATATATTTGGATAATAAAATCATTTTCAACCGATAAAATAACACCAACACTACAATAAGAAAAAACCCTATCTAACAGGATTGATACTTATCTTACAATAGAAACTATAATTCAAAAAAGGCATCAGCAATATAGAGAACACCAATGCCAACAATTCTCAAGCTCCAACAAGAGGTGATATTATTTTAGGAGCATGTACCATAAACATAGGGTTTAGTAATAATTTAATTTCTACTGATATGTGAAAAAAATAGCGTGATCTACCACTTTATTTTTCTTTTTGAGCTGGTGCACAAGACACATCTACCAGCAAAAGTTACTTCAAATTGACTCTAAATGTAAGAACAAAAAATGAAAACCAACTCACTTAGGTTCTTCATTTCTCCCTAAGTATATATACTATGAATTATTTGCAAAAATTTCTGATTTTATATTTGGTTCAATATTTAGGTTTGCCAATTTGACAACATTTAAGTTGGTTTTCCTAGTGAAGGCGTCCCTTATTGTATAATTTTCATGTCAAGATAGTGTATCCAATGCACATTAGCAACATCATATATTTAAAACATCCCAGGCCAGAATGCAGGGAAACACATACACAACCACATCCATACACAACCACATACCAAAAAAAGGATCAGCAATGAATACATAAAGGTTTCTCAATCATATATCAGATAAAATTCCATGAAGGGAAGCACAATACCCGAACCAAAACTAAGTTGCAATTTTACAACCAACTATCATCATGAAATCTGTTACCTCATAACTTCTTGAGTAATTCTTCAACAATTTGAGTATAGTATCAACTCCAACGTTTGATCTTTGTTGTTGTGTGCTACACTTGAAGGCCATAGTAGATAATTCTTCTCTAAGGTATTTGAGCCACTTCTCTAAAACTTCTTTAGGCACAAGATCTATTATATGGGTCAAATGATTAGGTAGTGTAAAAATAAATATACCAAAATGGAGAAAGGAGACAAAAATGAAATGTGATCAGTAAACTACAAATTTTATTTAAAACCAAGACAATACTTTTATCAGGACCCGATTTCATCACCATGTTTTCTATCTCAGGACAACGATTCCCAAAGGGTTGCGGGCATCAAGGACCTCCAGTAAGACATCAGAGGCTTCAATGACCTTAACAAGATCCTTGTAAAAGGCTCTATCTGAGCTATCTATGGAATGAGAAAACGAAAAATAACAATTGTCAGAACACAGGCAAGCAAGCACTTGAAAGGTCAAACTAACCAAACTGTCAAGAAAGTACAAATAAATGCACACCTCTGGTCTTCGCAGCATTACCAAAATCATTAGTATTTTTTTTTTAGAATCCTCTAGCAACTTAGAGTCATCTTCATCCTCTAGCAAGGCCAATTTCCTTTTATGAGCCTGAAATAAGTAATGAATAGTAAGTTCCTAACTGCAAGGAAAACAGAAATCACAAAGGACTGTTTTCTTCGTAGCAACAGTCAATCTTCACTGATACAATAATACAAAAACATTTTAATATACCAACAATCAAGCACCCTCATTATCTTCTATCATATACCTTTCTTCTTGTCCATGAACAACTTTCTACAGGAACAAGATTTACATAAAACTTCTACCGACATTTTTTATTTATTCATTCATTTAGCTTATCATGTAACATAACAAACATAACAAATCATAATCAACGATGAAAATGATGCATGAAATGGGAGTTCAATCATGATAAAACAATTACCCTCTCCTTGCGTTCAGCTCTCTTTTGCTCCAATTCATCAATGGCCTTTCTTCGAGTTTCAAGGGCTTTGAGTTCCTGTTCCTTAAAGGGCCAATCGTTGGGAATACTAGAATCCTTCTCAACCTTCTTTTTCCCACTCAGCCGAAGCTGCTACTTCTTTGCTTCCTTCGCTTTTTGTCTGTTGTGCTCTTTCACCTTCGGTATCACCTTGTACTTCTTCTTCAATGAAACCCTCCTACTCTTACTCTCTGCAACGCAAAAAATTCTCAACATTAATAACAAAAAAAAAAAACTAAACACACAAAATCAATGTGCACTACTGATATCAAAGAACAGGGATTAGAGTTTCCTTACTCTTGCTCTTCTTTACCATTGTGTGTTCTCTACCCTCAAGAGAAAAGAAGAAAAGAAAAAAAAAACGAGAGACAAGGAGCCAAAAGATTTGAAGAGGCGTGGATAAATTTGATATTAAATAAAATTTGTTCTTTTGATTTTATTATTAGTTATGAAATAGTGATATAAGATAATTTTTTATATCCTCATCGTTTAATTTGATATAGTGAATTTTAATATGCATGGATTTTTTTATAAGAAAATGTACTTAAATATATTATAAAAGGAATTTTAATGTAAAAGAAATTTTAAAAGGGATTTTCTTAGGCTAACTTAAGCCGAATTTTTTAATATTTTGTCCTTAAATAATTTCGCACTTGTTTTTGATAAATACTAATCGGTAGTAAGGTTACAATTTATAAATTTTTATTATTATAGTTTAGTACAATTTAATTTTCTAAAAATATAAAGTAATATATATATATATATATATATGTGAGTATTATTATATTTTAAAATTATGTTAATGAATAATTATATATATTTATTATATACGTGAATTCTTTATACTAATAAAAACACAATTTTAACCCTTCTACTTTTTTATATGTCATGTTATAGAACCGGTGGTCTTTATCGTTTCTAAAATAAATTAAAACAAATCACTTTTAACCTATATTTAATAGTCATGATCTTAAATAAAATAAAATAAAATGAACAAAAGTTTATAAGATATGGTGTAACTATAATTCTACTTTTCTTAAAACTAATACTTTAATTCAGATTTATTGAGTGTAAAAAATATTTATTTACGCTATCATTATCATAGAGGAACTTTTGTATTCATAAAAAAACCGGTTAGGAAAGAAAAATAGAACAATAATAATTAGAACTGCGAGATCTAATCAATTATAATAATTATAAAAATATATAAACAGAGATAAATATTTTGAGAAAAAATTAAAATTGTTTGTTAATTATAATTTATGTATAATATAGTACAGATAATATATATATATATATATATATATATAATTAATATATATATATATATATATATATATTAATTATATATATATATATATATTATATATATATATATATATTAATTATATATATATATATATATATTATATTATATATATATAAATATATATATTATATGTAACGTCCCATTTAATTAATAGGCAAAATTAAAGGAAATGTTACACAATATTAGTGCAGTAGCGTAGTCCTGGGGTCCTTAATACAACCCCAACAAAACCCGGGCACACCACGATGCCAAATGAAAACTGAATACGAAAACCACATAGAGTGTAGAGTAGAATTACATAAAGAGATACATGGGCCATAGCCCTAAAGAAAACATGAAGATAACTCCAGCCCAGATGGCTAAGCAGCGGAATCACCATTCCCTTGTTGACCACGAGAACTTCGCCCATCTGCTCCCATCAACCAAGTCGATGATCATCGCAAGAAAGAACAGCCACATACATCACAACCATGCAACGAAACGGGTAAGCTAGAGCCAATCAACATATTCAACATGCAATCAAATATATTTTCATCATCTCATCCATATAGCAACCAAACATGTTATGACTCTTCATTCAATACACTACGACTCGACTCGACTCATCCGGATACGTATAACTCGGTTGGATTCAGCGGATGCTTGCACTTGTGGTGGATACCCCTGCTCGACCTTGAGCTGCTCGATCCTGAGCTATGTGATACCAGTGTTACAATGAATCAAAATCTCTCCCACCACAAGGTTAGCCCTTAGTGAGTTTCAGGCCTCCTGCTACTCCCAACACAAGAGTCAGTCCGCTCTAAGTGAGACTAACTGGCCCTTCGGAGCGTCAGGATGCAACCTTACCTTGAATCCTTACCTAGTTATACAGATGGGGCACCACCATGAACACCCACTAGCAGGGGCCATGGAATTACGTCCCGACCACTGAAGCGCGACCCCGGAGGTCTCACCTAGAGACCCCAAGGAATTACACGCTGACACGGACCAACGTTCATAAATCAGCAATAAGAGAATATTGAATTATATTCTTCAATTCCATATCAACCCTTGAAGTTTAATCCTCATATAAATCACATCTCAAATCCATACCTCTGATCATCACCACCCCAATGAGTCTGGGGCCTAGTCTCATGTCAATATCATGTTCCTTTAATTTCAAACCACACATTCATTTCTCATGCTAAGCCTCATACCAACCCATTCATCCACAATTCATGAATCATGCCAAAAATATACTTCATGCTCCATTACATACATGTTCATCATCATACAATCATACTCAACCAACATGGATCACTCGGTAAACATCAAACATCCAAATCACAGCACTGTCTCGCCCAGCATCTCGCTCAGGCTGAGGGGTCTCGCTCAGGCGAGACGTGCTCGCTCAGGCGAGCCTCCCCCTCGCCTAGGCGAGAGCGCCAAAAACAAGGGCATGGGCAACACGGGATCTCGCTTAAGCGAGATCCCTCTCGCTTGGGCGAGTTGCATGCTCGCTCAAAAGTTGAGCGAGCCGCCTGGGCGACTTTTCGCGCAATAAACCTAGGCGAGCTCCCTGTTTCATCTCGCCTAGGCGAGATGGACTCGCTTGGGCAAGATTAACAGGTCTCGCCACTGTTCTTCACTGCCACAGCCATGTAAATCGACCCAAACCAACATGCAAAGCATTCTCATACCCAGATCGAAGGATTTAAAGCATACAAACAGAAACCAACGCAGTCACAGACCAAAACTACTGGAAAACAAGAGCTCTAACTTCCCGTACCTGGAAAAGGGCTAAGAGCGGGTGCGTCTCCAACAGCGGAACGCGAAGCTCCAACGGCAGATTAAAGTGCTGTGGAACAGATGTAGAAGAGCATACATGAGCCTATGACGAACCTCTACTGGAAGTACAACATAATGGCGGAAGAAAAGCAAAACCAGAGGTGTAGAGCACTTACATGAGGCTAGGAACGCAACTGGGCTCACTGGTTCGGGGTCAGGGGTAAACCCTAGCGGAGCTCTAGTGCGGAAGGTCGAAGTGACGGCTGCGGAGGTTCTGCAAGAGTGAGAGTGAGTGTGGAATTAGGGCAACCTAATGGCTTTTATACTATGGGCCGGCCTTTAGGCCCAATACTGTAGGGCAGCCCACTAACTTTTAGGGCAGGAAAAATGGGGCCTTACATTATATAAATTAGAATGCATAATAACTTAAATTATTAATTACTAAAATAATAAAATTAGTCATTATTTCAATTTTTATTAAAATAGTGACCAATTTATCATTTAATTTCTAATTTAATAATTAATTATGTTAAAACCAATTTAGCAGTATCAATTAATTATCAATTATATTAACTTAACTATCAATTATACTGAAACTAATTTAGTAATCAAATATATAAAAATCAATTTAGAAATAAAATATACGAAAATGAATTTAATAACTATTTTATATAAAAACTAATTTAGTGATATTTTATATATAAATCAATTTGGTGACATATTATACAGAAATCAATTTAATAATTACAGTATATTCTAAAGATCAAAAGATCATTATAGTGGTCTCTAAATAATGGTAATTTGTTTGTAAATATTTTTTGATTTCTTATTTGTCTACCAAATCTTTCATATTTTATATTTATTTTTAAATTTGATTTCATAAGTTTTAAAATAAATTATCAATAATTAAAATTTATTTTTTCTATAATTTAAATTATTTATTGCAAATTTAAAATATAAATATTCCTTTCTACTATTCCTAGTCCATCATTAATTTCAATAATTACCAACAAATCACGGATCATAATAGGAAAAAAAAAAATCTCTGTATACCTTAGATTTAACTCATTCATTTCGCCAATTTCAATGTCATTTATAATAAATCTTCCAATTATCTTTTAAGAACGAAGATAGTAAAACTTAAAACAAAAGTTATGGTAGTTAAAAACTGCATTATTTGACATAGTGCATATTCTAGGATATCATCTGTTCCTGCAGAAGAACAAATAAGATAAGTTAGGCACGAGCGTCACCTCACTATGTAGTCCGCTATCTCCTTAGTTGGCCTCTTCCCATTCGATACATGCCGGCTTGAACCCAGGAGGGGTTACCTGCAGAAGAATCTCCGAAGCTCAAGTAAGTCAAAGCTCTCAAGAGTCAAATCAGCAATTAATGAATGCGTACCTTTAAATGATGGGGTCCACGTGTATTTATAGACATTAATGACGTTTGACCATTTCATGGGCCGGGCCTTGACTTGGGCTCTAGCTTGGGCCCCAGCTTGGGCCATGAGTGGGCCTGGTCCTAAAGCAGTTTCCAGAGGTGTATTGAAGTGGGTTAGCCTTCTAGGCAAGTAGTTGGTTTTGGCCGGCTACCTGTCTAGATGGCTAGTGCTGGTTGTGTCCGGGTGCTGGATGGTATGTGGTTTTAACGTGTGTACTTATTTACTTGATTGGGCTTGGCTAGGTACAGTACACCATCATCTATCTAAATTTAATATAAAATTAAGAGATGTAATTGTTAAAAAAATTATGATAATCAGTGTTACGGAACGATTATGAAAAAAAAAATATAATACATAAACTTTTATTCTATATTAAAAAAAATACATAAACAATTCATGAGATAAATAAATATTATTTATTAAACAATATTCTTCATCAATATAGACAAAAAAGAGTTACCTTTATTATTAGAACATATGAAAAATCAGAATACAAAGATGAGTTTGTGTCTGTCTAACTTTTTTTTTTCATAAACAAAAGGAAATATATGAGAGTAAGAGATAAATATGTGTAATCAAAACATAATAAGAGAGATCATAAAAAATATTTTAATAAAATTGTTTATTCCTTGTTGCTTAATTTTATAATTTATTATTTATTAACATTAATATTATAATTTATAAAAGAAATAAAAATATATAATTTAATTTTCATAAATAAAATATATATTGTATATAATTTTAAAAAATTTAAATTTTTTGGGGGCCATGGCCCCTACGGATCAACTAAGATCCGCCAATGACAATATAGAGCTAATCATTCATAAAGGAAGTAACTGCAAGTAAGTAACTAATCGTAATTAGAAGGTAATTAGGACTATTGGATCAAGGCCCAACCATATAAGGCCCATAAAACTCATTATAAAAGGCATGTTTTACGAAACATATTATTACATTAGTATTTTGTCTCGAGAACCTATAAGCTCTGACTAACTTAAGCATCGAAGTGTGTTTTGCAAGCACCCTCCTCCATGTCCAAGAGTTGTAGATGGACTACCCTCGTAGAGAAGACTGTAGAGACCTGAAAGATAGTACGAAGAGCTTCGTATGGTATATATTGTCCCTGTAAGAACAATTGTCGTCACCGTGGGGCCGATAAATATCCTGTGAAGAGAAAACTATGATAGAAGACCTGAGAAGATTTGAAGATGGTGTCCAAAAGAAGTACCCGTGGTATAGAAGCTAGGGGAGCCAGCCATTCTGTCAACCTGACAGTCATATTGGAGGCTTAGGCCAAAATGCAACAAGAGTTTGTCGATTACAAGAAGAGGAATGTGGAGGAAATGGAAGTGCTACGGGAGGAAAACACAAGGTTGAAGAAAAGAGTTGAGATCACCAAAGGAAAACGAGTGAACAAGTCTGGGCATGCAGGCCCAAGAGCCAAGATCAACGATACCGAAGAGGAAAGTGAATATAATCACACCAATGCACCAAAAGGGTAACCAACAACTCCATTGCTACCCACAACAATCATCTCCACCCTTTCTTCAATGGGATCACGAAAACCCCCCTCCCAAAGCAATGGAAGGCACCCACAATAAGCTATGATGGCACGACCAACCTTGACAAATATTTGTTCGTATACATAAACCATATAAACCTATATTCCACCAACGACGTCATTTTATTCAAGGCTTTCACGTTAACCTTGCGGGGACTAACCTTAGACTAGTTTGCCAACCTGCCCCTTCTCTATAGATTACTTCGATACATTAATGGCTTCCTTCACCGTGTATCTTAAGATAATTTGTCGGCACAATGTCATTTCCATCTCCCTACTCAACATAAAATAGGAAGAGGGAGAATCTTTAAAGGCTTACATCGATCGCTTTAGGACCGCGACACTTAAGGTGAAAGACCTAGACTCTATGAGAATCCTGCATGACATGGTTAACAGCTTGCAGATAGGCCCATTCGTAGATGAGATGTGCATAACCCCCCCAACATGAATGAATTAAGGCAACGCGTCGCCAAGTTTATGAGGGTGGAGGACATGAGGAAGTATAAGGCGTAAGCCAAAATTGCAGTCACCGTAGTGGAGAAGTTGGAGATCCATAGGTTGCCACAACAAGCCTCTAAAGGTACGTGACAAGTCCAAGCACAACTAAGGGAAAGAAAGCAAATCAGTACACTAGATACGCCCCTCTCAATGCGCCCAGATCACAAATTTTAGAGGAAGCATTGCAAGCAGATCTCATCCCACCCCCAAGGAAGTTCCAGGGTCCGCTAGATGCAAATATGAATAAATATTTTTGATACCATCGTAATAACAAGCACACCATAGACAAATACACAACCTTTAAGGACAAAGTAGAGGAACTTATCAGGGCTGGCCATCTCAAACGTTTAATAAAAAAAGAGAATGAAGGATCAACAAGAAATGAAAGGATCAAATATTGTAAGGATGATGACAGGAGGGACGAGAGACGACCAATTTGGCAAGCTAATAAAAGATAAGAGCAGCGGGTAAGGGTACACCAATGTTAGAACGAGGGAAGGCGAGACTGGCACGACGAACGACCTCCCCTAAAGGGAGTCATTAACACCATTTCAGAGGGATTTGCTAGGGGCGACTCATCATCCGCAGAAAAGAGAAAGCACCTCTACGCGGTACAATTAATGCACGACGTGTCTAGGGTTACAGAAAAATGATGCCCCCTATAGCCTTTACGAATTCGAATTTCCAGGGAGTGGACCTTGAGCAAGACGACCATATGGTCATCACGATAGAAATGGAAAACTTTGCAGTAAAGAAGATCCCGGTTGACCGGGGAGGCTTCGTAGACATACATTACCGGAAGACGTACAAGAAGCTCCAACTCTTGGAGGATGCCATGATCCCTTACGATGAACCTGTGTCGCAACCGGAATCGCTACGGGACGGCGAACCAAAAAAGAAAACGAGTTTTAAAAAGAGATATGGAGTCGCCACCATAGTTATTCTGGAAAACTATGGAAAACCATAAAGATAAGACAAGTCTATGAAAAACTAGATTTTGGATCCGGAAGTCGGTTACGCGTAGGGAAGGTGTTAGCACCCTACAATGCCCGCCCGAGAGCAGTACCTTTAATTAAATATGCAAAGTTGATGTGATTTTCAAAATGTTATTTTTTTCCCCAAAAATAATAAGACAAAAATGCTAAAAGAAACAAATATTTTTTTTAATTTTTTGGGCCCGACAAGGATTGACCTTGGTCCTACGTATTCTCATTCAAAATGAGAAATCAAGGTTACGTAGTTCTTTAAAAGATATTTGAAAAAATATTTGAGAAAATGATTTGATTTTTTGGAGGTGAACCTGACAAGGACCGACCTTGCTCCTACGTATCTCACAGTGGAGAATCAAGGATCACGTAGTTCTTAAAATATATTTGTTGGAAAATGTTGATATTTTGTATTTTGAATTTTTTTGTGTTTTTGAGATTATTTGAAAAATGGTGTCACACGGCCGGACAGACATCAAAAGAAAAGAAAATATTTTTAGTATTTTTAGAAAATAAGTGTCACACGGTGCGAGCGACCGGACAGACACAATAAAGAGAAGGAAAACTTTTTTTTAATTTTTTTTCTATATTTGTAATTTTTATAATTTTCAAATATATTTATTTATTTTTAAATAATA
Organism: Vigna unguiculata; assembly: GCF_037176805.1. Classification (NCBI taxonomy): domain Eukaryota; kingdom Viridiplantae; phylum Streptophyta; class Magnoliopsida; order Fabales; family Fabaceae; genus Vigna; species Vigna unguiculata. The sequence goes on from NC_140796.1 coordinate 25,542,025, forward strand.
ATAAAATAAACAAATAAATAAAAGGATGAAATTATATTAAGGAGAATAAAAGTGCAATACAAAAATATGATGGTGCGTGAATAACGTGGGGGGTGCATGAAGTAAATTGGGTGTGTACAGTAAAAATGAGAGTGCAATAAGTAAAATATAAAACAAGCCCAAAAGTGACAATAAAACATGTAGAGGGAGTGGAGTCAGTAAACATGATGATGCGAGAAGTAGCCAGGGAAGAGCAGTGGTGTTTGTAAGCAATAAAGCCCAAAACAAGACGTGTGGTGTATGTATCAACTTGAGGGGTGCGACAAAAAATATAAAACAAGCTCAACAACAATAAGACATGGAGGTGCGGGTAAGTAAAATGGGGGTGCACGAAGAAAAGAAAGGAGGAAACATAACATAGCATATGGTGGTGGATGAAGTAAAAACAAGGGTGCATGTGATAATTGTGGGGGTGCGAAGAATAAAGATGGAGGTGCATCGAGCAAAAATGGGCTGATCCACCTTATTTGAAATAAGGAATGAGAACCCTAATTTTCACTCAAGCCCCCTTCTCTTCATCAGGCAAAGGTGGCACTACTTGAGCTTATAAACATAGTTGTCATCTCTTTATCAGGCAAAGGTGGCACTACTTGAGCAGCAATCTCTCCACCTTCGAGCATACTCTTTGAACGCCTTGAACTCCTTCTTCGCCATATTTTGCAGATGCAACCTATTAGGTGTTGTATCACTATTGTATCCATATTGCCTCAAGAATGCATAAGCCAGATCTTTCCATGAATGAATATGAGTTGGTTCCAAAAGCGTATACCAATTTAGAGCGATGCCAGTTAAGACAAGAAATGCCTCAGTCATATCAAATCATGCATATTCACCTAAGATGCAAAACAAAAGACTCAAGCTAAACATTTGAGTATAAACAAACATGAGCAAGTCACTCAAGAAAAAAATAGGAATGACATATGGCAGTTCATCCTTTACATTAAGGCTCAAGACTCACAAGGTCAAATTCTTTCACAAAAGATTTAATCAAGAAATTCTCAAATCAACTCAATTAGCAAATCATAGAAACAGTCCACTCATACCAACATGACTTTTATTTTTCTAGAATTATGATCATCCCAATTATTGAATCAAATCCCAAAATCCAATGTCAATATGTTTTATTGAAAGCAGGGAAATATTTTTGGTGGATTTCTTATGAGACATATTGTTTAAAAGTTTCACTTAGTAAAAAGTTAATACTTTCACAATTTTCTCAAAAAGAAATCACAATTTTTTTTCTTTTTAAATGAAAACAAAAACAAAACAAAAAAAAAATCCTACCTACAGTTTGTCTCCCCCACACTTATTTCAAAAAAAATGTCCTTGATGGACTTATTTTGGGGAGGAAACGAAAAAATTTGTGACTATTGGCTCAATCTGGCCATATGTCAAAATTTATTTTCTTTAATTTTATAAAGTACAAGTCAGCTTGTACAATTTTATTAAAGAAAACAAAAACACATATTTTTGAAAATTTTTTAATATTTTTAAAATTAAAAACAGAAACAAAAAACAAACATGCATGCAAATTAACTTTTCTATCAACAATGATTTCAAAAGAATTTGAATCTAAGCTTTTTACCTGTTGTAGCAACCTTTCTTCTTTTTCTGCAGCCATGTCAACAAAGATAACCACTGAAAACTTATTTGCATCATTCACATCAACAAACTTGATGTGTGGAGTGTGTGGCTTCAACTCAACTTGAGCATCATCAGGTGCATTCAGATGGTTAAACGGATCATCAGTAATCCTCATAATTTTATCTTCTGAGCAAAATTTTTCACCTGGTGTTGTTGACTCTGCTGCTTCATCATTAACCAAGCCAGTTGCAATAGTAGATGCTTCAGCTGCATCTTCGAATAATGTAGGCTCTTCAACTGCACTTGGTTCCTCCATTGTATTGTTCTCACAACTTTGCTCTTGAAAATGATCATTTATACTCATATCCTCATCAACGGGTACAACTTTATATTCACATTGAGCATCGTCAACATATCCATCAGTAGATATGTTTGTGTGAGAATCTTTAATTTCTTCATCAACTTCAGCAAAATTCTTAATATGTCCATCAGTAGACATATTACTATGAGCATCATTATATCTATCAGTAGATATATCAGTGTGATGTGATTCCGCTATCAATTTTTTAGATTGATTCTGCAAGCTTTGTGTGGCGGTATTCATCATCTCTTTCTGATCTGTCTGATTCATCTTCATCATTTCAGTTATCATATTCATCATATCTTCCAAAGTGACCTTTCTCACTACAGCATTCATTAGCTGACTCAAATCTTCAGACATTTGTTCAGCTCTAATGGCCAACTTCAGAAGCACATCTTTGATTTTATGACGAAGTTCGTTAAAATCTGGATTTTCAGGAAATCTCTGATGGGGTTGAGGGGTGGTATTAACAGTTACAAGTAATTCTATGAAGTTGTTCTTACTTGCATCCCTCAACATATCAGATAGTATTTGCTTATTTTCGTACCACTCTTGCTCAATATTTCTGTATCTTTGATCAACTCGCAACCTTTCATCCATGGACTCTAATTTCTCTATAACTTCGCCCATTAGTATCATAACTTCTTTGTAGGATGGTCCATTGGTTACTTCAACTTGCTGTGGTGGTACATATTGTTGATGAAAACTATTTGGAATATATGGTTGCTGAGGTGGACACTCAGAATATGGTTGTTGCTCATATCCCAAAAAAGATGATCTAGGATATAGATCATTAAATTGTCGTAAAGTTAACCCACTTATATCAGGTGCAGAAGTAGGTGTGACAATTTTTTGCTGATAATCATATGAATCACGTGGTTGCTGTGGATAGTAATCATAATTCACTTGAAAATCACACTGTTGATTATTTTCATATGAAAAACTATTTTGCATTTTTGAAAGAGGTTTTCTGAAAAGAAATAAGTTGAAAGCTTGTTGAGTAGACTTCCAGGAAAGAGAGGTGCGTCTCAATGGACAACTTAAGTACCTTGTCTTTCCTTAGCCAAAGTTTTTCGCAACTAGTTTCACAAATTTCCCAGCAAAATTCCTCAAACAAAAACTATGCTTAAAAAAAATAACTAAATAAAATAAAATAAAATAACTAAAGAAAAAAAATGTTAGTACAAAAATTGAGAGAAAAAAAAATGTTAGTGATAAAACAAAATCAAAATCAAAAGAATAAAAATAAGAACTAAGATGATAAAAATTCTAACCGTGTTCCCCGACAACGGCGCCAAATTTGATAACACTGTCGTTGACGCGATCAAATTAATACTACTAAACTATAGCAACTTCAGTATCGCTAAGATAGTAGTCAAGAACTAGAAAGGGTAAAGTAACCCTAAGTCGTCTCCCAACGAACACGGAATTGATTTTTAACAAATTAGTTCTTATAAAACTATACAAATGAGTTAGTCAAATAAAATAAAAAATATAGGGGATTAATATAAACAAAGATAGAAATAAAGTTTAAAAGATAAAAAGAAATAAAAACAATAGTAAAGAAAATAGATTGATTCCATTGCTTTTTCAAAATAGATTCATCATCGGTTATCTAAAGATTATTGCTCAATTAATTATTGTTGTAGATTTACAAATTAATCAATGTAAAGTCTCAATGAATTTGTTGGCGTTCTCACTTTTAACCAAAGTACAGTCTCAATTAAAAGTGAGAACTTTTAGATTATCCACAGTAAATTCAACCAAAGTACAGTCTCAATCAAATTTTACTATGCCTAATCATGTCTATTCTTTTATCTCCTCACCAAATAAAAAGCTTAATTAATCAAAGTAAAGTCTCAATTAATTTTCGTTAGAGTAAATACCTTTAATCAAAGTAAAGTCTCAATTATTGGTAAAAACTCATTTAATCATATGAAAGTTTCTAAATAAAATCAAAGTAAAGTCTCAATTAAATTTAAAAACCCTTGACTCATATGATCAATATGCATATAGATTTAAAATCATTACTTTTTATGTGATTCAAAGATAAAAGACATAGATAAATTAAAACCTCAACAATAATAAAAAGAACAAAGAAATTAATTCATTCTAACCTCAGAATCCATAATGAAATTACAATGGAATCAACCCAAGAAGTTTAGCAATTCATGGAATACAAAATAAAAAGAAGAATAGAGAGAAGAAAAGAGAGAGAAAGGAAACGAAATTAGGCACCCCTAAGGGTTCCAAAACTCCGAAGTCCTGAGCTTGTTTTCTACTTCTCCCTTGGTCTCTTTATATAGGAATTGGACTGGGCTTTTTTGTTGCTAAAATCTCTCAAATATCTTTTGAAATAAAGATAAATATAAATATTTAAAAATACTTGGAGAGATATAGACTATTTGACAAATATAATTGGTTGATAATATCAATATCTAATATAATTAAATTAATTAATTACTTAAAGATATATGATAAATTATCACCAATTAATATTTGTATTAATTTTCCAAATCAACCCTTTGCAATCTCCTTAAATTATCTTCTAAATAATCCAATATCTTCAAGATATATTTGTTTGTTGTGGAACTAAAAAGATTCAAGAAGATCTTGTCATATTTAAAAAGATTTGGTAGTTATTATCTTTTAATATTTTATGATTTAATTAAATAAGATAATTATTTAAAAATATCAAATAAAATATCTAAAGATATATTTTCCCAAATTATCTTCTATCATAAAGATAAAGAAAATCGCAAGGTCCAATTTTTCTTTCCTCTCTTCTTGGTTTAGCCAAACTTCTTCACTTTTTCAAGCTTTTCTTGCCGTCTTCATGTAATGCTTGGCCTGAATTTTTGTGCTTTTGATAATTTCTTATTCTTTGATTTATCTTTAAGGTGTCATGAAGCTTTAATCAATTTATTTCCACACCTCTAAATGAGCTTAAAACTTAACTTCAGCTGCATCAACAAACGTTAAAATATCCAAAAATAATTTATGCAGCTAAAAATCACTTTTTAAGACATTTTTATCACACAAGCTCAAACAACCTAATTATCAAAATTATCAATTAAATCACTCTTTAGGCACATAAATTCAATTAAATACCCAGAATTAAACATTAAATGAGGGCAAAAATACGTACTCATCAGTCTCCCATAGAGGCAAGTGAAGTTGGTGAGCCGTATGATGGGAAACTATCTCCTGCGGTTCGGAGAGGACTCAACTGTTAGTTAGTACCCCCTTTCGGGGTGGACCTTTCACTCTATTTTATTATATACGCTTAGCGAAAAGAATGTTTTTTGATACACCTAGGACATGGATTTTATATGAACCAATGGATCGTGACAAGTCCTTACTACTAGCAATGACTTCGTCTTTCATTACTTCATCCTTTCCATATCCCTCTCCCTTGTTCTCAGTTACTCATCAAATGGCACTCAGTTCATATCTTTAAGTTCGATCATTAACAAGGTTCAAAGAAAGGGTGGGCAGAAGTTCGCCTTCCAAGAGAGGAGACAGGAGACTCATGGCACTTGTGGCTGTTGAGGGCCATCCAGTTGCTTGCTGCTTATGAGAGCAGCAAGCTGAACGGAGCCGAGAGGCCCTACGTAGTACATGAGAAAGAACTGCGGGGAAAGACCAGCCATAAAACTATATAAGGAAAGATAGAAAACTAGCAATACTGGGGAATTTTTATGATAGACAGGTAACTCAAAATCTTAGTCGGGAGGGAAGGCTAGTAAGACCTTCAGCAAAGGAAAAAGAAAAAAGTAAACCCCTAAAAAGAAATAAAGGAAAGGTAGTTACAGGACGATCCTTCGACGCGGGAAGAACACTAATATAGGGGGAGCTCAAAAAAAGATGGAAAAGATAGAATGGTGGTCACGCATGCGAGAAAGACTCAAAATGAAAGCAAGCAACTCATAGACTTCGCGAACTCCTGAAAGTACTCTATCTCGTACGCATAACTACTGACGGAAACAATACATACTAGCCATACGAGTTCGGTTCACCTGCACTGACAGCCGCTTAGCAACTAAGCCCTAATAGAAACAATTTAACCAATAGCTGAAAACCAATACTAAGTTTGCTAATGTCGTCTAACTTCCATCTCTTCTGTCTTAGATAGGGTTCTACTCAAGAGAGGTCCGTTGAACAAGTGTCGCGCGGGCAAGTTAGCTAGGCAAGCTATAAGTTACACCAGGTATCAGAGCGAGGTTGTGGAGCCATGGCATCCTCCAAGGTTACTGGCCCAAGGCCGTCTGACGATCAACCAAAGAAAGAGGTCCAAGTCAGCGGAAATTGGAGACAGGCGTGGGAGAATTGAAGCTCAATGTGACGGATGGAGAGGAATATCTTTAGGAGCTTGAATCCAACCAAGAAGGACTTGAGAGTGCCTTCGACGATTGCCTTGGAGGAAGTCAAGGCAGGGATGGCTCGTGTGGAGACATCACTCAAGGAAGAAGTAGAGGGGCTTAAAGCAACTAAGGAGAGGCTGAGAATCAAGGTTTCAATCCTTGCCTTGAGAGGGCAGTGGCCAACGGAGTGTCATGCACTCTCCCAACTCCAAGAGTAAGGATCCCCGAACGCAAGCCATAGAATGTAGTGAGGGATGCTAAAGCTTTGGAGAACTTTCTTTGGCAGATGGAGCCAGACTTCAAGGCTTCCAACCAAGATGGAGGATGAGGAAAAAAAGGTCAAGACGGCAATCTCATACTTAATCAATGATGCTACGCTTTGGTGGCGCCGGAGGTATGCTGACCTTGAGAAGGGACTCTGCAGAATCAAGACATGGGAAGAGTTGAAGATTGGACAGGGTCGTGAAATCACTTTCTATACAATGATCCGTGATTTCTTTTGTTATGTTTGTTCTCAGTTAGAGCCAGTTAAGGTCGGTGCAACGCCTATAATGAATAGGAAATTTGCCATTGACTGAACATCTTCCTTTCCACTTCAAAACTTTCTATATCCAATCGACCTTTGAAAAGGGCCCGTATGGCCTTCCTACTATCTCAGGAAAGAAGGATAAAGAACCACTTGTATGGGGAAGGTATACGCGGGAAGAGATCTTGGCTATTGGGACTACTAGCAGGCAAAAAAAAGATGTCATTCGTCCCCAGCCAAAGAAAAGGGTTATAAGAAAGACAAGTATGGATTTCGGCACAAGGTCGGGCAGCCTAAGTATAATTGCTAGTTAGACAGCATCACGCGAGCTTTATCATGCAAGCTTTGCTTCTTTCTCCCATACGCCTGATGCCAAGACCCCCTTCTTCCAGTGGGCAGAAAACTTCATCCCCAGCTACCAACCCTTTTTCTGGATCGCCAGACAACTCATATACATGATGAACATTTCCCTGAAATGGAAATGAAAGCATCCAAAATATGAGTAAGAAAGAAATAACTGATTTTCCAAGTTGGATCCTTCAACAAGCTGGAGAGAGAGAAATGCCTTATAACCCACTAGCTCTAATTCTTTCACAATTAGAGGGAGATGCTACACCTGCCCTTGTATATGTTCGCACCCCCTATTTTAATAAGGCATCCGAGTAAGACTAGCGTTTCCTTCATTCCCAATATATGCTCCATAATTTCCTGCTTCCTATCTTCTGGAACTTTACCAACAACCATACTTTTTTTTATTTATAGCTTGCCCCGATTCCGACGCCCTCTTGTATTGATAAAGGGGCTTGGAGGAGGTTAAGACAATTTTTCATTTCAAGATAAATAAAAAAGTCCAAGAAAGCTTTTGTAATGCAAGCAAAACTCTTCCCCGACAAAGAATCAGACGATTCATCAAAAAAGTACTAGGATTAAGGAGACCAAGAAAGCAAGATTGTTGGACTTCCATTTTTCTTTTGAAAGACCTTGTCTTAGATCATATCACCAAATCTAGATAATTCATATGTAAACCTTAGACCACTGGAAGGCTTACAACAAAAGATGGATCTTAGGAATAGAATCGAAGACTGGCTGGCCCACTTGTACGTAATAGAATAGAAGTCAAGGAAAATTCCCTTGAAGGGAGTTCCCATGGGGGCTAGTACACATTCCCTGACGAACGACTGCAATACATGGAAGGTTTACGGATGTAGTACTGGACGGCTTTCCCTACGACATTTCATACAAAGAGAATGGGTAGCCTGGAAAACTTGGAATGCTTACCGACTTCGATTCGGTCTATTCTAAGCGGTCCATTGGGTAAGCAGCGGAGGTAAGAGGTCTATACCCATTGCCGTATCGGTTAGCGGTGGAAGTCGTATGGGCCAACTTTCCCTTTTCCTCCGGGTCAATGACACTCCCTCCCGATGCTTTGCCAGAAGCTCGTTTTCTAACCAAAAAATGGAAGATTTTTCAGACCCAGAATAAACTCGTGATAGAAGCCTTCATTCTCTAGTAGGAAATAAAACACATCTGGAAGGCTCGCGTATTCCTATTCTTGTTATGGGAGACTGTCCATACCCTATCTCGACTCCGTTCACAAGACCTTTAGGGAAAGGGAAGGATTCCCATATGGAGCTTTCATTACTGGGCATGCAGCAGGAGATGAAAGAGTTGCCCTTCTTTCAAAAGGCATGATACCAGTCTTTGTCTATTCTTCTGATCTTTCTTAGGCCAAGGAAGGAAAGCACAGTAGAACTAGCGTAGCGGGACGACATGACATCGGTTGGGAAAAGCTATCTCACATCAATCCAATGAACAGACAAAGCGGCTAGGCCGAAGGGTCAGGAAGAGAGAACGACTATACTTGACTTTCTTTCTGAGTTAGAACCTTACACCCATATGAAAGAAAGCAGCCAAAATAGTATAGAAGATCTGAGATGGGTTTATCGAGAAAATTCTTTAGCTCACACCTATCTTTGATGATAGAAGCCAAAAAGCATGTTTAGGTAGAAAGAACAGCCAGTGTCAGAGAGATGACTTCTGTTGAACTCATGCTTGCCTATCCTCGGGACAGGTCCATTCTCAAGAAAATTTCGTCCTCTCTCTTTCTTACTAGGCGACAAAGCGGAATCCCCTATGTAGAATAAATCGTTTGACCTTTATTGCACTTGAGGAAGACCCGACCTCCTAATACCAAGCTTCAATGCTTGCCTGAGTGCGCCTATTACCCTTCTCACTCGTAGTTCCCCAATCGTCTTTGGACAACCTGCCTTTTGAGGAAGATATCGTAATATCAAGATCTAAGATCTTACCACTTTCCCTTTTTGCTGGGCTTGTTGTCTTGTACTTTGAAAGGGAAATTATTTAGCCCAAGGCTCAAAGCGATTGAGTGCTTGACTAAGTGAGTAGTCGGATTAAATAAAGGCTGATATGCCTCAGTGATGGCTTTACAAAGGAAATGGAAATGCAGACTCCCCAGGGTGGGACTGGGGACATGCATTGACACTCACTAACTATCTATTTTCCTTTTGTCCAAGGAAAGCGGGACAATAGACCTAACCGGGTATGAAATCCTCCCTTCTACGTTCCATGGATCCTTTGTTACCTTATTCCCTAAAACACGGAATTGCTCCTAATCTTTACCCAATATATGTCCCTGCAATAAGAAAATTTTCTTATTGCTTAAGCACGAGATTCGACAGTTGTGATTCTCTTGGATTGAGCTTTCTCACTCTTTCTATGCCTCTTCCTTGGAGGACCTTCCCACAACACACACACGGCGCTAAGGTTCCCGTGGCAACTCAAGCTAGGATTTGAAGCCAGGATGAAGAGATTTACCGTGCCCGGTTCTTTCCTACTGATGCGCGTGAAGATACATAATTTTATGGTGTAATAGTCTTACAAACCTTCATTCTCGCGTTTTCCTCTATCACTAGATCTTCCCTCGTAGGGATGAGATATAGTAGCCCTTAAGCTGTTGAGCTAAAGTTTCAGTGAAATCCTTGTTGGTGCAGGTCTGAGATCAGTAGTTGCTTCCTGAGCGATGAGAGCCTTCTATCTCTGCCTTGGTAGATAGTAGAACTCCTGGGTGAAAGGTCAATTCCTAAAAAAAGTAGTTTCTCCGTCTACAATATGCTCGAACTTTTACTTTAAAAATCTTCCACATCGAAAAAGCTCGTTCATCTCTTCTTTCTCGGAAAGATGGAATTGGAATCCATTTTTTAGAGTCTGCCGTGGTAAAGCCTTAGCGACCCGAATAGAAAATAGCGATCGCCTAGTTAAACGTATAGTTCCACCTCTGGTAACATGGTTGGATTGCTGACTTCTTCTTTTCATTAGGGACGGGTCTTTTCTTCCTCTTCCCTCGGCGGAGGGGTAGGGCATACAAGGGGCTCGATCGAAGAGAGACAGTGACTCGCCAAGAAAGATTTTAGAAGTGCTACCTGGCTACAGTCGGTTGATGTTATAAAGTCCTCCATTATGGAATGGTTCTCAGCAGCACGTGAATCTCCTCGCTTAAAGTGACAACGTTTATTTCATTTATATTTAAAATATTAGCTTAGCTGAAACGGATCGAGTGTCCTACAAATCAATTAAAGTGCCCACCCACGCTAACCAACGATCCAATGCGCTTGAGTGGATGAACATGATCCCTTGTTGGAAGAGAAAAAGCAGATAATCTTCCCAGAGTGCCCTATTACAGATTACAAACGGGCGATCAAGGGAGGAACTAAACTAGCAGCATGAGTGCAACCAGTCAGCGAAGTCCTTTGTTTGAGAAAAGAATGAGAGCAAGTCGCTGAAGTCACCGCTTTAAGATCAAGGTCTAAGAAATGTTAATGATCCTGAATTGACTGGATGCATTCCCGTGCGGTCTTAGACCCCGAAAGTTCGAGTGAACCCTTTCGTGCCAATCTCGATATGTGTTTGTATCGAGCTTCCCCCGGGGCTTAGAGAGAGTTGTCTTTAGGTATTCTCTACCTACCCACTTGTGTCTCCATCTCCAGCCAAGGCCAACCGAACTATTCATCTTTCTTTCCATCCCCACGGCCCCGACCAGCAACTGCAAATGAACACTCGCCTGCATAACCTTTCTTCGTTCTATAGAAATGGATTGCGAGTTTAAACTTTGCTTGCCCACGAACAATACTGGCTCGTCAGCAACTTAGATAGATGAATCGTCTCTTATCCTGCGCCTTCCCACTAATCCATAGAACAGTCCTTCTTGGAGTGAGAACTGCTTGACGGGTGCGCAACTTACTATTCATATGACATAGATCCTAGCCTTGAACACGGATCCCTATTGCTTGAAGTTCGATCCCTACTGCCGAGATACGGAAACTCGTTGATGCGCTTCCTGCCTATGGAACTACGGGAATTACAGATTAACTCCTCCCGCCTGGACTGCTGAACTTTATTATATTCAATAGCTACTCCCCTCCCTAGCATCAAGAAAGTCTTAAAGACTTTCGGCACAATGTAGGAATAGGAAGACTTCTACCTAGACCGCGTTCAACCGATTACTTTACTTGATTCCTTATTGGTAGAGGTGTTGACTCTGTGTACATAATTCCATTCTACCTTTGTTTCTTTTCTTAGATTGTGGCTTCTCCTTGATTCGGATGGAGCCTTAAATCCCGGTGAGCAGAAGAAGGATTCCATCACCACCCTACACCTAAAACCAGTACATCAAACTACCCACGGCTAACAACAACCCCGTTCGAAAAGACCTTTGAACTTACAACAACTTCGATTCTTTCTTTTCTTTAGAACTTCGCTTTCTCCTGAACCTGCGGGTGGTGCTGACTTGATCGGAGGTAAGCCTTAGCTTTAGCTTTTGACTTGACCTTCCGTCTAACACTCGGGATATTAGAAGAGAAGTGTCGTGGCTCACAACCTTGACTTTGTTTGAGTAGAATTATTCTAACCCGAATCCCCTTAAAGTATAGTCTCCGGACGGGATTACTTTAGCTTTGCTTCCTTAGGATATCATTCCTTTACCCCGGACCAATGATTTGAACTCGAGTAAAAAAGAAAAGCCTCTTGAAAATTATCATTTCGTTCCAGGATCCGCAGCAGTTGTTGCTTGCTTCCTGAGCCTATACTTGGTGAACTCCCTAGGGCTGAGAAGAAAGCTTAGAATTCGAGAAAAAACATGTCCTTCGAGGGTACTAATAACTAAAGTACTGGCTCGCGAACTGCCAGACTTCATTCGGGTTTCCCTAGTGGATTCACCAGTCTTGCGGACCCCCCTCAGCTTACTTACGATCGAAATCACTTTTTTGAGCTATACGAAAGAACTAGATCACGATCTCGCAGGACTAATCTCTTGAAAACTGAAAGAAAGGGAAAGCCAATCGTACGTCCTGGTTTCTGGGACTTTCTTCCCACAGGTTATTCTATACAATTTATGAAAGAGAGGAGAAGCCCAACTCAGGGAGATGAGTCAAAGCTTTCTCTTATAGACGATACCTACCAAAGAGAAGAGATCGCATTCTGACAGGGAGCACATGAAGCAAAGGAAAGACTGGCCTACGTAGTATTAGATAGAGGTATTACCAGGCACACCTCTCCTAGTGTTCTTGTTGCCTTCAACCCTTAAGGGAATGAACAGCTAGCTAACTCGAACTAACCATCATTTGGATCCTCAAAAGCATGGCTTGCTTTAATTCTTCGTAGAGAAAGAAAGGGATCAAAAGCAATGAAACCTACGATGTATCCTCAATCTTCCGAGGGGTACGGAGCGGCATTGAAGCCTTCCAATTCATATTCTTCTTCCAGTCCCAAGTGCCAAGAACCGGCGAATGAAGGCTCTGTGGCGGCATCGGAGCAGCCAATAAGCTAAGCTGTTCCCAGTGACCCATCTAATTGATTCGATCCAGTGCAGAAAGAAGCGAGTGAGCGGCAAATGATCCAATATCGGACCTGGCGAATATCTGTCTCTCAATCCCGGGATTCCAATCCAAATTACTGCACTAGATTTCTTGATTCGCTGGGAGAGAGTAGAGAGTCAAGGTCCGTTGGCAAGTACTTCCTTTCTATTAGTGCCACCGAAAAGGATGAAAAGAGATAAGATGCTGGTGGTTAGCCTGCCCCAGACTCGTAATTGATAGTTTCTGATGAATGGAGATGGCTATGGGGCCTACCTATGACTGATTTCCCTTACAGGTCCTAAAAGCATAAGATGACTGGGCACATATCCACCTTTGGTGATGGGAAAGATGGATCAAATGCAGCATAGGGGTCAATGGCAGCAACAAAGAAAACAACTAAAAGCGACGTCCGCGCCCTAATAAATAAGGGGAATTAAGCATCTATCGACGCTCACTTGTCTATGTTCCCTATGTCAGTCTCCTTTTTAAGGATCCTTCCTAGCTCTCTTATTCATTAAGAAAACGTACTCGTCAGGTGTCGGCATCACACATATATCTATTTCAAGTGTGCCGTGAGTGGCTTTACCAACCGGAAAAGAAGTCCCAAAGAAACCAACTAAACCCGGACTTACCCGGAAACCAGGAAAACAAGAAGAAGTCAGAACAAGGAATTAATTCCCAGCTTTTCTCGTAGAAAAGCTGCTAAAAGCCTTTGTTTGCTGTTTAATACAGTCAGAGGATTAGCTAAATTTTAGAGTCAGGTAAGGCCAGGGAGAAGTCATTGATGAGGATATAAAAGACGTACCACTCATCCGGTGGGAACCTGAATTCAAAAGCTATACACCTGCAAGCTTGGGTGGCTGAAGAAGAGTTGTTCTCGCAGGGAAAGATGATTTACCCAGGGAATCCCTAAGTAAAGATGTCGAAGTCCAAGGTGTCGAAATAACACGGGATAGTAAAAAATCTTTTTAACAACCAGGTCCAACACCTTCGGTGGATTTTCAGTAAAAAGAATATAACCTAGCCAGCTTAATCTCCCGGACTTTATCGAGCCAGTTCGAGGTAGTTCCATACATCCTAACTAAGCTCTTAAATTGCTAATGCCGTACTTGGTAGAAGGAGTTGAAATTATAGAAAGAGTTCTCTTTGCTCATTGGGTGGAATAATAGGCTCTCGCCCTTCCAGTCCATAATTAGTTTGTTCTCTTGAGACTTCTGTTACATCCCTTAAGTCAGTCTTAAGGGTAGATAGCGCTATAGGCTAACGATAAGATTCAAGGGCCTTCTATTTAGTCGATGCTTGTTTTTTCCGGATAAGTAGTATTCTATCTTCAAGTTCAAGCGAGTTGTTGGAGTGCTTTTGTAAGTCCTGTTGGTGTGCTATAAAATGGAATTGGAGTGATAGGCCAATGCTAAGTCTTCCATGTCGTTGGATAGTCGGTTCGAGGGCAAGGAAGGAAGTTCTCAATTTAAAGCCTGCGAGCTAGTAATTCCTCTCCTCGATATAATAGGCATACCTTTTTCTTTCCTTCGCTTCGTAAAGTAAACGACAATGGAAAGAGTGAAAAAAAGAGTGGAAGTTGCCCCCTTATTACGTTACGGGGGTTAGGGTTCCAATTTGAGTTTGAGGTTACACTAGAGTCTCTTACTAGTCCATTTCGAATCCTTTTTTAGATAGTGATTAGGAGGGATTTGATCTCAGGCGCTAAAGCCTTTCTTTCCTTATTTACAGAGAAATGTCATTTGCTCATTTTCAACTAGATCAACGATTGGAAGATCGGATATGCCCCATCGCCTTAGTCGACTTGTTCCTGAGATGAGAAAGCTTGACTCGCTTATCAGAGCTTGGAAACAGACTACGCACTTAGAAGCCCTACTCCATTGTGGTTGCTTGCCTTCATAACAGTAGGTTCGGTCAGCAGAGGGCTCTCCGGAGAGAGACTGATGTTGCAGCAAATCAAAGATCTCGTACTACGAGAAGAGATACTATAAAAGGCCTATGTATCTGATGAGTTCAAATTTTTGCCCTCATTTAATATTTAAATTTGGGGATTTAATTGAATTTTCTGTGCTTAAAGATTGATTTAATTAGGATTTGTGATTATTGGATTTATTGAGTAAGTTTGGTAAAAGTGGCGTAAAAATTGATTTTAGTTGCATAAAATATTATTGGATATTCTAACGTTTGTTAATGCAGCTGGAATTTATTTTTGGTCAATTAATAGTGTGATTTTGAAGTATTCAAAGTTACAAAATAAGTCCAACATCAAGAAATTCTGAAAAAGAATAAATCAGGAGCTAAATGCACCCCCAGATTTTATTTGCACACTCCTCCCTCAAGTGGACCACAAAAACCTGTTCTGCACCCCCAGTTTTCACTAAGTTGCACCCCTCCTACCACTTAAACTCCACTCAACCAGATCATGCCATGTGGCAATCCCCACCTCTTAAAATTAGCCAACCATAACAAGCCACGTGTCATAATCCTACCCTCACCAAATTAACCAATCAGATCTTGCCACGTCATCATCTCCTCCATCTCACACATGAAACCCTAACCCTAGTTTCCCTTCCACCCTCCACGGCAGCCGCCGCCGCCAACCTCGCCGGCCACCACCAATCTGCAGCAGCAGCGGCGGCGCCACCATCTTCTTCTCGCGTCCAACAGCAGCCTTCACGCACCATCTTCGTCAGCCACCATTAGCACCACCACGCAGCTGCAGCAGTGCCGCCACTGTTCCGCCACCATCTTCCTCCATCAAAGCGCGAGTTCGTCTTCTTCCGGCCACCACGTTCAACCACTGAACTCCCGCAGCGCATCCTCATCGTCGCAGTTCCGTCACCACTGCACCTCTGCAACGCGCGAGCAACCAGCGCATCACCATCTTCTCCGCGTTTCCGACCACCGCGAGGAGGCACTCCACACCATTGCAACAGATTGCGCAGCTCCGCACCACCACCACGAACTAGCGGCGCCTTCTCCGCAGCGCCACCATCCTCGCGACGCCACTGCACCTGCAAACGCGCGAGCCACCAGCGAGTTCTTCTTCCTCGCGCACAACCATGGCGGCCACCACAACAACCATCCTCTCCGTTCACGCTCCGCACCATTGCACCTGCTCCATTTCCGCAGTCACCGCCGCAGATCGAACCAGACACACAAACCTCTGCCACCTTCGCTTGAACCACCGCGAGCTTTGCCGCAGCCACCATGAACAGTAGCAGTCCGCGAGCTTTGCCGCTGCCACCATCACGTTTCAGCCGTCAAAGGAGGAACAAACCCTAAGGAAGGAGAGAGAAATCTGATTTGGAAGAGCTGACACGTGGCAGTCTCTCAATGGACACTGAAATGGTCAAAACTGGTCAACTCTGGTCAACTTTGGTCAACTGGTCAAAGTCAGCAGTCAACTCTGGTCAAAACTGTAAATATGGTTAAATGAGAAGGGCAGAATTGGAAATTGGACAGGAATTAAGTTGCTAATTAATTAAATAAAAATAAAAGATTTTAGTAACTGACAGATAAAGCCCAAAGTCCAGTTGAAGCCTATATAAAGAGACTTAAGGGAGCAGAAGGAACTGACAAATTTTACAACTCACAGCTTAGACACTTAGAACTCTCTGGTTTTGGCAGATACCGTCTCCACCACATCTCTCATTCTTTCTTTTATTTTCTTTCTTTCATATCATCATGTATTCCATCAAAGCCATGGAGTGCTAAGCTTTTAAGGGTTGATTCCACTGTAATTTCTTAAATGGATTCTGAGATTAGATGAATTTATATGTTTTGTTATTTTGATTATTGTTGTGGTTTTTGTTTATCTATGTCCTTTGCTTCTAAATTGAATAGAAAATAATGATTTTAAATCTACATGCATGATAATCATATGAGTTAAAAGGTTTTTAAATTAAATTGAGACTTTACTTTGATTTTGTTTAAAAACTTTCATTTGATTAAATAAGTTTTTGCCAATAATTGAGACTTTAATTTAATTAGAGGTAATTACTTTAACTAAAATTAGTCAAGACTTTACTTTGATTAATTAAGTTTTCTATTTGGTAAAGAAACAAAGGAATAGACATGATTAGGCATAGTAAAATTAATTGAGACTGTACTTTGATTAAATTTACTATGGACAATCTAACAATTCTCACTTTTAATTGAGACTGTACTTTGATTAAAAGTGAGGATGCCAACAAATGAATTGAGTCTTTACATTGATTTATTTGTAAATCAACAACAATAATTAATTTAACAATAATCTCTAGATAACCAATGAAGAATCTTATTTAGAAAAAGCAGTGGAATTGACCTATTTACTATTACTGTGTTTACAATCTTCCGTGTCATTTTCTTTGCATATCAAAACCCCCTATTTTTATAATTGCTAGTTCTAATTGCATTTTTAAGAATCAAATATTTGAGATCAATTCCGTATTCGTTGTTAGACGACTCAGGGTTATCTTAACCCTAACTATTTTGTTCACTACAAACTGGCAATACTGAAGTTGCTAAAGTAGTGGTAATTTGATCGCCTAACGACAGCGATATCCTTTTGCACTCCTGGGCAAAATTGAACAATTTCAAAACTTTTTTCTGAGGTCTTTTATTCCATATTTTCAGTGGATTAAAGAAATGAATACCAATGGAAACAGATCAATCTTCTAGAAATCATGTTGTCATGCACAAACAAATGGATAAAATTTTGTTTTTCACACATGAGTTAATCTTTTGAGTTTACAAGATAATCAAATATGAAAGAGAAACACTCAAGTTAAATATATATTTTCTCACCAAGATTCGCTCAAGTGTTTTGGCTTGTGTTTTCACTCAAAATACCCATGCATGTAAACACTCTCAATGCTTAGCAAGACTCTAATATTCACAGCTTTCAGAAAACATGCATTCAAAAATCATGAGGACTTTTAACAGGTTATAATGAGGCCAAGGCAAAGGTAGGAAAAACTTTAGGATTTGTGTGTTTTTGAAATAGTAAGGAAGAAAGAGTTATAGAGCACAGTTTCAAAAACAATCTTTACTTCTTCTTCTTCTTTTTCTCTTTTATCCTTTGTTTCTCTTTTTCAGACAGCAATCATTTTTCATTTCAACACTCTGTCATCAACAATTATTTTCCTTTTTGCCATTTTTACAACTTTGTGGGGGAAATACTCACCCCCACACTTTATTCCTCAACCAATCTCAACATAATCCACTAGCTCCTTCTTTCTCCCTAAGGTAAGGAAAAAAATGGTCTTTTTCTTTTTAAGGTTTAATAGTATGCTCAAAACAAGAAAAAGAGGTTTAAGCTCAAGGGGCTACCAATGGATCAATGTTATGGTTAGCTTATTTGGCCAAGTAGCTAAAAACAAGAAATGCCTCAGTCATATCAAATCATGCATGTTCACCTAAGATGCAAAACAACAGAATCAAGCTAAACATTTGAGTACCAACAAGACATGAGCAAATCACACAAGAAAAATAGGAATGACACATGGCAGTTCATCCTTACAATAAAGCTCAAAACTCACAAGGTCAAAAACTTTTTCACAAAAGATTTATTCCAGAAACTCTCAAATCAACTCAATTAGTAAATCACAGAAACAATCCATTCATAGCACATGACTTTTATTTTCCCAGAATTATGATCATTCCAATTAGTAAATCAAATCCAAAAATCCAATGTCAATATGTTTTATTGAAAGCAAAAACCTTTTTTTTTTAAATAAAAACAAACAGAAAACAAAATTAGAAAAGGAAAAAAAAACAAATAGAAAACAAAAACAGAAAGGGGTAAATCTCCCCA
Organism: Vigna unguiculata; assembly: GCF_037176805.1. NCBI lineage: Eukaryota > Viridiplantae > Streptophyta > Magnoliopsida > Fabales > Fabaceae > Vigna > Vigna unguiculata. The sequence goes on from NC_140796.1 coordinate 25,560,569, forward strand.
CACCCCCACACTTTATCCATGCATTGTCCTCAATGTATTCAATATGTATAAAATGCAAAGAAAAAGTATGAAGTGTACTTACCTCCTCAAGGTGGAAGGTATGAGGGAGAAGTCAAGTTCATCCCATCCATCGTCTTGTTCAACATATCTTGATTTTCATTGAATATCCGAAGACGATGCCCATTAACTTTAAAAGTTCTTGCTGAAGATTCTTCCTTGATCTCCACTGCTCCATAAGGGAAGACTTATGTAACAATGTATGGTCCTTCCCAAGTAGAACGCAACTTACCACTCATGTGACCCAGCTTGGATTTGTATAGTAACACCTTCTGGCCTACCTTGAAATCCTTTCTAGCCACAAGCTTTTGGTCATGGAACTTCTTGGTTTTCTCTTTGTAGAACTTTGAATTTTCATAGGCTGCGAGCCTAATCTCCTCTAGTTCTTGCAACTAAAGTTTTCGCTCATTTCCTGCTTCTTCCAAATCCAAGTTGCATGCTTTCACGGCCCAATAGGCCCGATGTTCAATCTCCACAGGTAGATGACAAGCCTTTCCAAAAACCACCCTGAAAGGTGACATACCTATAGGTGTTTTGTAGGCTGTCCTGTGTGCCCAAAGTGCATCATCCAATCTTGTTGCCCAATCCTTTCGACTAGGCTTCACTACTTTCTCTAGTATCTTTTTAATCTCTCTGTTAGAGATCTCTGCTTGTCCATTGGTTTGGGGGTGATATGGTGTAGCAATGCGATGTGTCACCCCATACTTCTTCAACATGTTCTCAAGTAGCCTATTACAAAAATGAGTCCCCTGGTCACTGATGATGGCTCGTGGTATCCCAAATCTGCAGAAAATGTTAGACCTGACAAAACTCATAACAACTCGAGAATCATTAGTCCTTGTAGCTATGGCTTCCACCCATTTGGAGACATAGTCTACAGCAAGCAAAATATAAGAAAACCCAAAAGAAGGAGGAAAAGGACCCATAAAATCAATACCCCAAATATCAAATACCTCACAATATAGCATGGGTTGTTGAGGCATTTCATCCCTTCTTGTAATGGATCTGGCTGCCCTTTGGCACTGCTCACAATTTTCATATACCCTCTGTGCATCTTTAAAAATAGTAGGCCAATATAATCCACAATCCAACACCTTCCTACCTATTCTTTGTGTGCCATAATGTCCACCAAAAGGAGATGAATGACAGAACTCAAGCACATGAGGTATCTCGATATCTGGAACACACCTCCTTATGACTTGGTCACTACCAATGCGCCATAAAATTGGGTCTTCCCAGATATAATACTTTGCCTCACTTTTTAGCTTGATTCTTTCATATTTGGAGAAGGAAGGAGGAATAGTAGAAACAACCAAATAATTAACAATGTCAGCAAACCAAGGTTCAGGAAACATACCTTTCACAGCAGTCAATGCTAGGAGGACTTCATCAGGAAAGTCATCCTTAATAGGAATGTTATCTTCTCCATTTTCAATCCTGCTAAGATGATCGGCTACTAAGTTATGTGCTCCACTTCTGTCTAGAATCTTAATGTCAAACTCTTGGAGCAGTAGCATCCATCTGATCAACCTTGGTTTCGAATCTGCTTTCTCAGAAGGAATTTTAATGCTGCATGATCAGTATAAACAATTACCTTGGAACCAAGTATATACGGTCTGAATTTGTCCAAGGCAAACACAACAGCCAATAATTCCTTCTCAGTCGTGGTGTAGTTAGCCTGCGCTGTGTCCAACGTTCTGGAAGCATAATATATCACATGTGATAGCTTCCCATCTTTTTGTGCAAGCACCGCTCCTACTGCAAAGTTTGATGCATCACACATCAACTCGAACGGTAATGTCCAGTCAGGTGGCTGGATGATAGGAGTGGTGGTAAGCGCCTTTTTCAATGTATCAAACGCATCTTTGCACCTCTCTCCAAAGTCAAATACTATATCCTTTTGCAACAAGTTGGAGAGAGGGTTGGCTATCTTGCTGAAGTCCTTGATAAACCTCCTATAAAATCCTGCATGTCCAAGAAAAGATCGAACCTCTTTCACAGAAGAGGGGTAAGGCAATTGTGAAATAATATCAATTTTAGCAGGATCTACAGATATACCATTCTTGGAAACAACGTGACCTAAAACTATACCTTGTTCCACCATAAAATGACATTTTTCAAAATTTAGAACAAGGTTAGTTTCTTCACATCTCTCCAAGACTCTAGCAAGATTAGACAAGCAATGATCAAAAGATGAACCATATACACTAAAATCATCCATAAAAACCTCAATACAATGCTCCAACAAATTTGTAAAAATACTCATCATACATCGCTGAAATGTTCCAGGAGCATTGCAAAGGCCAAATGGCATTTTCCTATAAGCATATGTACCGAATGGACAAGTAAAGGTAGTTTTATGTTGATCCTCTGGGGCAATACAAATTTGAAAATACCCAGAGAAATCATCAAGAAAACAGTAATGAGACTTACCTGCCAATCGATCTAACATCTGGTCCATGAATGGTAAAGGGAAGTGGTCCTTCCTGGTGGCCTAGTTTAGTCTTCTATAATCAATACAGACCCTCCAGCTATTTTGAATACGAGTAGGAATCAACTCGTTCTTCTCATTCTTGACCACGGTGATCCCAGATTTCTTGGGGACCACATGTACAGGACTCACCCAAGTGCTGTCAGAAATGGGATATATAATACCTGCTTGTAGCAACTTGGTAACTTCTTTCTTCACAACCTCCATCAGCTGAGGATTCAGTCTCCTCTGAGGTTGCCTCACTGGCTTAGCATCCTCCTCCAAGAGTATTCTGTGCATGCAGAAAGAAGGACTAATACCAGGAATATCTGCCAAAGTCCATCCTATTGCTCGCTTGTGATCTTTGATAACCTGCAATAGCTTTTGTTCCTGCTCGTTAGTAAGCAAGGCAGATATAATAACAGGAACCCATCCCTCTCAAGATAAACATATTTCAAATGAGATGGTAAAGGTTTCAACTCCAAAGTGGGTGGCTGTTCCACAGATGGCAACATTTTATTGCCTAAGGTAATTTCAGCCACCTCAGCATCACACTTGGACGCCACAGAGGTATCAAATAGTGACACCGCGTCCTCAACATCACCTGTTTTGCAATTTTCTCTTTTGTCTAAAATTGAGCCCGAAACATTCGAAAAAGAAAAATCCAAAGAAGAAGAAAAACCAAATAAAACGTCCAAAAGTCCAAAAGCATAATTGTTCACTACATTACTCAATAAATCAATAGGGATGTCAAAACGGGCCAACCCGGCCCGTTTTGACCCGGCCCGATTTTGGCCCGCCTTTTACGGGTCAGGCCGGGCTGGCCCGATAGAGTGAAACGGGTTAAATTTTTGGACCCGGCCCGCGGGCTGGCGGGCTGGCGGGCTAACGGGCTGGCCCGCAAGTTTTTTTCCATATGTTTAATTTGTGATCCAAAATCAAATTTCAATTTGTTTCATTCCAATTTTAGTTGACTGAACATTGTCCCAATGTTATATTACCAAAAAAAATTCTCCTTCAATGAAGAATACAACAACAATGATTTATTAAACAAGAAAATGAAAATATTAAAAACACATATAAATGATGTTTTGCTCTCTACAAGTCATGAAGGTCACTGCTGTAGCATCAATACAAACCCTTTTTGGATAATGCAAGAAAATGGACAGATTGTCTACAAGAAAATGGCAATAGTTATTTTATCACAGTGGCAAGACTTCTTTATTGATCATCAGTAGGCAAGATTCAGAAACATACATAGGACAGTACACACAACTTAATATTTATTGATCACTACGCAAGATTCAGAAACAAAAACATGTAAGGGACAATACACACAAGTTCATTACCAACAGTACTTATACATTAAACATTAAACATCAACATTAGGAGCTGAAAACAGCAACACAATGTCATTATACGGCAACCCAACAACATACATGTTAATAACATAACAAAAACATCTCAATTTGAAAATGAATCTAACAGCATTTTACTACACAAACATGAACAAACAATCCAATTGCGCGATTAACGACAGCAACGAAATTGAAATTGGGGGAAAATTGAAGCAACACCACACCAACAATTACGATTCATAGAATGGGTCAAATCCAAAGAAGGGCAAATTGCAACAACAACAACCAGATATAGACCATAACCCCCAATTATGGGAAACGAATTTTAGGGTTACAAAAATTAGAAATTTAGGTTACAAATCGAAAAAAAGGGAACTAGAACGCAAAAACCTGTCTTCGCGGTGATCGTGGCCGTCGGAATCGTCCGCGAATCGGAGTTCGATGGTGGCTTTGTGTTCTCCCTGCACTGCGTTCTCTCATTGCTGCACTCCCTTCGTGTTCCTGGCCAGCAACGTGGTGGATGCCACGGTGGAGGAGAGACGCGAAGTGGTGGAGGTCACGGTGGAAGAGAGACGCGAAGTGATGAATGGGCTGCACTGCCTTCGTTCGTGTTCTTGGCCAGCGTCTTGGGTGGAGGAGAAATGGGATAGGTATGGTAGTGAGAGAGAGAAAGGAAAATGGAGGGGAATGGGAAATCTGGCAGAGAGAGCAGAGCACCAAAATTAAACACACACCTGCACGTGCTTTTTAATTAAGGCATACGGGTTGCGGGCTGGCCCGTTTTGGCCCGCGGGTTGGCCCGACGGGTTAGCGGGCTTGACTGGCCGGGTTGTCTTGGATTGACGGGCTGATTTTTCTGACCCGGCCCATGTTTTTTTGGTCGGGTTGGCGGGCCGACCCGTCGGGCTCGGCCCATTTTGACATCCCTATAAATCAATACAAAACAAAGAATGGTCTTCAATTGGGTGCTTCATGGCTTCTAGCACGTTGAACTGCACCTTCTCATCTCCTATCTCCATAGTCAAGGATCCTGCATGCACGTCTATCTTGGTACGTGCTGTCATCATGAATGGTCTTCCCAAGATGATTGTGGTTGAACTCATTCCTTCATCATCCTTCATGTCCAAGATATAGAAATCTGCAGGAAAAATTAATTTGTCCACACGGACAAGCACATCTTCTAGCACACCTGCAGGGTTAACTGTGCTACGGTTGGCCAATTGAATGACCACACCAGTAGACTTAAGAGGTCCAAGATGAAGTGAAGTAAAAACGGATAAAGGCATTACATTAATGGAAGCTCCTAAATCTAACATAGCATTATCAAACTTAGTACTTCCTATAATGTAGGGAACAGAAAACATACCTGGATCCTTACACTTTTGTGGCATTCTGACTGCAGGCTTCTTAATTAAGCTAGAGACATTTCTTCCCATGTTCACTACCTCTTTGTCCATAATACGCCTTTTATGTGTACATAATTCTTTGAGAAACTTGGCGTATTTAGGAATTTGTCTCACAGCATCCAACAAAGGGATGTTTATCTCCACTTTCTTGAAAGTATTCAGGATTTCTTTGTCTAACTCCTCCATCTTTTTAGTTTTTGGTTTCAAACGGTTTGGATAGGGAGGAGGAGGAGAATAAGGACAAGGATTTTCAGAGGAAGTATTAGGGGATACCAACCTGGAGTTATCACTGGGTGCAAGCATCTCAGATGTTGCTTGTGTTGCTTCATCTGATCTTCCTCTTTCATCATTAGGTACAACTTCATTGTCCTTATCTTCATCTTCTTGGGCATCCCCAAGGCCTTGTATTTGCTTACCCGATCTTAAAGTAATAGCACTTACATTTCGCGGGTTAATTACAGTTTGTGCAGGCAAATTGCTTGAGCCTTGTTAAGACTTCATCTGATTTAACTCATTTGCCATTTGTCCAATCTGGTTCTGCAAGTTTTGATTGGTTGCTTCCATTGTCTGTTTCAACTCATTGATTTGTCCCTTCATCATGTCAACCATCATTTTCATCATTGCCTCCATGTTTGAATCACCAGAGGTTGCCGCTGGTTGTGGTTGTTGCCTCTGTTGAGGTGGAACATAGACTTGTTGGTGTTGAGGCTGTTGATTTCCCCATTTCTGGCTGGGATATTCCTTCCAATCTGGGTTGTACTTGTTGGAGGACAAATCATGGTTGTATTGCTGCCGAGGTGGTCTATTATTGCCATAGATGTTTGCAGCATATGCCTGAGGTTGTTCATTGTCTAACGTCCCTGTCTCTTTTAACATAGAACAAGCCTCTATAGGATGATTAGTAGAAGCACAAATTCCACATAAAGTAGAAGGGATAGACTTTTTCTGTAAGTCTGTCAAGGTCCTTACCATGGCTGCTAAGTCATCCAACTTCCCTTCTAATTTCTTGTGATCTGCAACATATGAAGCTTCTACTCCATGGGTTCCCTTCAATAGAGTTATAGAATTACTCCTTGTGGAAAATTGTTGATGGTTCGACGCCATAGTTTCAATCAATTGTCTTGCATTTGTTGGCGTTTTGTCCACCAATGACCCTCCACTTGCAGCATCTATCATTTGTCTATCCATGATACTCAATCCCTCATAAAAGTACTGAATGAGGAGATGCTCGTTTATTTGGTGATGAGGACAGGAAGCACACAACTTTTTGAATCTTTCCCAATACTCGTGAAGACTTTCTCTTTCTTGTTGCCTTATCCCATAAATATCTTTGCGAATAGCAGCAACTCTAGATGCTGGAAAAAGCTTTTCCAGAAATAATCTTTTCAGAGTCTCCCAAGTATTGATGGATCCTGACGGAAGGCAGTATAACCAATTCTTAGCAGCATCTTGCAATGAGAATGGAAAAGCCTTAAGCTTGATATGTTCCTTTGTCACTGTTGTAGGTCTCATGGATGAACAAACAACATGAAATTCCTTCAAATGATGGTACGGGTCTTCTCCTGCTAATCCATGGAATTTAGGTAAAAGATGGATTAACCCAGACTTAAGCTCACATTCTCCATCTGGATATTGGATGCACATGTTTTGAGTAATTGCTGCATCCGGTGAAGCCAACTCTCTTATTGTTCTTTCTTCCATTCTATCTTCTTGAATTTCTGGTTCAGGTGATGGATCAGAAGATATGTTAATCACCGGAGGTGATTCTAGTGGTACACTTTCAGTGGTAGGTTCAGATGATGGTGCTCCTTCAGTAGAACACCTGAGTTCAAGTCTCCTACGTGATTTACGCAAGTTCTTTTCAAGTTCTGAATCAAGTTGATAAAATTGACCCGGATTGGCCCGAGTCATGCACTATGTAAGTCCACCTGAAAGTGTTTCCCTGTGTGTTTTTTTTCTTCCTATTCTTGTTTTGGAGAAAGATTTCAAGAAAGAAATGAGTTAAGATGTCGTTGGGTCTACTCCCAGGAAAGAGAGGTGCGTCACAATGGACAACTTAAATACCAAGTCTTTCCTAGACAGAGTTTTCCAAACTAGTCTCAAAAATTTCTTAAAAGAAATTCTTAATCAAAACAAAAATAGAACTTTGCTTGGAGTATATTAACAGAAAACTAGATACTACAAAATAACAAACTATATCAAACGTATATGCGTAAAATAAATAAAAAATAAAAAATAAAAAATAAAATAAAATAAATAAATAAAAACAGAATCAAAATAAAAGAAATACTAACCGTATTCCCCAGCAACGGCGCCAAATTTGATATCGCTGTCGTTAGGCGATCAAATTACCACTACTTTAGCAACTTCAGTATTGCCAGTTTGTAGTGAAGAAAATAGTTAGGGTTAAGATAACCCTGAGTCGTCTCACAACGAATACGGAATTGACCTCAAATATTTGATTCTCAAAAATGCAATTAAAACTAGCAACTATAAAAATAGGGGGGTTTTGATTTGCAAAGAAAATGACACGGACGACTGACAACTTACAGCTTAGACACTTAGAACTCTCTGGTTTTGGCAGATACCATCTCCACCACATCTCTCATTCTTTCTTTTATTTTCTTTCCTTCATATCATCATGTATTCCATCAAAGCCATGGAGGGCTAAGCTTTTAAGGGTTGATTCCACTGTAATTTCTTAAATGGATTCTGAGGTTAGACGAATTTATATGTTTTGTTATTTTGATTATTGTTGTGGTTTTTGTTTATCTATGTCCTTTGCTTCTTAATCGAATAGAAAATAATGATTTTAAATCTACATGCATGCTAATCATATGAGTTAAAAGGTTTTTAAATTAAATTGAGACTTTACTTTGATTTTGTTTAGAAACTTTCATTTGATTAAATAAGTTTTTGCCAATAATTGAGACTTTAATTTGATTAGAGGTAATTACTTTAACTAAAATTAGTCAAGACTTTACTTTGATTAATTAAGTTTTCTATTTGGTAAAGAAACAAAGGAATAGACATGATTAGGCATAGTAAAATTAATTGAGACTGTACTTTGATTAAATTTACTATGGACAATCTAACAATTCTCACTTTTAATTGAGACTGTACTTTGATTAAAAGTGAGGATGCCAACAAATGAATTAAGTCTTTACATTGATTTATTTGAAAATCAACAACAATAATTAATTTAATAATAATCTCTAGATAACCAATGAAGAATCTTATTTAGAAAAAGCAGTGGAATTGACCTATTTACTATTACTGTGTTTACAATCTTCCATGTCATTTTCTTTGCAAATCAAAACCCCCCTATTTTTATAGTTGCTAGTTTTAATTGCATTTTTGAGAATCAAATATTTGAGGTCAATTCCGTATTCGTTGTGAGACGACTCAGGGTTATCTTAACCCTAACTATTTTCTTCACTACAAACTGGCAATACTGAAGTTGCTAAAGTAGTGGTAATTTGATCGCCTAACGACAGCGATATCAGTATCCTATGCTTGGCCGTAGTTTCCCGGGCTAGAGTTTGTTTGGCTTGTTCCGGAGTTTGATCCGTTGTTGGCTTATCGACTAGTGAATCTTTTGGTATTGTATTCCCTGTTACACCCCTACTTTATCCGTGGGCGAGGGCTCTAGCTGCTCTGATGAACTACCTAGATGGACGGAATGAAATAGGCTAGCTGGCCAGGTATGAGCGCTCTGATCTACCGGTTGAGCTCCCTTCCCTCTCTTCCGTTATGTCTGAAAGTCCCCGTGCTTCTTCTGGCTTCAGTCAGTATGGTTGCTTCCTTGGTTCAGCCTCTCTTTCGGTTAAAAAGATCTGTATACCCCCTGGCCTTCCTATTGGTTCAGCAACCCACCAGCCATTCAGTATCGTCCGCACCGCACCTCAATCCCCTTCATCAAATTGTCCTGTAAAATATTGAAATAGAATAATTAACATCATGAATATATCTACAATGCAAAACAATAGCAAAACAATTTTAATCAACTCTAAACTCACCTACAAGGTAATATGACTTAAATATTTAAGATAGGTGTAGTTGAGTATAAGTAAATATGAAATCAATGAATTCGGATGACATTAAAGCAAAATATTAACATTCAATTATTCATCAAATAACAATCTTCAATTCATTACCTTGTTTTTAAACTTGAGCAGCTATCAAGAATATTAGTCCTGCAATAGAAAATTATTCATTAAATAAAAAAGTTCACTGGACTCTTTTCACTCTTTTCGTGAAAAGATTAAATTAAAATTTCAAACTCAAATAAAATTGATACAACATAAAATCTAAGATAAATAATTAATGTTTCAAGAGATTATTAGAGTCTCACCATGAAAAAGAAACAAATAGATTCTATAGTCTCACCATGAGAAAGGAACAATTAGATTCTCGAGTCGATTAGTGAAACAGGAACAATCTGTATTTCATAGACATGACATAAACAATTATATAGTGTTACAAATAATTGAAAAAAAGAGAAAGAGAAAAGTTAATACCATAGATAGACAAATTAGGTTCTCCTCTCATGGACATTTGATTAAGAATTTGAGTTGGAACTTCAATATATTTCTCTGTGAGTATTGTGGCGTAAGCGTTTGAATGAAAAACTGATGCAGTTTTTAACAGAGGTGAGAACTATGGAAAGAGAAACTGCATACAGTTATACCACAAAAAAATCTCACAAATTTTGAAAACTAACTCCCTGAAAATCTGACTAAATATCTGATATTACATTAATATTCCAAATTTTAATAAAACTAACTGTCAATATTCTAATAGCGCCAAATCAAAATTTCTAATAGCGCCAAATAAAAGCACTTATAATTTTTGTTTAGTAACCGAACTTTCATAATAAAATCCTCATATATTAAACAAATAATTTTATATTTAAACGTTTTTAAACTGTTTGATTTTATATAATAAAAAGTTTAATATTTAATCAAACAAAATTTATAATTATATATCTTTGCATTAATATAACTTAATAATGATTATGTAATAATATATCCTATAACGCTAGTAAACAAATTTTATAATCTTTTTAAAACAAATCAACTGTATAATATATATATATATATATATATATATATATATATATATATATATATATATATATATATATATATATATATAAAAGAATCAATTTTACTTTTAGAGATATAAAATTAAAGATAAGGTTTAATAAAATATATAAAAAAATAAATTTCGTTCATACTTTATAATTAATTTATTGATTTAATTTTTTATTTATTAAAATATTATTTGGTATATTTAATTAAATTTAATAATTTAGTATATTCTAGTATGTAAAATATTGGATATCTATTGATATTTAAGATATATGTAGATCATAAATTATATGATTTTGAAAATTATTTTAATGTTAAAGACTAAGCTTTTTATTCCTTGAGTAGCAAGAGAAATAAAAGAACAAATTCTTTATCATGCATTCATCTTAGGGTTTTGACACCTAATCCCAACAAAAAAGTTTCTATATATTGTGTTGGTAGAAGAAAATAGAAAACAATTTTTTATCCTTTCATTTTTATCTTCAAATTCAAAAAGGAAAAGAAAAAAATAATTTCTACCTTTCATATTGAAACTCTCTTCAGTCATACCAATAATTATCGAATCATTCCTTCAGAATATGAAAAAAAAAATCTGTTTAGTTGGTTCTTTAGGTTAATGGTCATCTTCATTCATATGAAATGACCTATATACCAAATTCAAATTCTTTAAAAAAATATGGTTTCTTTACATACGACCCTCTTTATATGAATTGTCACTAATTTCATTTTGTTCCATTTACATTGACAACACCTGTGGGAATTATAATCGATTTGCTTGTATCAGGACCCTCTCCAAAGAAATAATAATTGATCTCTTTATGTTTCATTTAATTCGAGGTCTGTTGTGTTGGAATGGTCATTTGCACCTAGACTTTGTCCATGAGATTGGCCAAATATATTTTTTCAAATCGAGACATTTACTTGGTATTTGTTAGAGCTGTCAAAAAGGGTAACTCGGCCCGATCTGGCTCGATTGACCACAGATTGATCACTTAGTGAGCCAACCCAACCCGGCTCACTCATTAGCGAGCCAAAAAAAATCCAACCCGACTTGGTCCACCGCGGGTTGGTGGGTTAAACAGTTTGGCTCACGGGCTCACTTAATTAAAAAAATACAAATTTTTATTATTTTTTTGAGTCAAAACTAGATTATAATTCTAATTAAAATCTAAATAAACTTTAATACAATCCAAATACAAACCAAAATCACAAAAATACAAATTATCTATGTGTGAGCTAAAAAACATATCTAACATGACCCAAAAACAAAGCCCAACTGAACATAAAATACTTATATGACCCTTTATTTACAAGTTGATGAGCCAATTTGGTCCATCACGGGTTCAACCCGGGTGAACAGAGTTCTAGGTGAGCCAGGTAAAAAATCAACCCGTATTGAAATTTGTAAAAAAAAATTTAACCCAATCCATCCCGAACCCGTGGTGAGCCGGGTTGGCTCGCGGGTTTCAACTCATTTTGATAACTCTAGTATTTGTCACCAAATCTTCATAAATAAAGATCATCTCCTTGAAAATGATCTAATCCATCTTTCAAATGATAAAAAAAAAAAATCAAATTGAGACCCTTTACATGATAATGTACTATCTTTTCGATAAAAAATTTTATCCTTATAAATGGTTGAATATGTAAACTTCAAATTTTTAAAAAATTAAAATTAAAAAAATATGTTAAATTTAAACATACTATATAATTTAGATATTTCAAATTTAATATGTTGAATTTAAATTTAAAATGGATATATTATTTATTAGTATCATATTATAAAAGTATGTACAAATAGATAATTTAATGTATTAGTGAAATTAATTTTGTGAATATGAAGTGGCGTAGTGGAAATAGAACTAATTTTTAAATAAAAGAACTAGAGTTTAAATTTAAAACAAAACAATTTTTTTTACCAGTTACCGATAATATAATGAAAGTTAATATTATATTTTTGTACAAAAAATAATTTTATCATAATAACTATGATATTTTGTTGTTTTTAATAAATTTTTTAAAAAACGGTAAAGACAAATTTTATCTCTAACACTATTAATTATATTGTAAAAAAAAGAATTTATTTTTTATAATAGTTATAATTACATTAATAATTAATACTATATGGTAATTATAAATTTATAAATATTTAATAATTTTATTATTAATTATATTCTTATTAAAAGAAAAACAATTTTATCATTCGACATTTTAGGTTAATGAACAGTTATTTGTGACATATATATTTTGTCATTTTTAATAAATTTTTTGTGACAAATTAAAAGATAATTATAAATTATATATAAATGGTGACAAAATTTATATTTATTATTGTATTAACCACGTGACAAAATGAAAATAATATCTACTTATAAAATAAAGATATGGTAGTCAGATCTGAACAAATAAGAATTTAATATTTTTTAATATATATATATATATATATATATATATATATATATATATATATATATATATATTATTTTAAACATAGAAAATAAATTTGTTATATATTATTATTAATGAAACAAATATTTTAGTATTGTAATAATTAATAATTTATCACTAATAAAAAAAACTAAGTTATTAATATTTAATAATTTATATATTAATAATAATTTTATTTAATAAATTTTTTAATATAGTTTTTGTGACATTTTTTTATTTTATTATTATTATGATTAATATTTGTGACAAATAAAAATTTAGTCATAAATGATATATAAAAAGTGATAAAATTTATATTTGTCACTAAATTTTTGTCACTAAAATTCAGTTGTAATGACCATTGTTTCTAAACAAGTTTCTTCATATAGTATTTGATGAGACTTTTACGTGAATTTTTATGAAACATTTTGTCATTAAGACTTCAAATTATTTTTCACACTAATCAAACATAATATCATTTATTATTAAATATTTTAAAAACTCTGCGTTTAAAAATACAATGTAATATATGCTTAATATATAAGAAACCGACATTATTAGGCTTAAAAGTGTTGAAAATTGGATCATACTTGTCAACCTCATCATTATTAGGCTTATCAAAAGTATTAGTATTGATATTAACATTATTATTATTATAATTGTTATTATAATTATTATTATAATTTAAAATTATTGTTCTTAGGATTAGAATTAGCATTATCATTATTGTTATTATTAGTATTAACACTATTTGTATTAGTATATTATTTCAATTAATCATAGTAATAATATTATTATTAATATTTGTAGTTTTAGTAAAGTTATTATTATTATTTATTATTATTATTATTATTGTGATTAGTATTGTTATTATTATTATAATTATTATTAGTATCATTACTTTTAGTTTTATTATTACTATTATTAAATAAATGTTTCTTTGATGTTCTTTTCTGGTTTAAATTGTTTATAGGTTTATATCTATATATACTTCTATTAAAATATTTAAACATCAATTTTATGTTATATGTATATATCTTAATTTAACAAAATTATATATATATATATATATATATATATATATATATATATATTTCATTTTAATATAATATAATTTATAATTCAGAAATTTAATTGTAAATTTTAATTTTATTTAATATATTATATAAAAGTACTCATAATTAATTATTTATCTTTTTCTCATATCATTAAAATTTTTATATAAAAATTACTCATAATTATTTATTTAAGTATAAGAATATTACATTAATATTTTAATATAAATTAAGATAAAAAAACAAAAATAAATTCAAATACAGTAAAAGTGTTCCAACTATGTTTTTTTTTCAAGGGATATGGAATGAAATAAAGTATCTATATCTAAAAGATTTTGTCAGGATTATGGAAAGTTTTCCTACTATGTATTCTTTTGTTTCCAAAATATAAAGTTGGGTGAGTAATTGAAAGACTTGAAATATGGTGGATTGTTGTATCATAGGTGTTTTCCCCAACTTCAATGGAGTTCCAGATTTACATTATTATTATTACTATAATCATTATTTATATTTTATTATTATTGTTAATATAATAATTATGATTATTGTTGTTATTATTATCAACATTGAAATTAGAATTAGCCTTATTAATATATTATTATTAATATTATTAATATTGTTATTAGTAATAAACTAATATGTTTAAACTATTCCTATATATCATTAATTGTAAATAGTCTTAGAGATATTAGGAGACGTGTTAAGAAGCCAACATAGCAAAAGTTATATAGATAATGCTGATAGTTAAATTAGGATAACATATTTGATTTTATTTAAATTTTTATTTTAATATTTATAAATTCATAAATAAATTTTAAATTTTAAATTTAATTTTCGCTACAATATTTTTTATTTAAATTTAATAATAAATTATATAAAATTATGGTCTCAAATAAGATATCATTATGAAATTATATTTCATTTATTATCACATGGAATATTTGTTAAAGTAAAAAATAAACAATAACAGAATCATGACAAAATACACTAAAGTCATGATAGAGAAAAACACAAATAAAAACAACTTACACTTTATTCAAGATTAACTTATCATAATATGAAGGTTTAATTATAGCACAATAAAGTGTATTTGAATTACATAATAGAAATATTTTATTAAGAAAAGTGACAAAGTCACATGTTTTCCAAAATTATCATATTTTTTGACGTTCTAAGTAATAATTACAGTTAAAAGATAGATATGGATGTAAAATGTTTTTTCTTTTGCCAGACAAAAATTGATCGAAGAAATTTTTCTGACATTTAATTGACTAGAGAAATTTTCTTAGAATCATTTACACAGGATTTATATACAAAGAAAGTTAACTTTAATTTATGTAATCTAATCATAAAATATTATATAGATCATACAAAGTATACTTTTAAAAATAATCTCATAGGCTGAGACATATAATTAAATTACAAGTTATATATACGTATGTGTGCGCATAATTAAATTCATTCTTTGATTATATATTAGTAAAAAAAATCATATTATTTATAATTATATTAATTTTCTTAATATAATTTAAAAAAATAATAATAGCCGTACACATGTATATGTCTCAATACCCGTCACTATCTTTTATTATTAGTTGTATTACATTAGTATTATTATTAACATTATTATTAAAAATTATTATTATTATTATTTTTCTGAAATAAATATTATTTATTACTAAGAATACTTGTGATCAGTTATTTAATTGTTTTCATACTATTATTCTTTTTTACAGGATCCATAATAATATTATTATTATTTGAATTATTATTATTAGTATCAGTGTCAATATTAGTATTAATAAATATTAGTGTTATTATGATTTTTATTATTAATATTAATGTTATTATTAATAGTAATATTATTTTGTATTAGTATTACAATAATTATCATTATTATTATTATTATTATTATTATTATTATTATTATTATTATTATTGTGATTTATTCTTATTATTATTTTGTTTGGATTCCTAAAATATCTTATGTCTATATTTTATATGGAAAAGTGTAAATTCCACCTCATCCTTTCGTATGTTTAATTACATATCACTAATCAATTTTATAATTTAAAGCAAATAAATTTACATATAAATATTATCAAATTATTTATTTAGATATTATATATAATTATACATAATTATAACACTTAATATAATTTTTCTATTTAAATATAACAATAATTATACAAATATTGAATTAATGGTCGTTTTCCAATCCAATGCATTTTCATATTATATACAAACAAACTTATTTTTCCAGGATGAAATCATGGTAACGAATTTTGGAAATAAACTTATGAAATGACGGTAATGAATTTTGAAAATTTTTAGTGTACAATTTTCTTGATACGTCATGAAGTTGTCTTTTCCTTTTCCACCCAAGGTTAAACTTTTTCTTTGAACGCAGACAAATCCACCAAACAGTTTTTTTCCCTCTTAAAGCATCATTTTTCCATATATAACTTTCAATGTTTGTAATTTTGTATCCCAAAATATTAAAAAAAAACAATTCCTCACTTTTACAACTATATTTAAACTTTTAATTAATATATCCTTCCAAAGATTATAATAACCAATAACCATGTGACATTTTAATACATAAATATCACAATAATAATAACCATAATATTATTTCATTTGTAACCAATTTATTTATAGTAAGCAATTAAAGAAACATAATATTTTGTTATTCCATCTTACAAAATATCTATGATTATTTGTAAGCAATTTTAAAATAATATATTAAAAATATAATATTTTTTTATTTCAAGTAACAAAATATCTAAAGTTATTTGTAACCAATTTTAAATTACTCCATTAAAAAACTATGACTAAAAATATTAAAGTTACATTAATCCATCCTACTCCTAATAATATCTTACTCTAATATTTATTATTCGTATAAATAATAATATTTTTATTTGAAGTAATAATATATATAAATTTATTTGTAACCAAATTTGAATTAATCCATTAAAAAATATAACACAAAAATTAAAGTAACATTGATATATACTAATTCTAATAATATTTAATTATAATATTTATTATTATTATTTGTATAAACAATAATATTGTATAATGATATATATGAAATAATCATTTATTATAAATATAACTAATGTTTTTTTTTTCATTTTATAAATACAAAATAAAAAAAAAAAAAAAACACAGTACCTGTGCAGGTATAGCACTAGTTTAAATTTTGAAAGGTAAAACTAACCATATTAAATCTGATATTGAAAAAAATCTGTTATTTTGATTTTATTATTTGTTATAAAATAGTGATATAAGATAAATTTTTATAACTTCATCGTTTAATTTGATATACAAAAAGTGAATTTTAATATACCTAGATTTTTTATAAGAGAATGTACTTAAATATATTATAAAAGGAATCTTAATGTACCAAAAATTTTAAAAGAGATTTTTTTAAGCTAACTTAAGCCGAATTTTTTAATATTTTGTGTTTGGTTACAATTTATAAATTTTTTTATTATAATTTAGTATATAATTATCTTCTACAATTTAATATTAAAATATAAAGTAATATAAATATATCTATATATATATATAAATATATTATTATATTTTAAAATTATGTTACAAAAATTATTATATGAATATTATTATATTTTAAAATTACAAAAATATAGTAGCTAAACAATGCATTGTTCAAGGTGTAATGCAACCTTCTATATATTGCCACCTTCTTTTGCATGTCATGCAACACAGAAAAACTTCTCCCTTTCCTCTTCCGTTTTTTTGCTCTTCTTTACTCAGGTTCGTTGTTTACCGTTTTCTTAACTCTATGTACGTTTTCTTTTCACTTTCTTTTCATGATATCAGCATTTCTTTCTCAACGAATTTTTTGCTTTTTTCAGATTCACTCTCTTAACTTTTCTCTCATTTCTTGGCTTGCTTGGAATTCAAGAAACAGGGGAGATATCTCGACTTTTCTCTCATTTCTTGCTAGGAGTTCAAGAAACTGGTATACTCTATTCTCTCGATGCATGTTTTCTCTTACATTTCTAACCTTTAATTCATGTTTTCTTTTACATTTCTCACCGTTTAGTTGTGTTGTGGAGTTTCATTGGTTCTGAGTTCGTTTCCATATACATATTATAGTTAGCTTATCAATGTCTTCTTGTCGCCTTCAAAAAGATGAGTTTATGGAAATTTTATTTTCTGTGAAAGACCAGACTTAGTGTTCTTGAGATTTTTTGCTCAGATTTTCGTTTCTTCTGTGTTTTTTCTCTTGTGAATGTTTTGTTTTTGTTTGATCGAGTTGTCTGAACAAATTGAACTACGAATTTTGGTTTAAAAGTCAGAAATCAAAATAAATGCCATTGATAGCTAAACTCGTTAATCTTGTTGTTCAAAGAGGAAGCTAGGGTTATTGTGATTCTCTACTGATTCATTTTGTTTCATTTCTGTTTCTGTATTCATTCTATAGCTAGTTTGTCCTGCAAATTCTCATGCATATTTTCACTGTCATTGCATAAATTCTATGATTTTCTGTTTTACGGGTAGTTTTCATTGGTTCTGAGTTCTAATAATGTCCATATACATATTGTAGTTAGCTTATCAATGTCTTCTTGTCGCCTTCAAAAAGATGAGTTTATGGAAATTTTATCGTGGCTTCCTGTGAGAGATGTCACCCGGTACAAGACAGTTTCGAAAGACTGGAATCGGCTTATCACTAATTCTGAATTTGTGCAACTACACCTTCAAAGGTCCTCAAGAAACACTCACATTTTATTGACCTTTGATGCTGAAATAACAGATAGTTATGCCGTAATTTGTCCTGTCGAAAATATATTTGACAACCCGTCTTCAACTCTTGATCGTTTGATCGTTTGTATCAAGAATATTACCCAATGGAGCGCGATTATGGGGTCTTAGGTGTTTGTAATGGTTTGGTATGCATACAACAAGTACGTGGTTGTTTTGGGAAAGAAAGAGAACTTATAGAATACGGCTTTCATATTCACAATCCAGCCATTCAAGTCATCTCTGAAGATAATCCCCCACATGTTCGTCTTCATTGGGGGGCGAATTATAAGTGTCCGTATATGTTTGGTTTTGGCTACGAGGAAAAGGAGCGTACCTACCAAATTGTGTTTTTGGAAACTCACACAAATGACTATAAGAAACAGGATATAAAAGTTTGCAGTTTAGGGGGCGCTTGGACAACTGTGTTAACATGTGAGGCTATTTCCGCTGTTTTTCCTGATGGTATATGTGTGAGTAGTACTTTATGCTGGTTGGCATGTCCCAGATTCTTTCGTGGTGATCCAAGAACAATCTTTAAAGTGAAGGAGTTAAGGATATTCTCTTATGATCTCAAAAACAAGACATGTAGGTATTTGTCTATGCCTGTTGGCGCCTCAGAAGTGGAACATACTTATCGCTTTGAGGGGTTGAAAGGTTGTTTGTGTTTTTCTTATCAACATGAGGGTAACTTTGTGGTGTGGCTAAAGAGAAAGTTCAATGATGAAAGTTCTTGGTCAAGATTATTGAATCTTGATTATCAGAATGGTCCTCATGGTTTTGGTTACAACTCTTCACGTGACTTTGAGATCATTGGTATGAGTGAAGACGATGATGTGCTGCTTGGAGACATGCATGAATCAGAGTTTATTCGATATAACATAAGAAACAACACTATTAAGGATCGTGAATCTTATCGAGATGACATATCACATCTTTTATCTTATGATTACAGTTAAGATGTTGAAAATAAGGCTACGATGGTCTGTGTAAGCAATGGTTTCATATCACATCTTGTTTCTTCAATGTAACATGTACGTGCTCTCAAGGAAGACGTTTGTTCACATAGATTTTACATGATTCAAACTGTGAATGTAATGGTTGAATTGTGATCGAAAAGGTTTCAGTTTTATGGTTGGTGAAGTCTTATCTTATTTTAATTTCTAAAAGTTTGAATAACATTTTTCAATTCCCTTATTTATAGGTCATTTGACGACAATAAATGTGTGAAGACCGGTATTGTAAGAAAGTGCAAAAGTATGTTTTCTTAAAATTGCATATAATTTAATAATGGTTTAAATAATGAATATGTTGCCTTGTTTATCATTCATCAATTTGGATAGCAGACATAGATAGGCACTTAGTCACCTGACTTCGCTTCTGTCTCATCCTACGATTAAGTGTGAAAACACTAAAATTTCCAGCATACGATTATTTAAAAACTTTTCATTTAAATTCATATTGAACCATAAATTTGTTTTAATTCCAAAATAAATATTTTATGAGGTAAATTGATCCATATCTATTTGAGTTTTTCCAATTGGAATTTGATTTGACTTTGTACCTACAACTGAGAGTAGTGAATATATTTTTAAATATATTCTTCTTTTAAAGACGAATATATCTATTATGTACAGGAAATATTTGTTGAATGTTTTAGTTACCAAATTTTGGAGAGACGGGTGAAATATATAAATCTTTATTGTTCGTATAAGTGGTCTCACAACTTTAAGATTTTCTCTTCTTTATTTTGGTTTTTTTTTTTATGTTTAAGATGTTCTTTTTGTATGTCTTAGTAATCTAATGTGCTCTTATCCTTAGTAATCTAATGTGCTCTTATCCCAACAGAACTTAATTACAAATGGAGGAACAAATATTTCGTCTTTGGTTTAGAGAAAGAAAATATTTGTTTTCTGTTTAGTTAAGTCAGAATTTATAGTTGAGCTGTGGTATGGAGAAGAATATTTTACAAGACGTATTCGTTAAGAAATTTATTTGCCTTGTAAGGGATTAATCTATGATTTCTGATTGGGGATATCCTTTTTTGCCAAACAAAATTCTACTTGTGAGTTAACAACATGACATGATATGGTGTCCTTGTTTGAAGCAACTGTGTTTTTGTTTTTAGCCCATTGTTTGTTACATGGAAGAAAGTGGTGAATGGAGGAGATCCTCGACTTCGAGGATGCATTGGAACTCTGGAAGCACGCAGCTTGATCAATGGAATCAAAGATTATGCACTGACCAGGTTTGTTGATGTTATAGGTATCTCATGTTGTGTTGACATTTATTTGAACTAACTACGTTGCTCCTCGTACTTGCATCATTAATATAGTACTTATGTGTTTGTGTTCTGTGCTTGCATAATCATCTTGCAGTGCCCTCAGGGACAGAAGGTTTCCACCCATACAGGCTAACGAGCTGCCGTTTTTGGAGTGTACAGTGTCTATTCTTACTGACTATGAAACTGCTATCAATTATCTAGATTGGGAGGTATGTGCTGATTTGCTTGTTTCGGTTTCTGGTCTATTTTACCCTTTGTCTTTATTTTGCCCCAATTTCTTTGAGCTTTTAAAAAACTTGCCCCCTATGTGATTTCTGCTATTTGCATATAATCCTATGTTATTCTTGTTCATCTTTGTTCATCTTTGTTCTTTTTTTATCAGCAATAACAAATATGAATAAATTGGGACAATAGGGTTGTCCCAAACCCTTGTAAAAAAACAAAAAGGTTGAAAGTGAGAACAATAAAATGAATTTCTGAAACATTTGATGGGGCCTAGTAATGTTGTGTTAGAAACAAGTGATCCAGAGGTTACAGATTCAAATTTTGGAATCAGCCAGCCTCCCAAAGACTCAAGCATTAGGTCTTATGATCCTTCCCTTTGAACAGAAGGAGCTCTATGGAACCTAGCTGCCCTAATAGTGTCATGCAATGTTTTTTTGCAAGCAATAGACTTCTGATTTAATAGGCGTTGGAAGTCATACATCGACTAGAGATAAAACAATTTTATAATATACGTAAATCTTACTTTACAAGTCAGTTTTGTGGGGTTGAGTTAGACTTAAAGTCCTCTTCCTAACGATAGGAGTTGCTGTTGGAATGTTCAAGAAGGTGTTGTCACTTGCTGAGAAGGTTTCCTCTGCTGACCTGTCGTTTCTTATAAATTGGTTGTTTGCAAATGTTTAGGTACAATCTGTGATAGGAAACAGTATGTGTGTTTCTTAGATAATGCACAATTTTAAGTGATATAAAAGATTTATTCTAGGACACTTTTAGACTCTGTGTGTTTGTTTATTTGCAGATAGAAAAGCATGGTATAATTATTGAATTTTATGATCCTGTGTATAGCACAAGGCGTAGTGCCACATACCTACCTGAAGTGGCTGCCAATGAAGGTAACTTATGTTCTCTATTGAATATTCTTTTTACATTTTGGAAATGATATCTGAGATATACCAAATTGAGATGCCACAAATAAAACTTACATCATCTTTTGAAATTCCTTGAACACAATTTTCTTGGAATTTGTTTCATCCATGGTGGAAATGAAGATGCATTATTCCTTGTTTTTCTTTGCTTGGGTTTCAGGTTGGACAAAAACAGAGGCCATTGATTCTTTGATACGTAAATCAGGGTACAATGGTCCTATAACCGATGAACTTAGGATGCAATTACAGCTAACAAGATACCAAAGCACCTTGTTTACCATGCATTATAGTGAATACGTCTCCTATGTGAAGGAGAGAAGAAGTGAAGCTCCTATTCTTGCAGCTAAATCACCTCACTACTAAATTCTGCATAATATATTTGCTAAAAAAGAATTCTATTTTCAATAGAATTAAAAAATAAACAAGACAAAAAAAACCCACTTGCCTAGGGTTGGAACCAATGTTTGTCTAACCCTAACTACTGAAGTGATTGGTGTAACTTTTCAATACTCTTCAAATTTGTGTGATTTTGAACTTATTTCTTGTGACTTAATTCAGCAGTTTATGAAACTTCTGTACGCTTGAAATGTTGTCCATCAATCTTATTCATTACAGGAATTTCATTTTCTCCTATGTTCACAAATATATCAATATATTTACAATGTTGAAAAATAAAAAGTACTTTATTTTACGTCAATATATAGACAAAATTAATATATTATTATCTCAGTGCCTCTCAGGATTAGTAAAGTTTCTTGAGTTTTTCGTAGATCTCTGTTACTTTGGAAAGTAATGTACTATATCTTTGCCTTTCAAAAACAACTGAAATGAAAGATAAATGTAGAAGAAAAATCCAACATTCGTCAACCTTATTAATCCTTTGTCCCACACCTTTAAATACCTTCAATGATTGAGATCGAAGACTTGTCCTTCAGCCTTATCCCAATTAGGGTTGTAAAACGGGTTAAAGGGGTTCACATGCAAATAAACTTAATTTAGCTTATAATGAGGTAAGAATTTTGCAACTCCACTAAACTCATCATCATAGTTTAGTGGAGTTAGGTGAGTTAATTTATTTAAATAAGTTTTGTTTTTCAATTTATTATATATATATATATATATATATAATAATACATTCAAAATAAGTTGACTTAATTCAATTATTTATTATAATTTAAATAAATAATGATATTTTTATTTCACTTTCAATCTACTATTTTAATCACGATTTATTATTATTCAATTTAAAAGTTCAAGAAAGTTATTGATTTAAGTGGAAAATTCAAAATTTATATAGAAAGTGGTTATGACTTAATTAATTCACTTTTAACATGGTTCAAATCTATTAAATCAAGGAGTGAAGTGAATCCGATTCATCTTGTTTCATACTAAAAGAAGCTTACTTTTTAATCAAATAAAGCTCAAATCAATGTAAAGGTACCTACCATTCAATTCCTACACAAGTAGTTGCAAACATTAGCTAAGCATACCTTATTTTGCGAAAATTAGGAAATAAAGAGAAGGAAAAACCATAGAAATTGTCAAGCTCTCAATACTTGTGCAAAACCTTTTGTATTCTAAGTCCAAATCCAAAAAGAAAAACTAGAAAATGCCTCACTAACAGGATGAAAAGGAATAAGATTTCTGTGTCAAGTGCTTTTGTTATCATTGAGACTCTTTTGAAGAGGTTAGTTACATTGGGGTTGGACTACGTGGGGTCTCAATAAATAGTTCTCCTTTTATAGTGTTAAAAAGAATAGGTTAAGCTCAACAGGGGAAGTAAATTACACTCTCAAAGAATTTATAAACTTTTCAAAGTGAATGAAAAATTAACTTTGAATCAATGAATAATTTAAAAGATATCTACTTTCAACTTCAAGAAATGTTATTTTAAATGTTCTTTAATTTTTCATAAGCATGCACCATGTATTAGATTCAAATGAGTTTTAATAGATAAGGAAAATAGTATAACATCAAGAATTATATTCGATGACCCTTACAAGAAAGCTTTGTTTAGTTACTTAATCTTTTTATTAAATTAATCAACTTCAAGTTTTCACGAGCATCGTACAAGAAATACAACTCCTTATAAATCCTATCACAAGAAAACCATCTTGACAACCCTTGTCAAGAAACTAATTACACATTTAGAGAGATAAAATTGGAACGAAATCACATCGACAATGATGCACAAGGATTATTTTCCTCTAGAAGCAATGCTAGGTGATTCACAATAAAAGTGAGATTTAACACTTGAGTCTTGATTTTCAAAAAATATTTGAAAGACTGTTTTGAGAAAGATATTTATATTTTCCAACAAGAGTTTCAAATGTGTAAAGACATACTTCAAAAAAACTATTTCAATTTATCTTAGAGAAATTTAAAGATAGAAACCTAATTTGCTAAACTGATAAAAAGAATAGATTGAGACCTGTTTCAATTGATTTAAACATTGTAAAATGAGTTGCTAAAAAAATTTTAATTTAATTTATTGAAATCACTTAAAATGACATTTTAATGATTTTAATCAATTGTTGATTTACATTTTAATGGGTTGAAATAGTGAGAATTTTGTTATGAATAAAAGTTCTACTATTCATTCTATAGATAGACAAAAATCATATATTCATTTTAATGGGTTGAAATCACTTAAAACTTCATATTTGTATAAAAATCTCCACAAGGTCTAGATAGACAAAAAACTATTCATTCTATTTCTAGATGAATTAAGGAAGAAGCCATGATAGAATCACATGACCAATGTAGAATTATAGAAATATAGACTAATAACATTCACATTTTAAATACAAAGAAACAAAAACAAGTAAAATCAAGATGAGGAAGCAAAGTATATTTTTATTCATGTAACAAAGCTTAATGTTATATGTTTTTATAATAAGGAGAGATAAAAATTCACAAATGAAAACCTAACCAATTTCCAAGTTATGTTCCTTTTCTCATAAACAGTGTATTTTCATAGATTTTAATAAATTGGAAGTGAAATTATAGTAAAAAAATTGTGTAAATTATGACGATTATTTTATATATTGTGTGAGTTTTGACCGTCATCATTTACATTTGTGATGGTTTAAAATTTTTTCATAATTCACATTTTTTTGGATGAATTATATTCTTTGGTGGGTTTAATCAATTGATTCATATTTTAATCAATTACAACATAATAAAATGGTTTTCTGAACAAAAACTTTAGTATTTTAATTGATTTAAATCTTCTTTTCATCAAGTTAAACATTTCAACAAGTTAAAAACCATTTCAACTGATTGAAATTTTTATGGTTTTCAAGAAAATATTTAAAAACAACTTTGGCTTATGATACTTCATCAATGTATTTTTCTTCCCCCTCCTCATGTTACGTCTCCCTTGTACACTTAGAAAAAGAAAGAACATGTAATATCACATTTGACAAAATTCCTTCTTGTCATCAAGAATTTTAAGTCTTTCACATCTAAATCAAGACTTCAGTTTCATATTCATCTATATTGTTGTCACTTACCACTCTTGATCGCAAAGCTTACCTCTAATATAGAAAGGTATACATTTCTCAATTCCCTCATCCCTTTGTTATCTCATCAAGAGTTACCTCATATCGTAATTGATATCGCTGTCGTTAGGCGATCAAATTACCACTCCTTAGCAACTTCAGTATTGCCAGTTTGTAGTGAAGAAAATAGTTAGGGTTAAGATAACCCTGAGTCGTCTCACAACGAATACGGAATTGATCTCAAATATTTGATTCTCAAAAATGCAATTTAAAACTAGCAACTATAAAAATAGGGGGTTTTGATATGCAAAGAAAATGACACGGAAGATTGTAAACACAGTAATAGTAAATAGGTCAATTCCACTGCTTTTTCTAAATCAGATTCTTCATTGGTTATCTAGAGATTATTGTTAAATTAATTATTGTTGTTGATTTACAAATAAATCAATGTAAAGACTCAATTCATTTGTTGGCATCCTCACTTTTAATCAAAGTACAGTCTCAATTCATTTGCAAATCAGTTCTTGAATCTGTAGTAATCCTCTAATGTGTGCTTGTACCTTCCGCTAGCATTCGTCCAGGTAAGGGAAGCTAGAACCCTCTTGTTTGGTGCGATGGTTGTTATTTTGCTTGTGTTTCGTGATTTTTGAGCTTATATGTTGCTGTGAATGTATGGTATGGTTGGCATTATAGTTTGGATGTGAAAATGTGGCTGTAGCAGGATGAACAGTGGTGAGACCCGACACTCTTGCCTAGGCAACCCAGTTAGTGGTTGTCCATGGTGGTGCCCCATCTATATAATTTGGTAAGGATTGCATCCTGACACTCTAAGGAGTCAGTTAGTCTCACTTAGAGCAGACTGACTCCTATGGTGAGAGTAGCAGGAGGCCTGAAATTCATTAAGGGCTAACCTTGTGTGTGAGGGAATTGATTCATTGCAACACTTATAACACTTGTAACACATAGCTTGGGGGTGAGCAGCCCGAGGGTGAGCAGAGGTATCCACCACAAGTGCAAGCATCCGCTGAATCCGACCGGATTATATGTATCCGGATGAGTCGAGTTGAGTCTTAGTGTATTGATTTGAGGAGTCATAACATGATTGGATGACGTGTGGATAATTGACTGTGGAAGTATATTTGTTTGCATGATAAAACCACTTTTGGCTCTAGCTTACCCTTCTGTTATTGTTGTGTGGTACTCTCTTTTGCGATGATCATCAACTTGTTGATATGAGCAGATGCGAGGAACACGCATGGCCAACAGGGAGGTGATGGTTCCGCTGCTTAGTTTTTGGATTGACTTCTACTTTTAGGTTTTTCATTTAGGGCTAAGGCCCATGTATTGCTTTCTCTAGGAATTTGCTTACGTCATTATCACTCTCTTACTTTACTTTGTACCTGGCATCGTGGTGTGCCTATTTTATTCGTCCTTTAAGTCATTGGGATATTTGTAGGAACAACATTATACTCTTTTATTCTCGCTTCTTATGTTATATCGTGTGACATATCCTTTATTTAGCTTTATTAAATAAATGGGATGCTACATTCCCCTGTTTTATCTCTCTTGTATATGATATGAGATTAACTTATTCTCTATATACCAGATATTTTCCAAAAAACTCCACTGTTAAAACACTATACCAAAATCTTTATTACACTAGTTTATTCAAAGGAGTAACTACCATGTAAACCTAAGGACTCTTGAAAAAACCATTAATTTATTTGCTATCAGTATTGACTTTTACATATTTTAGTAGTTACTTGAATATGTTTTATCACATCTTTCAAGTTCAAAACGTAACAATGGTTTAATACTTTGATAACATTTGTTAGTTATTTGGTTATTAATTATGCATTTTTTTTTTGTTTAAATTTGCTTTACTTTTGAAATATTTATGTAATTTATCATATTTTAGATGAAAAATACATAAAATTTGATTTTTTTAATAATCACTGTAAGGCCGATTTTATTCCTGCCCTAAAAGTTAGTGGGCTGCCCTACAGTATTGGGCCTAAAAGGCTGGCCCATGATATAAAGACCCTTAACGTTGCCCTAATTCCACATTTCTTGCACTTTCAGAAAAGAACCAGCCGTCACTCCCCATACCCCTCACAGAACGCTCTGCTAGGGTTCCTCCCCAAGCCTCTCGAGCTAGCTCCGAATCAGTTTCTACTCCACGTAAGTACCCCTCTAGCTCACCGGAGTTCCTTTTTTTGGCTTTCCCTTGTATTTTCGCAGTTAGGGTTAGTACTAATCTGCCTTGTTCCGTGCACATTCTGTTTTCAGCTCCGTAGTGAG
The DNA here is from genome assembly GCF_037176805.1 of Vigna unguiculata. NCBI lineage: Eukaryota > Viridiplantae > Streptophyta > Magnoliopsida > Fabales > Fabaceae > Vigna > Vigna unguiculata. The sequence goes on from NC_140796.1 coordinate 25,588,447, forward strand.
TCCTAGAGCTGCTGTGCTCCTTGGTTACGCGTCGAAGGTCCTGTACAAACCTATTTCCAGGTACGGGAAGTTAGAGTCTCAGTCCTTTGGTGTTGTCTTGGTTGTTTTTGAGTGAATCACTGATTGCATGGATAAATCATTCGTTTTGGTGTGATTAACTGCTTTGTATGCTTTGTTGGTTCGATTTTCATGGCTGTTGCAGTGAAGAACAGTGGCGAGACCTGTTAATCTCGCCCAAGCGAGTCCATCTCGCCTAGGCGAGATGAAACAGGGGGCTCGCCTAAGTTTTTGCACGAAAGGTCGCCCATGCGACTCGCTCAACTTTTGAGCGAGCAGGCAACTCGCCTAGGCGAGAGGGATCTCGCTTAAGCGAGATCCTGTGTTGCTCATGCCCTTGTTTTTGTGCTCTCGCCTAGGCGAGGGGGAGGCTCGCCTGAGCGAGCACGTCTCGCCTGAGCGAGACTCCTCAGCCTGAGCGAGATGCTGGGCGAGACCGTACTGTTTTTGGATGCCTGTTTGTTTCTGAACGATTTGTTTTGGTTGAGTATGATTGTATGATGACTGATATGCATATAATGGAACATGAAGTATGTTTGACATGATTCATGAAATGATTATGACGGGTTGGGTATGATATTGGCATGTGAAATGAATGAGTGGTGTGGAACCAAAGGAACACGTGATTAATATGAGATGAGGCCCTAGATTCATGGGGTGGTGATGATCAGAGGTAGGGATTCGAAATATGATGCGTATGAGGAATTAATCTCAATTGTTGGTATGGAAATGTAAATATGATTTTTTTTTTATGTTCGTTCATTTCTGAGCTATGAATGTTGGTCCGTGTCAGCGTGTAAATTCCTTGGGGTCTCTAGGTGAGACCTCTGGGGTTGCGCTTCAGTGGTCGGGACGTAATTCCATGGCCCCTGTTAGTGGGTGCTCATGGTGGTGCCCCATCTGTATAACTAGGTAAGGATTCAAGGTAAGGACTGCATCCTGACACTCTAAGGGGCCAGTTAGTCTCACTTAGAGCAGACTGACTCCTGTGGGGAGAGTAGCAGGAGGCCTGTAATTCATTTAGGGCTAATCTTGTGGTGGGGGAGATTTGATTTATCGGAACACTTGTAACACATAGCTCGGAGATGAGCAGCTCAGAGTCAAGCAGGGATATCCACCACAAGCGCAAGCATCCGCTGAATCCGACTAAGTTATACGTATCCGGATGAGTCGAGTCGAGTCATAGTGTATTGAATGAGAGTCATAACACATTTGGTTGCTGACATGAATATGGGATGATGAAAATATATTTTGACTGCATGATGAATATGTTGTTGGCTCTAGCTTACCCGTTTTGTTGCATGGTTGTGATGTATGTGGCTATTCTTTCTTGCTATGATCATCGACTTGGTTGATGGGAGCAGATGGGCGAGGTTCTCATGGTCAACAAGCGAATGGTGATTCCGCTGCTTAGCCATCTGGGCTGGAGTTTTCTTTGTGTTTTATTTAGGGCTATGGCCCATGTATCTCTTTCTGTATTTCTACGCTACACTCTATGTTGTATTCGTATTCAGCTTTCCTTTGGCATCGTGGTGTGCCCGTGTTTTGTCGGGGTTGTGTTAAAGACCCCAGGACTACGCTACTGTACTTATACTGTGTGACGTTTTCCTTTAATTTCGCTTAATAGTTAAATGGGACGTTACAATCACTACAATTAATTAAAGATAATAATAAAATTATAAAATTTATATAAATTTTGGGGAATCTTATTGTAATATGGCCTTCTATCAATTTGCTTGTATCATATTAGTGAACTCGTTTTTCAATGAATAAAATAATTTTCTTTATCTATTTTCTTAATTTTGTACATGCCCCAAAGGATAAGAAAGTGTATTTTATGCTATTATATATGTGCCACATATCTTATCACGTGGAATTTGTTGCGTCATCATAAAAAAGTGAAACATTGTTTATCAAGACTCTTGCAAAGTTTAAAAAATTTTAAAATATAATTTGTGTTTTTATTATGTATCTTAGAACAATTAATTGTGTAACATTTTTATCTCTGAATGTGTGTGAATCATGTATTAGTACCTCTTTTTTAGTTTATGCATATTAATATTAATTGTTTTTTCCTTTGAGAGAACCTTAAATATTTTTGAAATAGTTTTAAAATGTTTTATAAATATCATAAATCAATTAAACATAAGCTATTTGTTTAAGCGAAAGATTTATAAATAATTGATTATTAAATCATATTATAACTAATTATTAATTATAAGTGAGACAATCAATTATATTAAGCCATAATTGATTATTTGGAGTTTAGTTTAAATAAAGATTTTGTTAATTCGTTAGATCTAGATTAAATCAACTATTATGAAAGCTTTTCATAAAGAATTTTGGAGTTAATTAGTTTAAATCATTTAGAATCGAATTTCTACCTTTTAATTCTTCAAGATGAGTTGAAACTTTAATCCATAAAAGTTTCTTAGAACTTTGTACTCGAATGAAATAGGTTAAATAATTCGATATACTCATGGTCTTAATTTAATATTTTGAAAAATCACAAGAGGTCTTAATAGAGTTTTGCATGATTGTATAATTTTTTCATAAATTTTAAAGAAATTTATTTACTTTGATTGAGTGTATTATTTCGTACGTGACATATGACTATAATCTGTCTTTTAAGATAGACTCGTTAAAGTTGTGATGATTGACATTTTTTACTCTTTACATCTTAAATTCTTTCATATTTTCATACTAACATGTGATATTATTATTTTCTTTTACATTTTAATTTCTCAATTCACTATTGTAAGAAGGCTATTTGAAAATTTATTAATAAGAAAAGGTTTTTAAAATACGAATCCACTCCCTTCTACAACCTACGTTTAAATGTACACTGATATTAATGCCAAATTCTAATATATACAAAAGAACAAATCTTTGTTAACAATATCATATATATGTAATTTAATTAATACAAACGCATACCCTTTATATTAATAACTTAATCATTTGTTGGATATATAACGTTACAAGCTATACTACATACATACATATAATATTAATTATAAATATATATTAAGATGCGCTTACTTTTAAATAAAATATTTTGAAATATATTTCAAAAGAATAGATTAAAATGATAATTTGTTAATATTTTCCTTTAAAAAATTATTCATAAATCTGTGTATACTTATAATAAGATAAATTATAAATATTTCCTTCTAAATAAGATGAATTTACCTGCAGAAAATTTAAAGCACCAACCACTCTGATACTCACGGGTATGATAGCAATATTCTTTAATGAAATGATATTCCCATGCACTGTGAAGACGGTTCGGTCCATTAAAGCGATACATGAGTTGTTCATAGGGAACTGAGATCGAAAACATTAAGAATAAGAAATAGAACCATCTGATTTGATTCGTTCTCAATAGTCACGAGATGATCATTTTAGGGTGATCCTTTTATTGATGGATGCTCCTATTATACCCGTAGTCTCTGAAGGATGAGAACCAACTATGTAGCATCTACATCGAGAATTCAAGTATTGTATACGTCATTAGTCCGATCCTTTGTAGGAACTACCCGTAATAACGAACTTGCAAAATGAATATGTT